>NC_082341.1:151113610-151478610 GCF_027477595.1 Haemorhous mexicanus
TTTCCCATTATTATAGTTATTTAATTGAAAAATAATAACAACAGAAGAAATGCAACAGGCAGAAAAGATCCAACTTTCTGGTTGAGTGGAGTGAGCCTGCTATGCTGCTTCTGCCCATCCCATCCTGCTCGGGGTCATGGTGTGATGGTCAAACCTTCCAAGCTTTGACAGAGGTGGGACCCATGGAAGGTAAAAGTATTGCAGTCATATGTAGTCACTGGTCCTCTAACTCTACAAACCACATCGTGACTTCATCCACAAATGTGATTTTAAGGGTATTTATAGAAGGGCCATAATGTGATTTTAAGTGGGTGCAAGAATTAATTACACGGGGAAGAAGTCGGGAGGAGCAGGAGGGTTGTGAAGACACTGTAAGCATCTGAGCAGAGGAGACAGAGTCAAGTGCTCTTATGCTGCCTGAAAGTCATGCACATATAATACAATTAAGCAGATATGCCCCCCCTTAGAAACAATGCACTTTGCTGACAGTGTATCAGCAACATGTGCATCTTTCCACTGCACACCAAGGAGCAGTTGGAATCACCATCAGAGATGTGCAGGATGCTCAGGAGCAGCTGAGCTCTCTGTGAGAGACATCTTGTTGGTAGTCCTGGGTCTGGAAAGGAAACTAGTGGCTGCTGCAGGGAGCACCATTCAGTGGTTGGTGTACTGTAAAGGATGGCTCTGCATGCTGCCTACACCCTGGCCTACCACCAGAAGCACTTCTAGGATTCAGGAAGGTCAAGGTGTCTGTTGTGCCATGGTGGAGCTGCAACAGAGCTGCCCCTCTGTTAACCTCCAATAAAGGGGCAGCTACTTTACAGTCTGCTCTTGGTATCACAATTCCATGGCTTCAGGACACAGAATTATCCTGATCTCTTACTTGAATGGGTAAGGCACAGCATGAGTGTGACTAGAATTGGTGCCTCTGGGTGTATTATAGAATGTATAGATATGGGAACCCAACATACAAGGATTTTTGTCTTATCAGATTGATGTCCTCTATGCTCACACCTTTGGAAGAGTTGTGATAATTGGGATAATCCTCATCCCTTAAAGCAGCTTTTTAAGCTGTGATTATTTTGGCAGCACAGCTCAAGTTTTATCACTCACAGAATGCAGAGGAAGAAAAGGAATAAAAACACATCTTCTTTTTTGTTCAGCTTTAACCCAAATAAGTCCAGACCACTGAAAAGAAGAAACACCTCCCTGTAGTCATGTCTCCTCTGATTACTTCCCAGGCATTCACATTTGCTAGAAAATACCTCTCTAATTATTTTATAACTCTTACATTCTCTTAATATTCTTACCAAAAAAAAGGGATTTCTGAAATGCTCAATCTTTTGCTCTGCATAAGCAACGGTCTGTAATTGTGGACATCTACATCCAGATCAAGAACAGAACATGGGAACTTCAAAACCAAATCCAGGACTTTGGTAAGTTTTCTTTCCCTACCCTTCTTTTAGATATATGATAACAACTGAGCTTCATCTTCCTGTATTGAGTCATCTTGCTAGCAAAAATGTATGTGGTAACTAAGACTTGCTACTTTCTTTGAATTTCCTATTTGCTATTTTAAAATCTTTTCTGTCTGTATTTACTGTTTTTGAGATGCATTCTCTGCCTGACAATATGTGGGAATTCTGAAGGTGTGACTCAAGGCTGCAAATTTACTGAGGCACACTTATGTCAGATCTTCCTGACTCCAGCCTCAAACTTCTCCTGTCATGATTAAAATAAATGTTTATGTCACCTTTAATTCTGCCTACTCTGTGAGTACCATTGAAGCACAAGGTGGACTTCCCAAGTATCAATGTGAGACACAAATCCTAAAGTTAAGGACTAAAGTGACAAATTTAGGCACTATAATAACCAGATGTATTAGAGAACTCACAGCCCTAATGTCAATGCCAGTGCACATTGAATTCAAGATCCAAAACCAGGATTCAAAAAAATCAATGATCCTGGTGAGGGTGTATTGTAAATCATACCTTTTTTTCTTGTAGCTCCTGAACTGTGGAGTACAGAACTCCCTGAGAAACTGTAAGTCAAGCTGCAAGTCGTCATGCAGCTTGTCCCTTCTTGGTATTCCACTTTATATGAAATTCTTAGTGGATAGAAACCCTGCCCATGGAAGTGGGACTGATGGTCCTTAAAGATTCTTTCCAATCCAAACACTTCTACTATTCTTATTTCTGCTGTGGTAAAGAGTGTGAAATTTTCTTGCTGGGGCACATAGATCAGAGCTGGATCGCAGAGGTTGCTTCTTCAGGTACTTTCCAGGGCTTCTTGATAAAAAGGTATTATATGTAGAAGCAATTTCCAGGCACATGAGGGACAAGAGAATTGGGAACAGAGTCTGGATAAATCAAGTGTAATAAATCAGGGCAAATTGTCCCTGATCAAACTGATTTTTCCCCACGTTGAAATACCAGTGTCTGTGAGCATGGGTGGGGTGGGATTTAAATAATTTACACCAGCTTTAAGGAAACTTGCAATGCAGTTTCTTTAGTATCCTTGCAGTCATAATAAGAATATATGCACTGGATCTGTGCACTGTTTGGTGAGTATTAAATTTACCAGATTGTCAAGCTCAAAGGTGTAGCTATGATTCTGGATTCCATTATCAACAAAGAATGGCTTAAGAAATGAGGTTTCTTTTGCCTTGAAAAGAGGAGGAGAGGAGGAGACCTATTTGCAGTGTTCAACTACCTGAAGGGTAGCTGTAAGAAAAACAAAGTTATCCTTTTCTCAAAGATGCTGAGGAAGGAAAAAGAGGAAATAATCACAGTTGCCACAAGAGAGATTTCACTGAAATGCAGGGAATGATTATTCACACAGACCCATTCTTCTCAGGTTAACCCCAGAGACTGTGATCTCTCCATCCTTGAAGACTGCCACAGCTCAGCTGGACAGGGACCTGATCAAACAGACAGCTGGGGGTAACTTTAAAGCTAGTCTTGCTGTGACAGGGGTGGTGTCTAGATATCTTCCAGAAATCCCTCTATTCATCTGTGGTTGTAAATATTTTGTGAAGCAAGAATGTAACCCAAAGAGGCTTCCTGCCCCAAAATGAAAGGTCCCAAAACTTCTGCTCAGCTAAAAAAGGGAGGCAGAAAGCTGAGACTTGTGGGACCTGCTGAGGTGCGTCCCAGAGTCCTGAGGGAACTGGCTGAGGTTGTTGCCCTAGGGAATTGTCTAATGTTATTCCCAAGCTATTTTTCATGGTGTTTGAAAAGTCATGACACTCAGGTGAAGACCCTGGTGGCTGAACAAAGGGAAGTATTGCACCTATTTTAAAAGGTGTATAAAGGATGTCCCTGGGAGCTACCACCCTGTCAGACTCCCCTCTGTGCTTGGGAAGATGAGGGAACAGACTCTCCCAGAAACCATACAAAGGTATGCAGAGAACAGGGAGGTGATTTGGGACAGCCAGCATGGCTTCACCAAGGGAAGGTCCTGCCTGACCAGCTAAGGGGCCTTCTATGATGGAGTGACCACATCAGTGGACAAGGGAAGGGCTACAGATGTCATTTACCAGGATTTCTGTAAAGACTTTCACATAGCTCCCCACAACATCCCTCCTTCTAAGTCAGAGAGAGATGGGTTTGATGGGTAGACTGTGGTGAATGAGGACTTGGTTGGATGGTTGCACCCAGAGGGTGGTGGTCAGTGTCAAAGTGCCTGGATGGACACAAATGATGTCACTCAAGGGTCTGTATTGTAACCAGGGCTAATTAATTTCTTCCTCAATATCATGGACACTACAGTCAAGTGCACCTTTAGAAAATTTGCAAATGACACCAAGCTGAGTGGGGAGGTTGTCACACCTGAAGGACAGGATGCCACCCAGAGGGACCTGGACAAGCTTGAGAAGTGGGTCCATGGTAATCTCATGTGATTTAAAGGCTGGGCGCAAGGTCCTCGTATAAATACAAGGTGGAGGATGAGTAGATTGAGAAGAGCCCTGAGAAGAAGGACGTGGGGCTACTGGTAGATGAAAAGCTGGACATGACTTGGCAAAGCACACTCACAGCCCAGAATGCCACCTAATCCTGGGCTGCATCCAAAGGAATGTGGGCAGCAGGTGAGGGATGGGATTCTGTCACTCACTTCAGTCTAGTGAGACCCCACCTGCAGTGTCCATCCAGCTGTGCAGTTCCCAGTACAGAAAAGATGTGGGACCTTTTGGAGTGAGTCCAGAGCAGGGACACAAAATGATCAGAGGGCTGGAACACCTCTGCTGTGAAGACAGACTGAGAGAGCTGGGGTTGTTCAGAGGAGAGAAGGATCCAGGGGGACCTCACTGCAATACTTTCAATACTTCATTTAGACTTCTAAGAAAGATTGGGACAGACTTATTAGAAGAGACTGTTGTGACAGGACAAGGGGTGTTGTTCTTAAACTAAGAGATGGTAGATTCAGAATAGGTATAAGGAATAAATCCTTTGCAATGAGGGTGGTAAAATACTGGACCAGGTTGCCCAGAAATGTGGTAGTTTGCCCATCCATAGAAACAAAGTCAGGTTGTACTGAGCAGCCTGGTTTAGTTGAAGATGTCCCTTCTTATTGCAGGGGATGTGACTTGATGACCTTTAAAGGTCCCCTCACACCCAAATTCTTCTATGATTCTATGAGAGACCTCTAATGAAATGGAGGCTCATCAGGTCACACAATGTGGTTCCCCTGGAATTGACACTGCAGGGAGTTACTACTTTTCTCAGAGAAACATGAAAGGAGGCACACAAGGGCTAGAAATTGTACTTTGAAGTGGATCCTCATCTCTGCTTTCTCCTTATCTCTGCCCTTATCTTAAAGCACTAGAGCTGAGTAAGAAAGACTATTGATATATAAATATCAATAGTCCTGAGGAGCAGGAAAAGGAGTTTATTGTACCCTGGTCATTCTCACTGACTGGTTTCACCTGCTGTTAGGGGCTTCCCTATCATTAGTTTTACACGTGCTATTTTGAGATTATGACCTGTAGCTCTGCCCAAGTGCCAGAAAGTGTCACTTGGAAGAAACTGCATTTTATGAGGATTTTAGTTTCAGGAATGCACAAAGTATTCCTGATATTTCTTCAGGATTGTAAACTGAGAAAAGGCATAATTTCTGAATCCCGTAAAGGAATAACATTAATTAGGTGCCAGCTCACTCAGCTCTTGCAAGATACTTTGTGTCAGACTTCAAAATCATTTTTAGGCCTGGACCACCTTGTCCATTCTCTTCCTCACATAGTACTAATATATTCCTTTATCCAGAGAGCTTTGTTTCTCCATATTGAGCTGCAGTGAAGATAAACACTGTATATCTGGCTGGTGAGACACAAGGTGAGGTTCTGCACTGAGTCACTCTGGCTTGAGATAACCAGTAAGCCAATAAGAGAAATCAGAATCACTGTCATATTGTGACACTTAATCTGTGTGTACACTTATAAGAAAAGTCTAAATCAGTATAACCAGTATTTTCACCTCTCCAATTGTCCTTTTGTTTTGTGTGAGATTTTTCTTCCCTCGTTTCTGCCTAGTGGTCAGGTTTATTGGTTTTTTCCCCCCCATCACTGTATCTTATTATTCCACTATTCAGCTCAGCACATGAATTATTAATACTGGTTTTATGCTAAACATCTCTGCTTTGCACATAGTTTGACCTTACTTACTGAAGATGTATCTGTGCAAACCCTTCAGAACACATTACCCTCACTGTGTCTATGAAAAATGTTTCTTCCTTGTGTTTGACTTACTTAACCAAGATTCAAAACACTTTGAACAGCCATGTGACTATTTTTATTAGCTCTTTTTTCATTACAGAGTAAGAAATAAAAAATTAAAACACTAACCTTTCTGAAAGCTAATTGCCTTTTTGGTTGCTAGTAATTGTCCCTGTATTTTCATACTGGCATCTATCCTTGAACACACAGGGAAAGTGAAAAAAATTTCAACTTGCCTTCCAATACACTTAAAAAAGGACTTGATCATCAAGAAATATTCAGTGCAGTTTTCAAATGTGGTTTAGGAAGGAGCTGTAGCTTGTATTTACTTCAGGATAATTGGAAAAGGTCTCAGTTTATCATATTGGTTCTCTATTCAGCAAAATGTTTTCTTATACCTCTCCCAGCATAGTAAAATTTTAATTCTGTACTGAGCTCAGCAGGAACCATTTTAAACACCTGCTGTCTCAGTCATAATGTCCACCATCTTTCCCTTAGGGAGTGTAGTTTCATTTCCACGTGGAACTTGAGAGGTAATTCCAAAGTCTTTATTGAAAAGGTTTACCAATGGTCTGGTTCACTTCCAGAAAAAATAACAGGAGATGTCAGACATTTTGAAAGGCAAATGTTTGCTAACAATAATCCATTATAGAATAAATAGTTATCAAGCAGCATAAAATATTCATCAAGTTAACAATTAGCATTGTGTTTATTCTGATGACCATTGAAATGTTGTCTTGCTTTCTCAGCCCTGATATACTCTTGCTTCCATAGAATACTGTGGCAAGGATTTTCATAGCCCAATCAGAAATTCATGTCCTCTTTTGAGCACCATTATTTCCTCCAATTTCAGTTCTCTTTTTGGTTTTTCAAATATTTTTGGGGTTTCCTTTTTCTCCTTGCCAAAAGAAGAAAGTCTGATCTTTTACTGTTTTTGCCACTTGGCAAATTCCTTCCTTATTGCCCTCATTTCCATGTGTACCTGGATCCCCTCAGGCTGTTTGTGTGAAGCAGTGGGCAGCACTGCAATAGGATGAGTTCACAGCCTGTAGTTTTTCAACTTTCAACAGTTTTTGATTTCAGAATGTGCTCCTTGCTCACTTCCAACAGCCTCCACTCACTGTGGTTTCAGAGGAGGAGGAACAGACAGAGCAGTAGCCAGACAACACCTCAGTCCTTCCTCTCTGAGTGTAAATTTGGACATCCCTCTCCTTCACATCTGCTCTGACATGCATAGGGAAACCCTGTCAATCTGAGTTGTCATCAGAATTTTTTTTCCTTGAGGAACCTCAGCATATAAATTCATATTATTTTATTCAATCTTGATGAAACAGGGCCTCAGCCATTTGTAACCCAGAGAATATTGACCTTTTCATGCTTTTTTGTAAGTTTCATGAATATGTAAAGAAACAACTCATTCTATCTTCTATATGGCTTACCTTTTGCCAATAATATAATTCAGTTTATTTGTAGATAAAAACATACTTGCATTCTCATGCTTGCAACTTGATAGGAAAAAAAAAAGAAAAGCCTTAACTGTGAAACTGCAGCAACAAGCATACTTATATAAATACTAGATTACCCAAATTGTAAATATTTGGCAATTATCACTGGGACTAATTGTAAAATTCACTATCATTTCCAACCAGTCAGAATGTCACTTATGCGACACTGTTTTGAAGACATTAACTTTCTCTTTATTATTATTATCATAAATTTGAAAAAATTTGCTCATAAGGATTTAATTGTACCCTTACCAATGTGTAGTTTTTCATTGGTAATCAAACAAAAGTTTGTTTAGATTCTGCTATCTGTCTCTGACACTTTGCTTTGCTTTCACAAGTGCTGCATTCTGCTCTTATCAGAATACATTCATTGCAAAAATGTAATAGACTGTTTCTTAAAAGACACCTTCAGTGTTTAAATTATTTCTGAATGCATTGAAAGTCAGCAAATTAAATCGCCCATTTCTGCCTTTTCACCAGCAAAATCAGAAAGAAAGAGATAATACATGGCAAATAATTATCATCACCACTTTTACAGTAGAAGCTTAAAAATAAAGTCAATTAATCTAAATGTCAACTTATTGTCAAGTTTTGTTCTTATTTTTTTTTCATTTTTTTCTCCTTCAAATGTCAGCCTTGAATAAAAATTGTTGTACAATATTAAATTATGTACCCAAATCTTCACTACAAGATAAACTTTTAGAAAGGAGTGAGTTGACTCTGCTTTACAAAATAAACAGGTCTTTGAGTATCTCCTTCCTCTGATATTGGCATTTGATGAGTACAAGTGAGCACTGTAAGTCTGTCCAGGCTGGAAACCATTTGGGCATAAATATTTGCATGGTTGGATTGTCAATATGTGTTGGAGATAAGCCAAACTTCCTAAACTTCTTTTTCATTTTTATTTATGTAAAAAGAAGGAGAAAGTACCAGGATACAAAACAGGCTAAACACTGCTCTTCTAGTCACCTTAATATCTATTAGTTTTCATAAGGAAAAATATGTCCTTTCCATCATATTGAAATGAAATGGGCAATCCATGCCATCCACAACTCATTGACAGTGTCAGAGCAGCCTCCACTGACATGAGGGCTGGATTCTAGATGTAAGAGCTACGTGTCACTCATATCCAGAGTCGTAGCAATAGTATTATTACTGCTGATATATCCCGTTTATATCAAATATCATTGGTATGTGCCAGTTCCTCACACACGTAGAGTTTCTTCATTGTATGTGATTAATGCAGGAGACAGAGAAGATCTAGTGTATAATGTTCCTCTTGCTCTGTTTATGTTCATTAGGAGATTTTTTGGTCTCACTTTCCAAGTTACTAAACTGCTGTTGTTCTTATACATTCATGTCACAATTGATAAACTTTGGTGTTACCATTCCTACATTTAATGCAGTTTTCACAGCTAATTAATACACTTCTCTGTTACTAAGCCTATTCAAATTCAATTCCAAATTCTGCTGTGAACTTTAATGAGTTTATCAGGCAGGATCCTGCAGGGAAAGTTGGCAGGGCACCACATGGACTCTTGTGTTTGTTTGACTCTGGCAAGTCACTTCTCAGTCTCTCACCCAACATCTGCCCATCTTGCATAGTCAGCGAGCAAATCCTTCACCTGCCATGGCCTGTGCCAGCAGTGCACTGTTGGAGCTGGCAGTTATTGGAAAGCTGAATCAGGGCTTAGAACTCTGCTAAGACTTTGCCATAAAACCAGGCAGTTTAGCAATGATAAAGGAGCAGGCTAGGGAAGGACTCAGTGCCTTTCCAGGAAATTCACATGAATTTTCAGGAAATTTCAGGAAATTTCCTGAAATTTCCTGACATCACTTCCTTGATCTTGGATGGAACAGTCAGTCTCTGTGAGCCATCTTTTTTCACCATTTTTACACTACTGAAGTGCTCAATGTTGGATGTGGGTTTTGTCTTTAAATAAGAGCTTCAGTGTATGTGTCTGTATTCCAGACAGAGAGGGAGACTGAGAAAGAGGCAGGAAATTTTACTCTGTGAACATAAATGCACTGAACACTTAAGGAATACATTATTTAATCTGTTATTTGATAGTGATCACTGTCAGTTACCCAAATCCAATGTAAACTCATTTTCTGTTATTTTCTTTCTTTATTTCTTGTCTTCACTTTTTAGCACCCCTGGCACAGAAGACTAGAATTGAAATATTAACAGAAATTTCCTGCCAGAAAACTCAACTCAAGAGTGTGCTGGGTAATCCAATTTTAATTTCCCAAGTTTCTAGTGTGTCATATGATACTTGGTCAATCAGTAACACTCAAACCAGTAGTCTGCTCTGCATTAACAAAGCAAATTTAAGCTGCTTCTTTAATGCTAAAAGAGGAAATAATTTGCCTGAATTAACTGACAAGTGGAAAGTTTGTCAGTATGCAGTGGATAAAGAGGACAATGAATTGTAAATCCCCTGTGAAACACGCTTTTCACACAAGCTCTAGGGAAGTTGTTGATGTGGTCAAAAGCTCCAGTTTTTGATCTCATTACACTTTCTAGTTAAGTCTCAGTTATGCCCATCTTTATTGTGGTTTTATCATTCAAACATGATACTTGATGTATCACAATATGCTTACACAACACAATAACTGCTCCTGCCAGTATTGATGTAGGACTGAAATCTAAACTTTTGTTAAAACTTCTGTTCTACCCAGCTATGATGGTCTAGAATAGACCTTGAGACAACACTGGATCTACAATATTAACAACGTTCTGTAGCTCATAAGGGCTATGGAATATGAAAAGTGCATATATCAAACGTATGTCAGAATTAGAAATTACTGATTCCCAGTTAAGACAATTTAAACTCAACACCCAGATTTGGTGATACTGCATCAGTGAGATATTTGGCACTGAGGACTGGACAGTCAAGCTAGGATGGACATCTGCTATCTTATTTTTGAAAACCCCTATTCTTTCTTTCCTATCTTCTTAAATGAAATATTTGAATAGTTTTCTTTTGCTTGGCTGTAGGCCAAGTCTGTTCTTCAAAGTAGAGTTGTCTACTATAATGTGTCCTAGAAGTGACAGGGACCTTCAGGGTTAATGAGAACACGATATGGAAAGAATTGCCCTGGAATATTGGACTTACTGCAGTATTGCACAGGTATGACCCAGAAGCAAATCTGCATGTCCTGGAGCAATGGTGTAACTGGGTTTGGCTGGGATGAAGTTCCACAGGTGAATTCCTTTGTCACAGCCTGTGTGGGGATTTGCCTTTGGGATGAAGACATGTGGATAGCACAACAGTGTTTTGGCTGTTGCTGGGCACCTCTTGGACTGTATCAAGGTTTTCTCACTCTCTTCCCTCACCCTCCCAAGTAAGAAGGTTGGGATTGAGCAACAGGCTGGGAGGAAACATATCCAGGAGAGCTGCCCCAAACTGACCAAAGAGTCATTCCATGCCACATGACATTATATTCAGCAATAAAACTCATCGTAAGGAAAAGGAAGCAGAAATTTCAGAGTTATGGTATTTGTCTTTCCAAGCACCTGTTATGCAAGCTGAGGCTCTTCTTACCAGGAGACAACTGGACATCTGCCCACAAACAGGAAATAGTGAATTAAATCACATTTTTGCTGTACTTGCACACACAGCTTTTGTTTTCTTATTAAATTATCATTATCTCAATTCACAAGTCTTTTTGCCTTTCTTCAACTTCCTCCAGCTCCCATACCTTCCAAGAGGGAGCGAGGGAAAGTCAGGGTCAGTATTTGGCTGCTGTCTGGGGTCAGCCCATCACAACTGGCCTTACAGAATAGGAAAGTTATGGCTGTTATGAGGCAGAACTCATTGGGCAAGGGCAGAGGACCTTGCACCTTCTCTTTTACATAACACACCTTATTTAAAGTTCCCAAAATTGATTTTTTTTTCCCAAGTACAGTGGAGGGGGTGTTGGGACCCAATTTTAGTCAACTGCATCAGGGGTCTGCTTCTTAATATTCACTGGGTTCCCACTGTAATTGATGGTGATCTATGGGCCCTGATAATGACCCAAACACCTGAGAAGCAGTGGGATGCCTTGCCTGGGCTCTGGCTGCTGGTCCAGCAGATGGGTATGCCATGGGTCCAATGTGGTATCTGCCAGCTCCATGTGCCTCTGCTGTCTTAAACACCTCCATACCTACATGAGAGTGTCTGAATATTACCACTAGCCATTGCAAGCAGAGGGAGAGATCCCATTAGCTCCTAAAGTTGATGGAGCAGCTGAATTGCTCTCGGGGCTCTGTTGGCTGAGCTGAGCAGATGAGCCAGGCAAGGGGATACCTATAGATGAATGTCTGATGGCACCTGGGACTCTCAAAGGTACACAAGACTACCCAAGAACCTGTGACACAGAACTTCTAAGAGTACATGACTCCTGGCAGTGGCACGCAGAGGAAAAGCAGGGTGCACTAAATGTCTCATCCCACTGGAGATGACATTCAAGCAACTGAAATGCATCTCATAAATCTCAACCAACCACACACAAGTCTTAGACACTAAAAGTGGAGGTGAACATCTATTTGTAAATACTTGGAATTAGGAGTATTAATATGAATCCCACCTGGTAAAGGCAGGATAACTGTGCCCAGGATGGGTGGATGGCTGGTGCCATTTCATGTGCAGCTCTGCTCCACTTCCAGCTGCAGCTCCAGGCAAGCACCACCATCCCTCAGGTTCTGTGCAGCAGCTGCCAGCCCTGGGAAGATGTCTCAGCTATCTGTGGGCATTGCAAATAACACTTGACACCTCTGAATAGGCAACTGACTCAAGCCTTAAGATTCATTTAAGCAGTCTATCAAACAAAAAAGGAAATTCCAACACTGATATGTTATGAAATGCTATGCTTAGAATCTACATAATTGCAAATAATAGAGCTAAAATGCCTTTTGACTATATTTGCTGTGATGGACTAAAATGGAGTCATCATGTAATCATCAATAGCTGAAGGAAAACACCTGTTGTGCAAAAACTGAGAACTGTGATGCTAAAGAAACCAACAAAAATTCCACCAAGAGGAAGAAAACCAAATGAAACCTACTTTTAACTTCATAAAAAAACTGGAAGCAAACTGATCCCGTGAAGCAGAGAAACTACACATGTGATGGAGGCATATAAAATTGATTATATGAGAAAACAGATTGACAACTTCCTGGCTGAATCTCTGAACTCTTAAGTTTTGGTTTCAATAGGCTGCCTAATTTTAATTAGTACATGTATTTTTGGCAGTATTAGTTAGGCTCCACTGAAAATCTTTTTGAACTAATACTGCCAAAATTACACTACTGGAAAATTTGCTACATCTTCACATTTGCATTTACATGACATTTAGGGGTTGTAATTTCATGTGTGATGTTCACTGTGAAAACATGGTTATTATACCTTTCCTAAATGCACAATCACCATTTTTTTTCTTCTCCCTGGAACATCTGCACTAGTTTCTGAAGTTGATGACCCTTCAATGCTTATCATATCCTCACAGCTAACATATAGAAATGGTTGATTGAACTCTCCAAATTAAAGTGCAAACTGAACCAGACTCATAGAAATCAACAGCCATTGCTGCAGTCTAAGACACCTCTGCAAAGAGGAGAATGGATTTTTTTTACTTTGCTTTTGAGAAGAGTAGGAACCCCACATATTCAGCCTCTATGTCTTGCTGGGCACAGAAATGAAGAGGTGAACAAGGCTAGCAAACTGCTGTTGTAGAAGTCTGAGAGTATGTGACTACATCTTAGGTTCTGTGATAACAATTCACACATTTCCTGGAAAAACTTGATTCTTTCTTTATCTGATTGCTCATGACAGCTGGAAAACATAAAAGTCGTAGACTCTGGAAATCCATTAGATCACAAAATGTTATTTAAAAGCAGAGATGTGGATCTTCAGAGAATAAGTTGGTAAATTTCATCAGTATATAGTCATAGAATTGTAGAATTCTTTGGTTTGAAAATACATCTAAAGACCATTAAATCCAACTCTTAATCCAGCATGGCCAAGTCCACCATGAAACCACGTCCCCACATACCACATCTTTTAAATATCTGCAGAGATGGTGATTCAACCAAAAGTCTGGGTGACCTGTTCCAGTGCTTGACAACCCTTTAGGTGAAGAATTTTTTCCTAATATCTGATCTAAACCTCCCCTGGTGTAACTTGAGGCCATTTCCTCTTGTCCTTCACTTTTCACCTGGGAGAGGAGACTGCCCCCCACCAGGATAAAACCTCCAGACAGTGTAGTGAGCAAAAGGGTCATCCCTGAGCCTCCTTTGCTCCAGGCTACACATCTCTCTCAGCTGCTCCTCATCAGATTTGTGCTCCAGACCTTCCCCAGCTCTGTTGCCCTTCCCTGGATATGCTCCAGCACCCCAATGTACATTTGGAATTGAGAGTCCCAAAACTGGACACAGGATTCAGGTGTGGCCCTCCCCAGTGCCCAGCACAGAGGGACAATCACTGCCCTGGTCCTGCTGGCCACACTGTTGCTGACACACTATGACAATGGCCTTCTTGCTCACCTGGGCACGCTCTGGTGCCTGATTTCCACTGGGCACTTCCCAGCCACTCTGCCTGGAGCACTGCAGGGCTTGTTGGGACATGAGGGCAGGAGGAATATTTCCATGGAATTGCACTCATTTACATCAGGCGATGATCTGCCTGATACAGTCTAGAAACCTTTCTCCAGTGGTAGACAAAAATGGTTCTAAATGTAACTAAAAAATACAAATTTGCTACCTTGTATTTAAAGAGAATTTGAAAAGACTGTTGCAATTGCAACTGCCATCATTGCCTTGTGTTCTCCTTTGCAAATCCATCTGCTGTTTCCTACCTTATAACCTTTATAACCCTTGTAACTCAACTGGAAATCTTGCCCTACAGGGATCCTATTTCTACCTACAAGCATATTTCCAGCCATGTTTCAAAACAAAGTAAGATGATGTAGTGACCCATCATTGTAAATCCCAGCTAATATTAGCACCACTATTACAGGTTGTTCCTAATTAAGAGGGAAAAATAATCATTTGAATAAGTCATAGAAGACAAAATGAGGAAGAGATGGGAAAATCTAGTTAAACTTAGAAACTACTTGTACTTTCTAAAGAAAACAAGAAAGCAGTCAAAAAATTTGAAGCCAACTGTGACTAAAAGTGAGGACTCCTTTCTATCTTGCTACTGATACGAGGTCTCAGTACAAGGTGCTTTAAAAATAACTGTGATGATACCTCTGTCTGTAAAAAAAAACCTCACAGAGGCATAAGGAGCTTGTACCAATACACAGCAGATACTCAGAAAGCTGATTTTTTTTTTTTTTAGAAATTCTGAAAAAGCTTCATGTTTAAAAAGTAATTATGGGATGAAGATTTGTTTGTTCAAAGGAGTTTGGCCTGAGAAAGATGAATCTAATTGAGCTGAAGTTGTGAATAAAGCAGGAGCTTACTGAAATGGAGGCTGGTAGCAAACAACAATCATATTTGTAATTTGCTCTCTTAACCTTGGAAACTCAGTAAAGAACACAAGCCATGCTATATTAGACCCCCTGTTTGCCACTATCTTGCTTGAAAAGACAGCAGAAGGTAATTATTTATTTAAAATATTTTCTATGTTGCTTTTGAGGCAGAAACGTCATTATCATGACTCTGTGTTTATTTATTCAGATACAATTTGTAATGCATCAAAGTTAAATTTTCCACATTGTGACCATTTGAACACTGAACCAGTCAACCCTACAATAACTGTCTGACTTAGAGATTTACATTCTTCAGCTGTCTGGGAAATTATTCTTTCACTCCAGAAAAGATAATGAATAGATTTTAAATAATAATAATCAGGTTTTCCTGTGGCAGATTTTTTACCTTTTGATGAAAACTTGAAAACACTTTGACCCTGAAATGTCGCACTGGTGTACTCCTGGTTGATCCAGGAATCCAAATTTATAAAGAAGAAAAGGGGTATGAGACACAGAATTCATGAGTCAAAGACACAGCCAAGCAGCTAGCCATGTGTCAGCTGAAGCTGGAAGTACAAAATAATTTGAGTCTGAGCTTTCCCAGGAGACTTTCACTTTCACTTTCATTACCATTTAATTGAATGATAATTTTTACCTTTGAAACTGCCTCAGGAGATTTTTTTTTGGGGGGGGGGGGTTGGGTATTTTTTTGCTTTGTTTTTTTGTTAATTGGGTGAATTGTTGGCAGAGAGGCTGTAGATATAAACACTTATCCACTGTAGACCAGCTTTAGACCAGCTTGATTTTTCTCAGTGGAACTGGTCATTTAGATATGAAGTGTATTTCCTTCCACTAGCCCTCTAAACAATTCAATTATTTTTTTTAAGCAGAGTTTATTTGTGATTTCTTTTGCTGCATAATACTATATTGATCTAAAACATCACTATTTTTTCTTACCTTCTCCAATTTTGATAGATCCCAAATAGAAAGGGGATACCAGCTCAGTTCTAAAAATCATTTTCTATTAATGTATATTTTCATGGAATTTTTTTTTGCTGGAAATTACCTTAAGATATTTTTGTTCCCTGATGTTTTTTCTCCCAAGAGGCCTCTTCACCTGCATTGGGAAAAAAAATGCTGTGTTCCTGTTCAGCAAAGCTTCTTTCTCTGCAGTCACAGCTCTCTGTCTCAGAGCCTGAGGGTTCTGTGTTATGGCTGGACTTTTGGCCAAAGAGTTACCTCTGACATGGGGCGCCAGGGAGGATTTGGTGCTGATTTTTGGAAAGCAAGAGAATAATGAAAAGTAGGCATTTTAGGACTGTCAAGTAAAGAAATGAGACTGGAGAGTTAGTGGGAGAAAATCACATTGTAGGCAGGACCTTGCTCTGAAAAATAAGGGCAAAACAATCTCTGGCTTCTAAAGTAGGCTCTTGTGAGGTTTAAGTATTTGTGAATTGGTCCTATCTTCTATGTTGCTAGTAGTCAACCTTCATGTTTGATTAGACCAGTGCTTCAGGAGACTAAAAACCAAATTAATGCACCAGATGAAGAGCTTTGGAAGGAGAAAGTTGGATTTCTTACATGGTGCCAAACAGGGAAACAGCAGCTGAATTCCTGCATGGATGTACCAACCCACTGGATATCACAGCTCAGCACCCAGCTGGTGTGCAGGTTTGGCACATGGAACCATTTCTGTACCATCAAGATACAAAATGCAAAAAAGAAATTTGCTTTGAAAGGAATCAGCTTCCCTTCCTTGGAGATGTGACTCTTCCCCTGAGAGTGAAGGTGATTGCTTTAGGGAGGGCACATCACGTGTGTGTGGCTGCAGTCAAGTGAAATGGATTTTACTTGCTGAGATCATGTAACTTAGAATCCACAAAACACCACAGCAGAACATCTCAACCATTTTTTGCAGAGGCACACAGAACAATGCTGTTTCTTAATTTTCTTCCTTCTGTATGGCTTTGTGGCAGACTATCTTTCTAATCTATCAGTATTTATGAAATGCTCAGTTCTGAGTCCCAAGTAAGTTAATTTCCTACAGAATATATAAATTGGAGATTGCTCTTTCTATATAAATAACACAGGCAGGCATTATTATGTTATCAGAAAGAGCTCAAAGAAATTTACAGGACAGTTTTGAAAGCAAGGTAGAGACCATTAGTATATAGCTCACAAACACTTGAGGTTTGAAACAAATCTCTGCCTTAATTGCTTAAAAATAAATTTTCAATAATTAAGGAAAAAAAAAAGAAGATGAGCTAAATAAGGATTCTCAATTAATAATCCTGAAAACTGAAATTAAATCTCAGTCATTAAACTCATGTAATGTCTCTGCACCTAATTATGATTTCCCCAGAATTCCTCTTAAATTTATATTTCACATTATCTGAACTTAATTGCCCTTTTATAATTGGAGAAGATGTAAACTTAGCCTCAGCCCCGTGCATTGGACCAATCCTCCGTGAGGAAACTACAAGTGCAGGAGCAGTGTGAGTAATAAAGCAACACTGAGTTGAACAGAGTGGGGAGAATGTCAACACCTGGAAGAGCACTAAAGGTATACTTGTGTTTATATACACATAGGTATGTGCAGGACATCCTCTGTAGCTTCCTTTTCAAATACTGTCATTTGTGATGGCTACAATACCCTAAGGAAAAAGAAAAAGAAAGAGAAAAAGGAAGGGAAAGAGAAAAGGAAAGAGAAAGAGAGGAATAAAAAGAAAAAGAAAAAGAAAAAGAAAAAAAGAAAAAGAAAAAGAAAAAGAAAAAGAAAAAGAAAAAGAAAAAGAAAAAGAAAAAGAAGAAAAAAAGTAGAAAAATAAAAAGGAAAAAAAGAAAAAGAAAAAGAAAAAGAAAAAGAAAAAGAAAAAGAAAAAGAAAAAGAAAAAGAAAAAGAAAAAGAAAAAGAAAAAGAAAAAGAAAAAGAAAAAGAAAAAAAAAGAAAATTTCCAATACTTTTTTTTTCTGAACTCATTTTAATATTAAAAGAATAGCAGTCTTACTAATTTTCTCTGTCTTTCCCTGACAATTTAATGAAGTAAGAATATTATTAATGAAAATAGACCTAGAAGGAACCTGTATGTATGTATGCAACATGCTGGGGACTGAAGTTCTGACCTGTATAAAGCACAATTGTCAAAATTTAATCACCTGATCAGCAGAGCTTTTGCAAAACCCAAATTCCTGTTGTTTAAGGGGGACCAAATCAGCACTTAAAGCCAGCACACAGCAATGATTTAGTCTCTCATCTGTAAAATTAACTTGGAACTCTGTTCCTTCCTCAGCTCTTCAACGTGTACCTGGTAGGCATTTCATGCCTGTCAGGCCCAGTAATATTAAATTTCATTCTCAAACTCATCCTTAAAAATTTATATCTAACATTCTTCTGGATATATCCATTTAGCAATAGAGATTCCTTGGGAAACTTGTCATCAGGCTGTATTAGCCTATTAAAAATTTAAAATTACCCCGTGGATTATGTAAATTCAGGGCCATGTTAATGCCTTGTGTGTCAGTTTAAGGTTTGATGAAAAGCAGGGAGGTCAAGGGACAGAGAGAAACCCCTGTGATATCTAAAGGCAGCAAAACAAAGTGCACATGTGAAACCACAAAGGATTTTGTTTACTGTTGAGAGGTTCTAGCATGATTTGTGATGCCAACAAGACAGCTGGCTGTAGGACAAAGGATCCTAGAGAGACAGCTGTTTTGGGTGAGAAGAAGAAAAAAATGGCAGTAAGATAACCACAGTGAAAAAATACACAGCACAGGAAAGTAGAGCCCCAGCTAAGATTTTTAATGGAGCAAAGCAAAAGGTTGTTTCCTTTTTGGGTCTGTGGGTGGTTTATTGCCCCTGTGGTGGGACATGAACATCCGTAAAATAGATGCAAAGTAAGAGACAAAAATATTGTTAAGATCTCCACAAGTGTCAGTGAAAACACAATATATGCCTATAGGAACAAGCACAGGAAGAGCCTGGTCAAGATGAAAGGGCAGGAATCAGTGTCTACAGGGAGCTCTGCTGTCCCATCACTGCTGATGGAGGTTTCAGACTTCAAATCCTGGTGCTATTTGCCTTCAGTTCAGCTGCTTGGAACACGAATGGGTCATCTAATCTATTGCAGATAGATCCCAACCCACATTTCATAAACCTTCTTTTCCAGCTCTGGGAGTATTAAATATGCCCAGGTATGTCTGACATCAAGCTAGAACAAAAAAAAAAACTAGAAAACACTCCACTACTCCCTTTACTTCCTGATGCAAATGCCCATCATGCAAAATTCTGTTAATAGTGGTAAATTCATATGGAATGATCAATGAAAACAGTTTGTCCTTTCCATATTTCCGAGTCTAAGGTTATTGTTACTTGTCTATTTTAGCTGGCTGCTGTTTACAGCTAAAGCAAGAACGGGTACTAGAGAGAAACTGCAAGTAAGCTGCACAGAAATGGAAAAGCAGCTTCTGTCTCAACAGCCTGGGAAGATGTCAAGCCATTTTAATACATTATTCTGGATTCTAAATATGTTTCTCAAGTTTGGAGCAGTATTTTATGCTTGACAATAACAGAGGTTGCAAAAGGATTTGGGAGGCCTCTAAAAAAATCTTTAATCAGCTGACAGGAGAATTTCATTAGCCAGTGTTATTAACATGGTTTATACAATGCCATGCCTTTGCCTGCATCCAGGCAAAGCTGTGTCTGTATTACTACTTCTGCTTTTACTACTTAGAAAGGTTTAAAGTTGGCCTTTCCATGATTCCCCATGGGCATTCTCACAAGTAGTGGACTTAACACAGTACTTGACACTGTACTACAGCCAATAAATCCAGCACAAGCTACTTCAGCGTTCAGTGGATTGCAATATTTTTGATTGAAGATGGGAAATTATATCCCTCAGGCTGAGGCATGGGTCTGGAATGACATTAGTGGCTCATCATTTTCTTACACAAATCAGGAAGGGGGTAGGTGAGACTCACAAGTTTGAGATGGAGAACTTTGTAAAACGTCAAGAGCTTCTCAGTAAATCAGTGGGCAGAGCTTGATGAAGCATGGTGATGGATGGATGGCAGAAAAGCCTTTGTAGATGTGTGTGATCTTTTCTGCAGAACAGGATCCTTCCACAGAACTCAATTCCTTAAACTGAAGATACAGTTTGGGTTAATTGCAAACTTGAAAGGATTTGTTGCAGCTTAAGCCTTTCTTTGTAGATATCAGAGTCTACCCATGGCTTTTTAATGCACACCATGGCCAGGGAACAGAACAGGATGAGAGGATATATCAAAAGCAAATGGTAGTGGACAGTGTTAAATACTCACCAGAATCTTCATTCCAGAACTAAACCACAGGCTCCTGGTTAAAGCCTTTGTCCTGGTTAGAGCAAATTTTGGAATTTGTTTACGTTTTTGCATTTTCAAACAGAGGCATCTTTTATGGTTTAGGAGCAGAAGAGTTTTGTCAGATGCCTGGCTTGATTCTACAACTTTCTCTAGATCTTCAAGGGAGTGTAGAAGGACTGCACTCCTCGTGAAGGTGGTGCAGTTAAACTCTCAACATAAGACAGGATGAATTAGGGTCACAGGGAATTTGGTAGATCTCACAGCAAGGCTTTCTTTTGACACTCAGCTGCCTGGCAGAAAGGCTTGCTGATGAAAGCAGAGGTCAGAACTTCACAGATGGATATCAGTGAAGATCAATTCTTCTTCTTTCAAACACTTATCTTTAAACACAGACAGAATTTTTGAGTGTCATAAGATCAGCTTAACTACAGTCCATATAACCACAGGTACAGTGCACTGTGTTTCTCACCCATTTTTCTCATTTCTTTAAATTCCTATAGTGTAGGAGAATATTTATCCTAAAGCAGTTGTAAGATGTTTACTTCTAGATGTGGATTTCTGCAGTTTCTTGCTGTGTTTTAATTTGGAAACCATTTCTAATTGCACGCTTGCAGAGAAAATTCTTGATGAGTAATTTCTTTCTGTTTTACTCAATAAAATGCAGTATATTTACATGTTGTGAAGCAGAGGATAGCTGTCTGTGGTTTTCTCTAACTACACTCAGGAAAAAAACTCTCAGCAAAATGGGTATAATTTCCTGCTTTTAAAAAAATTTGTTTGGTTTGTTGGTTTTTGTTTTGTTTGTTTTTGTTTTTGTTTGTTTTGGTTTGGTTTTGCGTGGGTTTTTTTTTTTTTCTTTTTGGGGTTTTTTTGGGGGGGGGTTTCTTGTTAGCTGGTGGAGCCCTGAGACCTGCTTTTGTAAGTGGGAAGCCTGGAGCATTGATCTTGGGGTACCTGGACAGGGAGATGGGAAAACAGTAGATTTTAAAGATTTTACAGAATATGTGAAATATGCCATACAAAAAACTCAATTTCTGTTGCATAGTGCAAATTTCTCAACTGGGTTCATCCACTGTTTTCACTACTGAAGTTATCCATTGACACAAACTAGTGTTTTGTACACAGAGATTGACTTGCTATGGTGAAGGAAGCCTGCTGAAATCCATAAAAACAATAGAACCTGCAACAGGGTGCAGAGCTTTGTCTTTTTAACACTTTTGTGCTTTCCCAGACTGACTAGATATCAGAATCTACTGTAAAAATAAAACCTGTTTTCTCCTTAATTTACCTCCTCCCTCCCAACAAAGGATGCCATATTTTCAGCTAGAGCCAGAGAAAAACTACACTCCCTTTTCCTTTTCCTTTTCCTTTTCCTTTTCCTTTTCCTTTTCCTTTTCCTTTTCCTTTTCCTTTTCCTTTTCCTTTTCCTTTTCCTTTTCCTTTTCCTTTTCCTTTTCCTTTCCAAAACTTCTCATATAATCATGGAATTCTTTGGACTGGAAGGGACCTTAAAGATCATCTGATCATCACTCAAAACCTGTTCCTTGGGCAGGGACACCTTCCCCTAGACCAGGTCGCTCAGGATCCCATCTAACTTGGCCTTGAGCATTTACCAGGATGGAGCAGCCTCAGCTTCTCTGGGCAATGTGTGCCAGAGCCTCACAGTGAAGAATTCCTTCCTAATATCTAATCTAAAACTATTCTCTTTCAGTTTGAAGCCATTCTCCTTTGTTCTGTCACTACATTCTCTTGTAAATAGTCTCTCTCCAATCTCAAGGGACTGATTGTTGTTCCAGAAGTCTGACTGCAGCAAGGAGTTGCATCCCAAATTCTGTACCAGTATGTATGTTAGACATAAGGGAAGAGGAGGCTTTATTTTTTAAATTCTTTTTTTTTTTTTTTTTGCAGTGGCAGCATGTTTGTGACTCATGAATTTTGTTTGGTAGAATTGCTTTAATAATTTAACCTTGCCAAAAGTGGCTGTGCCTCTCAGTAGTTTTTCATTATGAAAGATCCTCTGTGTCGCCCCTAGATAGTCTCAAGCCAATAAAAAGAAACTGATTATTACATATTTTTTTGTCAAATGGAAGAAAAAATACCCAATGTGCAATAATAATAATGGCAATAATAAAAGATACTGACAATACTTAGAGATCAGCTGAATAAGCCCATTGACTGCACTATTTTTGGGAATGTATTTTCCTGTCCCTTCTTGAAGACACTGTTGGAGTGTAATGTATTCTGCCTTCCAGATGACACACTACTTTTAACTTTCATGTAAAATATAAGCTAATAACATCTCAAGGCTTTTCAATTGGAAGTTGTTCTTCGATAAACTGACAGTGATATGAGCACTCCTGCAAGATATTATTTTTGGAACAATGGAGAGAGAATTGGAAATTCTACGATTAGTGACAAATTTTCAGTGGCAATCAGTGTATATTGCCAGCACTGAAATCAATAGGAGAATTCTAGAAATAATGTTCTACTCTGTGTGTGAAAAGAATGTGACCTATCATTAACACCTTCAGGCAAATAAGTGATGATTTAGAGCACTTAACAAAAGCTCATTTGTCTCTTAGGCTTTTGAATATGAGGACAGGAACTGTAATAGCAACAGTGGGGAAATTTTTGAGCACATGAAAGATTTGAAATTGAAATTTCCTGTTGGAGTATTTTTTTTACTGTACAGTTGCATTTAAGTTGTACTTTGAAGTTACATCAAGGGCATCCAGAGTGTGTAGATAACCAGTCTCTGTCAAGTCTTAATACTAAAAAATAAATCACAGAAATATGCTGTTACTTAGAACAGATGTTTTTATATTACCATTATAAACTTATAGAATTAGAGCCACTCAAATTAATAAATGTCAATAAAAATGCCACTGAGATCATGAACCTCAGCATAAAAATAAAATATACAGATAAACACTCTCCAATTGTATTCTAGCCATTACTCACACTGTTAATCAGTGTGGGCCAGTTAACATCCTTCCCTTCTGCTAAAAATGAGTCCAGTGTCCAAAAAGGAGGAATGACAGATCCAAACATTTAGCCTATCCGTTCCTTCCAAGTGGTCAATAAAGTAAATTTAGGACATTTTGGTGTCATGGACATCCAATACTTTACACCTTCTAACAAAAGGCAAAGTTCCAAGTCAATATTTTGACCAGATAAATCTCTCCATGTTCCTTCCACCAGTCTCTAAAGAGGGAATGTCCTTGTCAACCAGGTGTCTCCATCTGTTTGGGATATGTTCCAACAGCACTGTATTTCATGCATGCTTTCAAATTCAGCTGTGTGGATGTTCAGCACTACAGATATCTTGTCAATACTGCTGAATGAGTTTCTCTGTTTCAACTCCCCCATTTCGTACCCATAAATTGGATCTCATATTATCCTGTTTTTCTCTTACAAGAGGCTGGATAGAAGGTGTATTGAGCCATTAGGTAATTTCCAAGGTACATTAATCATCTTACCAGAGTGTAAGAACAAGCTCACAAGTGCCAATATTCAAAGCTAAGTGTTGTGCTTGGAGGTGTCCCAGTGCTCTTGAGGAAGGTCAAATAACATACAATAATGTAAATGACAATGCTTTCACTAAACAATTATTCTCCATAATGTTCCATAAAAGTAACACAGAAATAGATACTCTGGGTCCAAAGATGATTTTTTGAATCAGAATGTCAGAAACAGACACACCAATCTCTTCAGCAAATACAAGTGAAGTCCCTTTAGAGTCACCCTTCAAACACTAGCTTTTATAATAAATGGATTTGAAATCAGACTCAAGTCAGAGCTAAGGCTCTCTTCAGAGTCAAGAAAAGAAAATTTCATCACTTTGCACCAAAGTCACAGTATGAAGCTTCTGGTGATGTCAGTGGTGGGGGATTTGAAATTATTATATACTAAACCTGGAGCCACATTTCCCCTCTGTGATCTGGCTGCCCCAGCCTAACACCAGCAGCCTCTGCTCTGCCAGCACAGCTGCAGAGGAGTCCTTTCACTCTTGAGGTGCAAACCCCAATGTTAATCAGGTCAGCACGGGGTGCAAAACATCAGCTGCCCCCAGATACTGCTCAGCAGTGGGAGAATTCCCTTCCTTCCAAAGAAGGAAGCTTCTTTGGACTGGGATGCAAGTAGAAGCCCAAATCCATCTCTCCTGATTCCCTCTCTGGGTTGAAAAACGCTTCAGATGTTTCTGAAGTTCTCTTCTGGCCAGAATTTTCTCTCATCTAGGGCCCAGTGCAAGTTCTGCACAAAGACACAGATGTGGGTTTTTTTGCCTTCAGGCGTACTTCAGCTTTTTTTCTTTTATTTTAAGACTCATCCATCAAAACACAGACAATCGTAGACGTGACTATCTTGGCAAGTCTGTGTGATCATTACAAAAGGGGAGTGGGAGATGATGATGACAGCTGTGTTTTTTGGAGAGAGAGAAAGGAATTTTAGGTCTCATTTGATTCTTCACTTTAGCTGGCTTTTGCAAATGGCAGGAAGATTGCAACATCTTCATTCCCAGAACAATATCAAATCTGTAAACCTCAAGTATCACAGAATTACTTTTAAACTCAGATATCATTCCCAGTCACTATACGAAGGATATTAATACTGGGATTAAACTACAGAATGACATCAACCAAATTAATTTTCTCCCCTTGTATCCCCATGTTCACCACGTCCTGTATCTTGTCTGAAGTATGAATGGATATTAATTTCCTATGGAGGGGGAATGGCTGTGAGAAATATCAAAGCAATTAATTACTGTAGATTTCATTCTTCTTGACCAAGACATTTATATTTTCTTAACACTTAATTGACGCTGAGTTTTTAAATAATAGAAGGAGAGGCTTAAGTGGTATTATGTGGAATTGGCTTACACTCTTCTTCCTCCACGTCGTCTGGGATACTTGCTCACATTTTAAAGGGGAGTTTCACAAGGTTAAAACCTTTGGAGTATAATACGTAGATCCTTGAGAAATAGGTGCTGGTTTTACTCAAGTATCAATAAAAGATGGAGCATGCTGAAAACACCAAATGCATTTTAAAAGTGAAATAAATAATGGTTGAAAATTATGATTGACTTTTAAATTATAGCCAAAAAAATATTAGGTCTTCAAAGGGTCATCATGAACTTTCCTTTGTTACCAATTACATATTGAAATTAGAATGTAAGGTTTCAATATATCCTTACCAACACTGTCAGCATGTTAAAATAAACTCACCTTATGCAATTTCCTTGAAAAACTGATTTTCCCTTTTATCACATGACTATCAGAAGGGCAGTGTGCATACTCATTTGTATGAGTATGTACTTGGATTTGTACATATCTGGCTTTTTCATGCTGTAAAGAACAGCAACACTTCTGCTCTTATCCAAGCATTACAAACCACTGTCATCAAGCAGCCCTCCACAGCCAGTGGAGTTATAGCCCTTGGTTTAATAGCTGACTGACCCTTCATATTTGGTGAAGCAGAAATCTGTACTCAAACTCATCCAAACATGGGGATCAGCAGCAATTCTCAGTGCCTCACTTCACAGGACACCGTGGGATTTCTATAAAGGGACTGTATCCTCTGCAGAGAGGATAAGCAAACCCATTGTTAGCTTTTTTCCCCCAGCAAGAAAGACTCCCAATTTAGAGCAGCTAATTAACAGTTAACTGTAATCTCTAGAGCTGTGTATTTTGAGGATAATAAACCCTAAGCCTGGATAAATCTCTGTGGGAAGCATAACAAGACCATCCCTCACCTGTATCTTGTCACACAGGTATGAAACCCAGATCTGGGACTATTCACAACTTGTGGTCCCTTGTTAACCAGTTCTGAACCACAGAACTGGTAGGGTCAGTCTGGCTGTGGTAACTGCTCAAGGCAATGAAAAACCATCTTTCAGGCAATCATACCTTTTGAGACTCTTTCCAAGTTTCTAATCCCTGATTTTGCTACCAGAAATTTCTTGGTGCTTCTGTTGATACATACAGGTTGCAGCAAGATGCAGAGCATCACAGAGCTTCCTTTGCAATTACATCAGTATTACCAACCATGGTCCACAGGCAGAAAGCTCAATATCTGCTGACCCTTTTCAAAAAGGGTCCGACATTTTTGGACACCCTGAGCAATATGCTGAAGTCCACAAACCATGTTTAGAGACAGCATCACTCAGGATTGATTGCCTGATTAATTGATGTGAGAAACTGGCACACAATGACAGGCACCAAAAATCAAAAGTTAGTTGTAATATGTCTACTCAGTAAGACCAGCTTTAAATTCAGGTAAAAAGTGCTTGGAAGAGTTAAAATGCAACGTTAATATGAGTGCTCATTGCCATGCTTCATGCACAGAGTGCTATTTCCAGTGGTGGTCTTCCCTTTCCCCAAAAGAATTATTGAAAGTGACATTCCAATCTGACAGATGTTTAATTACATATGACACTCTGCTAAAGTCAAAGGCAGATTGAGTGTTTCTGCAGATAAACAGAAATATACTGATTTAATTCTAACAGCAGCAGCAACATATTTCAATATTGGAAGGGTGCAAAGAGAATACCTAATAAAAAGTTAAGGATTTAGAAGAAACTTCACTGATAGGTTTATACACCATGATTTTTCCTTATTTGAATCATTTATAGAAATTGACCCTGCTCTTATAGATATCTGGCATTTTATCTACATTTAGTGCAGGTCTTGCATTCAGTTTCTGTCTATGTAGTTTCAAGCCCAAGGTTCCCCTTTGAATTCTGGTGATAAAGATCAAAGTAATTCCAATCTAACTTTCAAGGTGTCAGTTAAACTTATAATGAAGTCATCATTTTTGTTTTGATGAGTTTAAAAATAAATTTTGTGACCAGCCTCACATGCTGACTTCTCAGGTCTCTATTTCCACTGCTGCTAAAATGCCTCCTGTCTTGGTCTTGTCATACTTAGGTCTTGATCTCACTGCCTGGAGGTGAGATCTACTGCTCTGGTTTCCAGACCTCCACGTGAGGCTGACAGGTATCACACAGGACCTCTGGCAGCCCTGGGTGCTTTTAGAACAGGAGCTGGAAGTCTTTTCTAATGATGCCTGACTATCCTGTTCAGACAATCAAATTTCACACTTCTTTGTGAAATGGTGCAGAATAAATATACTCCCCCACATGTAAGATTCATGTCTGAGTTCTTAATTTTGGTTAAACCATGAGGGGTTTCTGCCTAGGCACTGCTGGTGAGACATTAATGAAAGCAAATCACCATAACCATCACTCAGAATTGATGTTCTGATCCAACAAAAATGAGAAAATTTTGCTGCTGAAGACTCCTTTTCTCTGGACCCATACTGTGATTTACCAGGTATGATATGTAGAAGCTGAACCATTTATACCAGAGCACAGAAATGATGTTACTGCTGCAAATATCTCATTAAACCATGCATGTACTCTGATGAAAAATAGCTTTTGCAAAATCACATACACAGGGCACTCTGTCAGGATCATGGATAATCCTTGGAACACTCAATAATCACTGGCAGGATTTTGCTTTATAATTTACAAATATCGCCTTGGGAATTCTAGCTCTGCCATGCAATGGCTCTACTTCAGAAAGGGTCACAAGGTGTTTGTGACATTGCTCACAATACTTCTTGCCTCTTTGAATTTAAAAATGAAAGAGCTGAAAAAATAAATCAGGCTCAAAGCTATAACTGTCACATGGGAACTTTCCTGAAATCTCCCCTCCCCTGGCCCACACCAGAGCTTGTCTAATGTAATTTTTGATATTTAAATGAAGTAGCAACAGCACATTAAATATATAGATTTTGATAATTTTGTGTTTTCCAAGGAAACACCTGGAAGCAGATGTTATGTTCAGTCCCAAAAAGGTGTTTCTAGCATTTCAGTGAAAGCAATGGAGGATCAGCAGATCTCCAGGGAATGCCACCCACAGGGCCCAGTTGTTTATTTGATGTTGGGTTATAAACATGCATTCACTTTTTTTTTTATAGGCAATTACTTTTTAGTTTCAAGGGGAGCTTTGATTTCATTTCCTTATTTGGTACATATGGAAGAGCTGCCTAAAGCACTAGGCAGGAACTTTTGACATTTCTATAAAAACCCAAGTGCAATCAATAGCTAGATATTGAGGTCAGAAAAGTAGCTACTGAAAAAGTTCAGTTAGTTACTGTAGTTTGCACAAAGAAACCACTTTTCATTTAAACCCACAGACTTAGGATAGAAGCTAGTGAAGGGCTATAGGGATGACATGATGTCAAAATAAAAATAAATTGTCAGTATAAATCCAGGGAGACACTGTCACAATATCAGCTTGAAACAAAATGACACCAATGCAAATTTTATAAGAAACAACTTTAAGATGTCAAGACACTGGTAAATTGATGTCAGTTCAGGTCTGCAGGGAGACTGTTAGGATTAAAAAAGAAAAACCTAAACAAACTGAAAAGCATTCCCAGAGTAATGGCTATAATAGGCATTTCTAATTTTGTCAGTTGAAGTTAGTTGTAGCAACACAAACATGCAGATACTGTGATTAAAACGTCAGCAAAAAAACCCAAAACCACACACAAAACCAGAAGAAAATATTGATAAAAATATAATGCACACTTGTTGCATTGTTTGTACAGTTAAGCACAGACATTTCCAGTTTAGACTGCTTCTATATGTAAATCCATAATCTCTGATGCTATTTCAGTTGACTAATAAGAAATCTGGAAGCTTCTCCATGCAATACAAACCTCCTGTAGCTTTTTACCCATGCAGCGTGCAGCAGAATTTATGGGGAGTTGAACAGATCAAATAGACAGCAGGAGCAGAACTTGGCTCTTCCAGTCTCTCATTATCAGGCTTTGCTGGATCTCCTTGTCACCATTTCACATGTCCTGTAATTCAGTATATCCTGGTAAATCTGAGCCTAACCCCACTAGTGGCCAAGAAGGCTCAGAAACACAAACAATTTTATTTTGAAAGTCTTACAGGATTTTATAGGAGTGTTTTGAAGCAGCATTTTTGAGCAGTGGGATGTTGGGGGCAGTTGTGAGAACACTTAATGCCTGGCATCTCTTGAAGTCATTTACATTCAGGCAAAAGTGGGTGGAAATTCTGCCATGTGAAAGCGACATTTGCGAATGTGCAAATGACTGCACAGCGCTTTTGGAGCAGTCACAACCAGGGCCCTGCTCAGCACTGTGGTGCTGCCATGTGCAGCATTAACCTTTACCATGTTCTGCTTTCCCTGCACACAATAACAGCAGATCCTTGTCAGGGGGTGGTTACACAAGATGGTGCATATGTTTCCAGGCTCCCAGTCCCAGATCAAAAATACACGGCATGTAGCACAGAACTATCTATACTCATTCCCCATTCTAAATTGATTTGAAATACTTTAGGGTCTACATCTGCCTCTGAAGACTTTCTGGCATAAATCCTGCATTTTAGGCCCTGGCTTCTTTAAAATAGAAACTAATATGCCGCTAGGACCAAAGTGGATCAGGTTCCAAGTGCCTGAAATTCTGATCAACCACAGGTGCTCTAGTTATCATCAACGTGACCTCAGTTGAAATTAAATACATTCTGCAGCCCCATTTTGGTGTATGTTCAGTCATACAAACTTAAATAATAACAAAACCCACAGGCAATAATAATAATGACACCTTTGAAATCATTAATTTCTGAGTTTGTGTTTAGAAGCTGACTGAAAATATCACAGGGCCAGATTTCCACACCTTCCATGCTGGAGCCTATCTGGAGTGAAACCATTGACGTCAGTGGAATGATTCCAGATTTATAGCTGCCAAGTTATGCACATCTCTGTGTGTGTCACTTTATGTTAGTTATTTAATGCATTGATTTGCATACCATAAGCAATTTGCATAGAACCAAAATTTGCATAGGACAGCATGGAGCCACACCAACAGGCCTGAAGAGGTGAGGGGAGTAAAGCATCTGGAAACTGGGGTGAAGGTGTCAGTGGCTGTGTGCAGTGAGAGATGAGGGTCTGTGGCTGATTTGGGGGCTGATGCTATGGCTACATCAATTAAACTCTGAGATACTGTGCCTTTCACCTGCCATCCTTGTGCATAGAAGTTGTGCCTAAAGGTGCCACTGCATTTCCTACCCAGGGCACAGGTGCTGGGAGTGGGGACTGAAGGCTGATGCAGCAGGAGGAGAGGAGTCAGGAAGTAGGAGGGATGCTGGCCATGTTTTCTGGTGAAAACATCACTTGGTGGCTAACACTTGCACTGTCAAGTTAAATTTGCAGCCAGATGAGAGCAGGCTCATGTGAAATACACATGTGAAAGATATAATGAAAAATACATGGACTTGCTAAGCCCAGAGATGTACTCCAGGGTAAATGGAATGAGAATTTAGCTAAAATTTACATGAATCATTGACATAAAGAAAACTGTCATCAGGAAACTCTGGGATTGTCAACAAAATCTTAGCTACTCCCTGCTCAAAGCACAAATCTCAGGTACTGATCCTTTGACCACTTTATAAAAAATTGCAAATCTAGTCTGGAGGAACGATAAGAATTTTACTTTGAAGGGTTACCTAGAAACTCAGTTTGCATCATTAATATCCTTAGTCTTCCAGGATGAAAGTAATGTTTTCCTCCTCAGAAATCTCTCTGAGATTAATTGCCAACTGGCATTTTCCATGGATACACATCCGCTCAGCACCATCTGGGTCCTTGAAGGGCAAACTGGGGAAAAGTGCAACCCTGCCATGTTCTCTGGCTCCCTGGGTGCTCAATGCCTGCTAATGCCTACATTTTTAGCAAGAAATTCCTGCTTCTGTGCAAATCTAAACTGGTGGCTCTTAGCAGCTTGGATTCTACAGAACTCCATCAGACCCATCCTGCTCTCTAAATGTCCTCAGTGGCTTTGAGAATGCTGTTGGAGATGCAGCCCTGCAGCCACATTCATTTCAAGCCCCGGTTAAGGTTGTTGATCATTGTGAGAAGCAGAAGAGCAGCCCTGGAATCATGCTTCAACCTGGAGAGATTCAATCCCATCTGCTTTTCCATACACTTTTGATGTTGCTTTCTCTGCTGGCACCCAGAAGAATTTTTTTTCCCAGACGTCCTAATGTCAGGACTTAATCAGAATGCAGAGAAGCTGCCTGTTTCAAAGGCTGAGTAACCAGACCATTTCTGTTAGGAGACCTGGAGTATCTGCAGTACAACCTCTCCAAAAAATAAACCTCACCCAAGGAAGTTAGCTTAGTGGTGCTGTGGGATCCCAGCTTACTTTTCTCTAAATATATAAAGTTTGTATAATGAAAAGATGATGTGTCCTTGGACTCTGTCTTCCTTGGGGACAGAGGTGTGGTCCTCACTCATTTTAACTAGCAGAAATTAGTTCACTTGCAGCCAAAGCTAGGAAGACAACAGTTCAGTGTGCAGTTTTAACAAAGGCTAAGTGTTCATTCATGAAGCAGCACAAGTGGCAGAGGTGCAGTCACATCATCTCTGCTGCAGGTCCCCTGCTCAGGTCAGACCTGTCTGCCATTGATTTAGTGGGTTGGACTAAATTCAATAGGCTTCAGATTTTAGCTAGACTTTCTAGTCTTTGCTAGAAACATTTATTACCTTCATTTCTTTTTTTGGCCTACTTTCAGACAATCTGCAGTTGTCTGGGGGGACCAAAAAAAGACACTTTTTCTAGCTGATGTCAGGGCCTTTCAGTGCAACCCCCTTCCAGCAATGGTTAAAGGGGAAAATGCAGTTTTTGCAAACTGCTCCTGTAGCAAAATGTTACCCATTATTATTACTCTTCCTTATGAATAAACTGAGGTTATTTAGGTTTATAAAAAAAATAGTAGAGCTCAGCTGTGGCTTTCAGTGTCTGTCATGAGTGAATTGCTATGATGGTGGACAGATTTCAAATGGTCAGTTCTGTTTCTCCCATTGAGATCTAGATTAGTTAGTCAGCCAGTTAGTGATAATCATTCCTAAGCAAACAAACACACCTCAAACAAAGCCCACACACAATTTTTTCATCAGAACCTACATTTAACTCTAAATAGGTGGTTGGCTGCAGTTTTTGCTCTTTCTCTGTTATTCTGCTTCTCTGTGTTTGTCTCCATCTATCGTGTGTTGTTGCATTTATTAAAGTTCTTTTCTTATGAAAGTGTTTCTAATCACAAAATAACTCCCAATGTAGCAAGTTAAATTAAGGCCACTCACAATATTTCAGGTAGTAAAGTGGTAGTGGTTCTCATAAACCCTCTCTTTTTGGTTTGGTCACAGTTCTGCTCCAGGGCACCTGGAATACCATTTCAATACTTCTAAAGATAAATAGAGTTCTGTCAATAAACTGAAAATTGCTGACCTTGTCTTGTTCATCAATTTAGGCATCGAAAAAATTCTGCCTCCTGGGATTGGCAGAGCTTTTCCATCTGAACTGAAAAGTGCTAAGCCTGCCATATTTAATGACAGGCCCGGGAGGGTTAATGAAAGAGCAGAAGTGGCATTTCACCTTGACTGCAGCTGCCCTATAACATTGCCTAAGGGTCCAGCTAAGTGTTAGCTCCATCTGAGCAGTGCCAGGCAGGAGCAAAGACCTACAGAGAATTCTAACAGGATATCCTCAATTGCCCTGCTTCTTGCCCTGCTTGCCTTTGTGTGTGTGTGTTTGTGTGAAATCTGTAACCAATGAAGCCTCAGGGATTTCTGTCTTCATTGCTTACAAAAGCTCTGGAAATGCTGAAAAACTGAGCAAGAAAGAAATGCTGCAATGAATGACTAAATCATCTTCTACCTTATGTCTGGACTCGACCAGCATTTCAGAATTTGCTTTTGTTATTGATAGTTTCACTTTTATTAGCCAAACATTGATGATTAGTCTAGACTGGTAATTAGAAACCATCTTTTTACACAGAGGCTTGGATTAAGAGCTTTTGTGATTTCGTGGACTCTAGTTTGTGTGAATGTCAATTTGATCCTTTTAACATGTTTATGCTAAGTATCAATAGGCTCCTGGGAATCCTGGAAGTGCAGTGCTGAACCTCTCAGATGCTGAGCAACAGCTGGGGTGCCGCTTCTGTTTGAAAGGCTTTCTTCTCTTCTCACTAATGGAGGATCAAAAGTCATCCCTTCAATTAAAAACTAAAGAAAGAATCTCATTCTTCGGCATTTTATGTCTAATTAAGGATGTTAGTGGGAAACGTACAGCAGTGCTCACTGATTAATTTATCAAACACAAAAATCCCCCTCTTCTCTACCAGTCCAATTAGCCAGGCATTTCATATGGCTGAGAGACTGAAACACTGTTACTACATGGAAACCAGAGGCTCTTTGCATTTGAAATTGTGTGGTAAAGAGACTGGAAAATTTCTTGTCTAATACCGTGCATACTTAGGGCCTGATCCTGTGAATTATTGAAAATCCCTGCTAAAAAATGCATGGTCTTCTGAAGGTCCATTCCAGTATGATATTCAATATCCTGAACACACAGGAGCATCAGGGAAAAGCAGAGGATGCTGAATGCTTTGGAAAATAGAGCATTTACTGTATAAAATGCCCAAAGGGAAGCATAGCTGCTGCTCAGACCATCTCAAGCACTGTGGAGCATAATTCACGTGTTAGCTGCTGCCTTCTTACCTTGTGCTGAGATCTCTGTGCATTTCAGAACCAGGGATTGATCTCTCCTTTCACAAGCCACCTGTCAGAAACAATGTGGAAATATATTATCAATCATTTGTCACTCCCCTCTAACACAAGGATCATGAATCACACTGTTTGTCAGCTCATGTCCCTTGCCTATACATCAGACAGGGGTTATTATCATCTCACTTTTCCTCTGCTGAGAGCAGGCATCTGAGCCACAGCATCCAGACCATTCTCCCTGTGGCATGAGTGTCTCCCAGGAATACACTGGGAAGCACATTACCTTTTATGTGTTCTTTATTTGCTTATCCTCCCTCTCAGGCTAGTGTTTGGTTTGTGTTGTGGTATATTTTTGTGTTTTTTTCCTTTTTTTCTATTTTATTCTATTTGATGATTTTTTTGTTGTTGCTACTGTCTTGTTTAATTTATTTTGAAGAATTATGTTGCATTTTTGTTATGGAAGGTAAGATTAAGGGAACATGCTTGGTTTTTCAAATGGATTTGAACAGCTCTGGGGCATGGGGATGCTCAATAGACCGAGCCTTGAGTAAGGAACTAGTACTAAACTGCACAGCCCTGATCAGAGCAGCTGGGAGGTGCTGTGGCTGCACTTGGGTGGATGGATGAGGCCCTATCCAAACATCTTGGAGTGCAGACCTTAGCAGGCTTACATCTAGAGTGTGTCATTGAAGCAAATCTCATTCTTTCCACTTAGTGCCTTTGGTTTGCATTGGGCAGAGCTCTGAGGCCATGACTTGTGTTCCTTCCAAGTGATATTAAATTGGAAGAAGTGTGTCCTGGTTCTGAGGGCACTCCCAGGACATGCTGGCCCTGACCTGCCCCACCTGGAGTCCCTCATATCCCTTCCTGTGGGTGCCAAACCCCATTTTTGTCCAGCTTGAAGAGAACAGTCTGTTCCACAGGGTTCTTCCCAGCCATCCCAGGCTCTATCTGACCTGATTTCCACTCCCTAGGCTTCATCCTGACCCTTGTGGTGGTTAACCCTGGCTAAGGGCTGAGGATTCCCTCACTGCCCTTCTCCCTTAGAACAGGGGAGGAAGCAGGATGAGAAATGTTGTGCTTCAAGACACAGGCAAAGATGGAATGGGGGCTGTGCTCAGTCCCTCTTAGCGCCTCTTGGCTGTTCCTCCCTGTGCCCCCAGCTTGGCTGAGGGGCTCAGCTGTGCCTTAATTCAGTCCCACCCTGCTCTTTGCCTGGCACATCCCAGTGCCAAGGACCCTCTGCCCCAGCATGGCACTGCCTTTCTCTGCCAGGCCTGTTCCTGTGTGCCCCCCTGACAGTAGCACTTGTGTCACCCAGAGAGAGGGTCTTGTGGCAGCTCCTCAGGCTGGTGAGTTACAGAAAGTGTGATAAAGGTCTGTAAAACCATGAGTGCAGGAGAACATGAATGATGTTCACTGTGCCTTCCAGTGAGCGCTGTAGGAAACACCAAAAGGAACTCACTTTTTAAAAAAAGAAACCAAAGCAATCTGCATGTTCCTATGGTATGGGAGCTCCTCACTGAAGTGTCGGTCATAAAAGTTAACAATTTCAGTAAACCATTGGACAAATTAACAGGAGTGGGAAAAAAAAAAACAACTAAAATCAAGGATTGTGAAATGCAAGTAAGCTGGCTCAGACAGCCTGAGACTTACTAGAAATTGTGAAATTCTCCTTGGGCATCGTAGTATGCTGTCCCTGCATGTCTCTGTGTTCCTTGGATGCTGCTGGACAGAGAATTTTGGACCAGACACACTTTTAGCCTGACCCATTATAGACATTCCTACACTTTTATTTCATTCTCACTTAAAACCATGAAAGGGGAATATCAAACTCTGATCTCTCTGTGTTCAAAGCTCGTGTGCTGTCCTTTGCAGAGAAACTTCCATGGCCTCATCTCTCACTGGTGGAAGATCAGTCCTTCTCAATGCACAGTCTGAGCTTTGGATGGAGTGCAGAGTACCCAGAGAGACCTCATTTGTTCTTTTCCTAATACAGTCACCTGCATATCTCAGGGGAAAAGTGAGCTAAAATTAAATAGGAGGGGTTTGGTAATTTTCCAAATATGCTGTAATTTATGAAGAAATACTAAAAATATAAATTTTCTCCCTAGATGAAGATGTTACAAAGAGCTAGAGTGATTTGGATACTGTGAAGAATTTGTTGACAGAAAACACAAGAATTAGATGGGAGAGACTATCAAGGAAGACAAAATTATGTTTCTGAAGGATGAGATCATTGAAGAGGAAGAAGATTAAGGCTTTATGAGGACAGGAAAAACAGTTCACATTTATATTGGCAATTTTATGAGCTTCACTGCTTGCCTAGCCAGTTTTGGTGGACATCTACAGCCTGAGTTAAAAGCTCCAGATAACCGTGCTGGGGTAAAACTGGAAGCCATATCAACACCATTATTTCCCCTCTTCAACTTGTATTCTACCAGCTTGCACTAAGGATATGGTTTTGATGCCTGTGTGAGCCTTTCTTTCATAGGTGATGCCTCTGATTTTCCTCTGTTATTGATCTCTTGTACCCTTTATAAGTGGTTGGCAATGCTTATCTGAATTACCAAGAAAAAGCAGAATTGCACAGTCAGGCAGAATTTGCCTAAACACGTCCAAACATAAGACAAGGAACACTTTGATGCCTTGGAGTGGCTACCTAGAACAAGGATAGACAAGACTGACAAAATAAAGTGAATATTTATTTAAGGCCTTCAAGAGATACATCTTGGGCAGACAAAAGCCTCCAAGAGGGGCTGCACCCAATGTGCATGGAGGCCACGAGTTTTTCAGACAGATATAAGTTTGGTCTATTAGCATATCAGTTAATCCTCCAATTACAGCTTCAGGTAATGAATTCATGTGCACCCAGTTTGCTTCCCCCAAGTCACTTTTGTTTATGCTTTTCGGGGCCTGAGGCTGAGGGTGTCCTTGGATCTCAGGTCTGGAGGGATTCTTTAGTCTGACCAAGATGTGAAGACAGTTATCTAACAGTTTATATGGAGTTTAGAGTTAAGCATTAATGGATCGCTATAGGATTTGGAAAATATAAGGCATCAGCTTCTACATGCAGCTCTGGTACTAGGAAAGCAAATTTGTAACTAATATGTAGATAAATTCAGGCTAGGTCTCATTTAGCTGTATTTAAATCTTTGTTTTCTGGAATTCTAAGCTTTAAAGTTCTGGTGACATGGAAGGGAGAAGTGCAATGATAACTCATCTTTCTGCAGCATTTGGAAAGCTAAGAGTACCTGCAGCCTGCTCCACAGAAACAGGAAAGAATTTTTGATAAAAAAGTATTCTGCCTGATCAGGTAGCAGGTGAAAAGAGAGGATCTGTTATCCTTAACTTGGAAAATTTCTCAGTTTTCTATTCTGGTCTACAGTGGTTTTTTACATCCTGATGTCCAGGTGAGTGTCAGGACCCAGGACATCCCTCTGGCTGTCCTGAGCAGCCAAGACCCCTGCCAGATGTTTCAGAGACCCTGGAACAGAGCCCAAAATGCCTGTGGTTTTGATTATGACCCGTGGAGCAAGTTACCAACCTTAGATGAAGATCTGCAAGCCACAAAAAATCAAGTAGAATGATAGTGGATTTACACGGGGTGAAAAAGTAGATTTTGGGTTTTTTAGAATGGGGATTCAGGGGAGCAAGATGGAGGGATCTGGGCATGTCCAGCCTTTCTTCTTCTTCTTCTTGGCCTCCATCTTCTGCTGTGATGTTGGCACTTTTAGGCTGGTTTAGAGTAGAAGCTCACTGTCTAACATAGGTGATAGGTAATGGAAAATAATTGTAAACATTGTATACGTAGTTTTTAGTATAAAGACATAACACCCCCCCAGGGGCAGGCAGAGTGTCCTGGGCTGTCTTGCTGAATCGACCTCAGCAGGACAGGAGCAAAAATTTTATTGATAAAGAACAATAAACAACCTTGAGACCGAGAACTGAAGAGCTCTGATTCCTTCTTTCAGTGCTGGGCTGAGAAAAGAGACTTTCGAATTTTTCCCGGGATCACTCAGATCAGTGAGATGTCCCGGGACAGGCGAGCTGCTCTGGAGGACGCCTTTGGTACAGAAACATCTTTGCCCTACAGTAACCACTGAAGGGTACTTTTTCTTGCCTCTGTACATATGCCAAATATACCTCATGTTCAATGGAAGTCCAACTGGAACATGGGAGAAAGTCTTCATATTAATAGTTTGCACAGATTAATCTCTTTTTATGACAGGAAAGTGATTTTGACAGGTAGAAATAAACTTACGGATATAAAAGGAGAAATTTTACACCCTTTGACAGCTAAAGAAAAAGACTGGCTCATCTGGATCTTTTTATACAGTCCACACTCTTCAAAACTGTCCACAGTTTTGGAGATTTCTGTTTGCAGTGAGAGTGCCTGAAGCTTCAGCTGAATATTTTCAGGAAACTCGGAGTTTTACAAAGCACGTATGTGCTCCCTATTTTCAAAGGCTAAACAAGCATGACTGCAAACACTATCACAGCACTAGCAAAAAGGTGCTGAACCACACTATAAGAGACAGTAATTCATGATGGAGAATACTCTGTTATCCAGGAGGGAGATTGGTCTTTGTGCAGAGTGAGGAAAAGATAAGCATATTGACATGGCTTCTTTTGAAGTGTCCATCCACTCTGCCACAGCCTCCTCCTTTCTGCTCGCTTCCTATTGATTATGTCTGCACTAAAGTTCAGCTGACCATTTATATTTCAAGTGAGAAGGAGGGAGAACTGGAGATTTAAAACCATTTAAACACCTCTTGCTGGAGTTAATGCTTGCATGTCACCAGCACTTGTCAGGACTCAGGCAATGAAATTCCTGAGGGTGGTTCATAATGATTCAATTTGTCAGCATTTCAAGCATTTCAAGCAGAAACATGCAGGTCTGATATTCCAGTCCAGGGGGTATAAGAACAGCCAGAAGAGTGTGTCTTTGTGTTACTCACCAGTAAGCAGATGATAACACAGAGCTGGTGCTACAACTTCAATTGCATTGCAGGATAAATTGGGGGTGCAGGCACAGAGGCTGCTGAAATACCTGTCTGTGAGAACTTCCTATATCTGCTGCAAATACACACAAAGGTACAGCAGGGCATGCACATGAATGAGGGATGCTCTGGAAATTCTGTGTAAAGACATAGGTGGACTTTCACATTCATATTCATGTACCTGGCCCATGCTCCTTGTATGTGTATTTTCGGCTTTGACAGGTCTTCAGTAAAATCTGTAGTCAACTTCTGCAGGTTTTTGTAATTCTATTTTCTCATGTTTGGAGACCTGCACAGACAAGAGGGGAAATCAAACAGCCAGAAGATACAGGGTACAGCCTATTCATTATTCTGTTTTGCCATTTCTTCTGTTGCCTGCTTTGTCTTTCCAGACCAGATACCTGGTAAAATTTGTGTTGTACCTGTGCTAAATCTGGGGCAGAATTTAGTTTTTCCTTTTTTGTTCAGCACAGTAGGTGATAGATTGGTGACCTGATATGCCCCCACAGTGCAAACACATGGTGAAGTGTTGTTAAAAGTGCAAAGCAAACAGGATAACAGGAAGGATATCTTGCTTGTCTCCTTGTATAAGGTCAGATTTAAGGGGAAGTCTGGAAAGGAGAGCTGGCTGGAAAAAAAAAACAAAAACCTAAGAAAAAAACCCCCAACAACAACAACAACAAACACCACTAAATAATAATAAAAAAGCCATTACTGACTTTTTCTCATAAGTGCTAATGGCTTTTGTTTCAACTAATTACAAACTACTCTCTGGGTTACATGAACCTTTTCATTAGACTGTCTGCACACAGGGTTAAACCTGTGATCTGAGAAACCTGGTGGTTTGATGGACTGCTCCTAAACAGCTGTCATGAAAGGTGACTGAGAGAAGTCAACACATTGTTTACAAGTTCAAAGTCCCTCTTAAGGATCTGTGTTTTCTCCAGTGGGAAGAAGCATGGATGTTTTCCTGACATGGAAAAAGTCTGAATAATTACCAGTTAGGAAAACTGAAAGAGTGAGCTGGAAACTAACCACACAGACTGTGTGCAACCCAAACTTACTTTCCTGTTTGCAGAGCTTGTATACTGACAATAAATAAGCATAGATTATACATATGTGAAAAATAGCACTTTATCTCCATTGGATTTTAGCATTTGTTTAGCTATGAGACTCTTCTATGTCACTTAATGCAATGTGTTTGTCTGTGGTACTTTTTTAGTAAAGATTCAATATGCTGCTTCTGATAGAGGTTATTCAAATAACTGATTAATAAAGCTGCACAAAAGAGCTGATTTTCTTTTACTACAGTAGGATGACTGTCGTAGTGTAGAACCTTTATGCAGCTTCCATTTCTCATACACTACTCTCTTTTTAATGATTTATTTAAAATGCTCACATTAAAAATAAATTTAATGCAAAACGCTCATAAAGCTTGAATCCTCCTATGACTGTGGAGCTTATCCTAGAGTAATTCCATGGGACAGTTTCATTAAGGGGCAATTTTGTCAGCTGCTTCAGGCTGGTTTTTCAGGAGGTCTGGAATAAATAGTCCATGAGGAAGGACAAAGTGAACCAGTATTGTTACATCTTTATACGACTGAGGGGAAGGTTAATTGCAGTGCAAGAATCTGAAAGATAAAAGATGTGATTAGAAGCACTGAGCTTGAAGTACTGGAAGGAAAAAAAAAATTACATCAGACAGAACGAAAAAAATCAGCAATATTCAAAGGATACAGAATTAATATAAAATAATACTATAAAATAAGTAAAAGTATCTGCCATTGTCTTTAAGCAAAGCAGGGCATAATAAAAAGAGACAGAATTTAGGCTCTGAAATGGGTAAAAGTAGATATTTATTGTCTAAAAATGTCTATTTATTGTCTAGATATACAATAGAGTAAAAAGATTTTATAAAAAGAGGTTCAAGCCACAAGGAAAAGCTTGAAGAATTTTAATGTCTGATTCTAACAAATACTAAAACACTATGTCATCTTTGATTGAATTCTTCAAAACCAAATGCTTAAATAAGGCTTTTCCTCTCTGCTTATTTTTGTTTGGAATTCACTGTTAAAAATTCCAGAACTGGATGTTGCCAAGAACCTCTACCACAGAGGTCAATCATCTCAGAAAATAGATATTCCCATCTATTGAACCTGGGAAATTTTTACTTGCTGTCATGGATAGATATTATAATATATTTTCCTTGTGCTGCAACAATTAAGATGGACATAACATTTCCATTAAAAAGATCATATAATTCAGTGGGGAAAAACTAAATGATCCAGCTGGGCTGAAGCTGTGCTTTGGACATATCTGCCTTGAAGAGAATGTTTCCATCAGATTCAGATTTTAAATTGAGATGTGTCTAAATAAAATAGTGGAAATATTTTTTTAGGCACCAGTGTATCTGTCAAATGCTATGCAGAGAAAAGCATTCTGAGGCAGTACAGCCCTTGGCATGGGATTTGCTCTGGAAAGACCACACTTTTCAGGCTTAGATAGAAATTCTTCTCCTGAACTGGATGAACAACTCCAGAGTGAAGTTATTGGGAATAAAGCATTTTAAATGAGGTGGTGACCGTCCTCAGTAGTTTTGGGCCTTAAATGAATGAAAAAAACTTTATATTAAAAAAGGAAGTTCTTCACAGTTCTCCAAATGGACCCTGATGTCCCCAAATTTCCCTCTTCCTGCCTCCCTTCAGACTCAAGCCAGGCCATGGCTTCCTCAGGAGACTACAGCAATCTTCTCCTCTGGTAATGCTTAACCCATTTCCCTCTCTTCCTGACCTCTCCTCTCCCAGTATCCCTCTGAAAGCAGCCTGAAGAGTGGGACATAGGAAGGAACTGTTTTTAAGGAGTAGCAAGCCTCAGGTAGGTCTAGAGGAGAAAGCAGAGAAATTCTTCAGCCCTCCTCGACCCTGACTTCTAAAGCATCCAGCACACCTTTAGAGCAGAGGGAGTCTGAGCCCCAAACATCCAGTTTTGCTTTTTCAGTCATCTCCTAATGGGGTTATTTAGGAGCAGGAAAGCAAAATGCAATCAGAATCCATCCAGACACATTCACTGGGGAGAATAAATGTTACAGTACTTGGGATAATAAGGCCAGGTTTGCAGTGACCCCATCACACCTTTCCTTAAGGAAGATGTAATTTGGCTCTTACTCTGTCCTAAGGATCAGCCTGGGCACAGCCATGAGCATTTGTGATTTGTGACATAAGGGCTAAGACTAAACTGTGTGTCCCTTGGTATCAGGCTGGGACACTGACTCATCATCTTGCAGACTGTTCTCACTACAGCACAAGACCTTCATCTTTTAGCAGACAACTTGTTATACACTATTTACTTGAAGACCAAAGCAGCCAGAAAGTTTCTTTAATGAGTACAATAGATTCTGATCTCTGCTCAGCTCTCATTTATCTCAAATCCAAGTTCCAAAGTCAGTGTTGAGTGCAAGTGAGGGAAGAAAATGAGGCAAAAGGGTTAGCTAAGAGAGACCAAACTGCAAAGATAAGAGGCCAATAACACATATGACAACTATAGATATAGGAAAACAAGGTTAGAACTTATGTGAGAGGATCTAACGTAGTCAAATTAAAGCAATCCAGAGCAACAGTTAGTGCTTTACTCACATCCTGTCCTCATTTGGGTACAAGCTGGATGGAATATCAGGCAGGGCAGGGTGGCCATTCACCAAGCTCTGTACTGGACACTGGAACAGCTTTAGTATAGCCTGGCCCTGGTCCTGGTGGCAGGGACAAATGTGTGGTGACCAGAGCCAAGAGCCAAGGGAATGGAATAAAGCTGCATCAGGGGAGATTTAGTTCAGTTATCGGGAAAAGGTGAACTCAGAGGGTGGTTGGTCACTGGAACAGGCTCCCGAAGGAAGTCATCACAGCTCCAAGCCTGACAGAGCTCAAGAGGTGTCTGGATACAAGGCTCTCAGGACACGATGGGATTCTTGCGGTGTCCTGGGCCAGGAGTTGGAGTCTATAGTTCTTGTGGGTCCATTTTAACTTAGGGTATTCTATAACTGTACAAATCTGAAGTACTTTATAAATGCAAGCCTTGTCTGGGCTTTTTATGTTTTCTGTCCCGTTAAATGTTTCAATATCCATATAGAAATAAACCTTTCACATAATGACTTTTACTTTAATTCAGCATTATCAGTGCAACCATAGGAAAACTTTTCTTCCTGACACAGAAACTCAGCTGTTGCTTTGTGGCTGTCTCATAAGTCTAAAATGTTCCTTCCCAGCTCTACATAAAATTAGCCCTAATGGATATCTACTTTAGAACACAGTTCTTTCTTTGGCTTTTTTTTTCCTTTTTTTTCCTTTTCACATGTTTCTTTGCACTTTCTCCCTCCAATATTTCTCCCTGAATCATAACCCAATCACAGTATATTGTCAAGCTTCTCAGATAAAAGTGCAGAAGAGGAGATTAAATGTCACTTGTTCTGTTTGCACACTTCTCTGTTTTCCTGGGAGCCCATCAGGATGGGACCTAAGTGGTTTCTGTCTGAAATGCAGGCATGCTCACTGAATGAGAGCACCAGGAGAGACTGGCAGGAGGGTGTTTGAGGCAGGTCAAGGCAGCTCTGCCACAGCAGAGACCCCGGGAGCAAGGGCCTGTGCAGCACCATATGGAAGGAGGAATGTTCTACTTGGACAGTTACTATCTGTGCTGGGTTTGAATGGGATAAAGTTAATTTTATTTGTAGTATTCAGTATTAGGCTGTGTTGTTGCTAAACACCTGCCTGCCCATGGGAAGCAGTGAATTATTTTTTTGTTTTCTTTTTCTTCTGTGCATGCTTTTTTTCTTTGACTATTAAACTGTCTATATCCCAGTCCACAGATTTGCTCATTTTTGCCTTTCTGATTCTCTTCCCTATCCCTCCCAGTGGGGAGTGAGTGAGCTGTTTTGTGAGGCTTGGTTCCCAGCTGGATTTAAACCACACCATCAGATGCAGAAACTTCTCCTGCATTTTTTTTTTTTTCCTATGGCATTTGAACAGTAAGAAAATCCCTTTGCTGTTGCAGAGTTAACATGATAACCAACCTAGGGAAATGTAGATCCTCTCCTAAAATGTGATATGGATCTGGATCTTCTCCTTCACCTCAGAAATTATCAGGACAGGACCTTTAGGCATCTTTGGCTGGAATGAGGCCCAGGCACTCAGTATTTCAAACCAGTTGCTGTGAAGCAGTAAGTGTGTTGGCAGCCTGGGGAAGAGAAACGTGTGCTTCTGCCTCCTTCTCCTGCACTAATGTTTGTTATTATATCTACACTCATCCCAGCTTTTAGCTCCAGCCAGAACTCTCATTAATCACCACCTGGGAACACCGTCTTGGAGCTTCTGTGAGGAAATGCAGAGGGGAAGGAGGCTGTGTTCATGTGGAGGTGTGAGTGATGATTTTGGGGTGCAGAGTGAGAGACTGAACTGAGGCAGAAGTAAGCAAGGAGGGAGGAGGAAAGGACACTGCAAGAGCTGTTTGGGGAGATAGAGAGAATGAGAAAACACAGAGGGGGAAAAAAAAGACAACCCTATTTCAAACAATTGGGCAAAAGGGAAAAGAGTGCACTACTAACAATATCCCGTTTAGGCTGGTCTTTGCCATAACTGCTGACTAAATCTAAGGGAAAAAAATGTAATTAGGTCAAGACCATTTGCTTATAGCAAAGATGAGGCTAGGAGGAACCCTCCCCCCAGTTTCTGGCATAGTTCTTCCCTCCCTGTGAAGACTTTCATCTAGATCTCATTAGGAACAATTTTCTTTTTGGTCATAATTTGTGCTAAGAATGGCACAGAAAGTACCCCAGGGCAAGCAGCTCTCCCATTTCCTGTAAGGTTTTACTCTGATCTCTGGTAATTGGTGGACTGCTAAAAAGGTATTATTATTTATTATGTTTATTACAGTCGTGCCTAAAAGCCAATAAATGATATGGTTTCCTTATGTTAAGCACTCTACAAACATACATGAGATCTTTGCCCTAAAGAACTTAAAGTTCAAACAGAGACATGGGTGAGGCTAAGGCCTTTATGCAGAGGAGTGAGGAGAGTGCTGGCAGTTTAGGCAGCACTGCAGCACGTGGCAATGGCTCCATGCTTTTATTTCATTGACAGGAGTAAATACAGAAAAGAAAACTTGGAGTATGCAGAGAAGAAAATCAAGACACATGATGTGCTGTCAAGGAGTTGTAAGAGTACAAACCAGGCCCATTGGGAGCTACAGATATGTCTGAAATTCAATAATGCCCTGGTTTGGACTGTTCTCTAACCCATTGCTTAGTGTCTTTTAATGATGCTTCTCCAGAGGCTATTTCCTTTTTCTTTTCTTTTTCTTTTCTTGGGGAAAAACATGTTGTTGCTCACAATACAGAAGACATAGTCCAGCACCATGTTAGGCACAAGATGTTCAACTTAAGTGCTGCAGATGAAAAAAAATGCTCTTACAAAGCCATTTTTCACTGCTCAGTCATTTTGTCACTGTTTTCCAAAGAACATATAGCAATGTCACTGGAACAATACATAAGGAATGGAAAAGTCTCTAGTTTTGTTACTGATTTTCAGATGAGAAATATTTTCTTATGAAAATGTAAGGGATTTTTGTTTTCTCTAAATCGAAAACTCTGGGCACAAACTTTCCTTAAGTCAGAGATATTGTCTGAGACATTCAAGGCCTGTGATATGGTCCTGCACAGCATCCTTCACGCTGTGTTGGAGGGACAGAGATTTGGTGGGTGGGCTGTTTGGTGGATGAAGAACAGGTTGGGGAGTCACATCCAGAGGGTAGTGCTCAGTGGCTCACTGTCCAGGTGGAGGCTGGTGACAAGTGGTGTCCCTCAGGGGCCCCACTGGGACCAGTGCTAATTAAGGTCTTAATCAATGACAGACAAGGGGAAGAGTGCACCCTCAGCAAATTTGCAGACAACATCAAGCTGAGTGGTGCTGTTGACACACCTGAAGGACAGGATGCCATCTAGAAGGATCTGGACAAGCTTGAGAAGTGGCCCAGGAGATTCTCATGAGGTTTAACAAGACCAAGGGCAAGGTGCTGCACCTGGGTTGGAGACACCCATTATCAGTCCAGGCTGGGGGATGAAGGGACTGGGAGAAGCCCTTCCCAGAAGAACCTGGTGGATGAGAGGCTGGATGTGACCCAGCAACCCCAGAAACCCCCCATGTCCTGAGCAGGACAGGTGAGTGAGGAGATCCTGCCCCTCTGCTCTGCTCTGGTGACACCTCACCTGCAGTGCTGCACCCAGCTCTGGGGTCCCCAACACAAGAGAGACTTGAATCCCTTGGAGCAAGTGCAGATGAGGGGCACAAAATTGATCACAGAACAAGTGTCCTATGGAGAAAAGCTGAGCTAGTTGGGGTTTTTCAGCCTGTAGGAGGCTCTGGGGACACCTTGCTGCAGTCTTTCAATACTGAAGGAGGCAGACAAGAAAGACAGGGAAAAGGTTTTTGGCAGCATGTGTTGCTGTAGGACAAGAGGCAGATTGTTTCTAACTAAAAGAGGGTAGATTTAAACTAAATATAGGGAACAAATTTGTATGGTGAGGGTGGAGAAACACTGAAAGAGGTGGCCAGAGAGGTGGTGAATGCCCTGTCCCTGGAAACACATGGACACCATTGAACTGTGGCACAGAACCATGTGTGCAATTCCTCTCTTTATGGACAGAAAGGCTACACATCTACTGATACAGAAGGGCTTGGTTTTTTTGGCTGAGTGGACAGACAGCATAGCACAGGTCATACCTGTCTGGATAAAGCCCTTCTCTTCCCTCAAATGGAGTGACTGTATTGAATAACAAGAAGAGACCATGACTGATGCTAATAGCAAGCTGAACAAGGAAAAACTGCCAGCTGGCACAGGAATACTACAACATTAAAAAGTGTGGATGAGCATGGACCAGCTTTGTTTCCATGTCTCTGCCATGGGTAGTCTATAGTATAGACAAAACTGAAAGAACCAACACTGTAAACCTCTCATTATGAAGCCAGACAATTTCTTTTCAGTGCAGTGCTTTTATTTCAGACTTTTTTGGTGACTGTGCCATGACAAAATAGATTTATTTTTTTTTTTCAAAGGTGATGAATTTGTAACTTATTTTAGAGTTTCATTTTTGGGACCTTTGCCTGAACCAAGGCATGCAAGACGAATGGCCTTTGCTGAGAATAGTAGCTCCACAATCTGGTGCTGGAACACTTTGATCCTAGATCCTTCTCCTTTTCTTCTATTTTGATCCAAATGACAAAATCAGTCTAAATCCTTTCTGTGCCTGAAGCTGCTCAGATGCTTGCTGGATCAGTATGCAAGCTGTATTCTTTGACAACAGGGAATGTCAGACGAGTGTGACATGTTGTGTTTCCTTTTAGGTAAAGCTGGCAGTGTCTCAGGTTTGGTGATTGTGGCAGTTTCTGTCTGATTCTTTCAGCAGATGGCTTCGATATGCTGGAGCTCAGTCCTTTGCTTTGAAAGACAAAATCCTTGGCTAATTTTATGATGCAGAGCGACACTGTGGGACACAAAAATTATATACCTTTTATAACAAGTGGCATTACACATTTGATGATATGATGCCAATTATGCATTTCAGGATGTCTTAAAAAATCAGCATGTGACAAAGTTTTAATTTGAAGGGAGAACTTAGAGATAAATTATTACCTTCTCACTTTCAGATGTTTCCATGTTGAATGTTCCATACCAGTAGAGTAATGAGATTTGTGCATATATATCATCATTTTCTTTTGAGCTTCACTGTCTAATTTCATTGCTCATTAAGATTTCTTATACATAGCAGTGCTTTTTTTATAATTGGGGATCATCTTTAGTTAGCCTTAGGGCCATCCTAATCAGTGTGATATCTTAAAGGTAGCATATTTTCTTATGCTTTTAACTATTCTAATATCTACATCATCTGCAGCTAATTCTACTTGTCAGATTTTCACCATCTATATTCAGGAATCAAATGTTGCCATTCAGTTGTTTCTTGGGGTGGAAGAACAGACACAAATTCTGAAAAATAGATTTAAGATATGTTTTTCTGTAGATACAGTCCTTAATGCACACTTTTCAGCGTCTTTAATACTGTGTTAAAATGTCAAATAAAGTTCTACAGCAAAAAGAAATTGCTGGTTTATGCTGCTGAATAATTCTGCTTAAAGCAGAGATGTAGATATGGAAATGAAAGAGAGAAGAAAACAATGTAGGAGATACAGAAACTCAGTCGTGACTTGGAACCACGAGCCAATTATTGCACTGTAATTTGGAAAACAGAGTAGGACTGCTCTATACAATGCTTGTTTCGAGTCTGACAAGGAAAATTCACAATTGCTTTAATCACAAAGTTGTGAGGTACAGGTGAATCACTTGTAATGGTATTTCCTAAGTAAGAAATTGTATCTGTTTAATGCTGGTGAACTTAAAAAGACCCATAATTAAAATTCAGGAGGGAGAGTGCCCGTGAGATATTTATTAGGGAAATGGTAGAAATGAAAGATCTTCACATTTTTCCAAAAAGGATGGCTAGTTTCACCTTTCATTGTAGGCACCTGGAAGAAGCAAGTAGCAGCATAAATCTAGGTAATGGTCCCTGCAGAAAACATCTCTTGGTGATTTGGTTTTAGACCCCAAAGGAAAGCTTCCACTATGAAAGACAGAAACAAAGCAAGTACCTGACTTTCATTTTATCTTCACCTAAGGAGGAAGTAGGGCATCGAGGACTGCAGATGTAATTGGACAGGGATTTTGCTTGATTAATATGGGAAAATATTGGTAAAAGCATTAGAGGAAAAATAATGCTTAAAACAGAAGACATATTTGTAATGTTTGTGCCCCAAAGTAAAAATATTTTGGGAAAGTATTTGCCATTTATATATAAGCATTTATCTTTCTTAATATTTTATTTTAGTACCTCTTTGTGAGTAAATAATCTTATTGTGACAGAATGAGAAATATTCATCCACTGCTAAATCCAATAAAATAATATTCGATTTTCTCCCAGCCCTTTATAGGCAAACTTGTTAAAATTTAGTGCAAGATTTGTGTATGGGAGGACTTGAGAATTTAGCTTATTTCAGAGACTAATTCATTTAGTAACATGTTCATTTGGCCTTTCATCCTTTAAGCAGATTCTTTGGTCCTTTACATATGAAACATATGAAATTAATTTGATTTCTGCATGCATTATGTGCAAGTATGGTGCAAAAATTCTGAAACTCTGTATTTCATTATTTGTTGCCCCTAAATTTTGCATGGGTATAAGGGGACCTGAAGTAAGTCAGAGCTCTGAGGTGGACTTGGAGCACACCACAAACACCAAGCATGCTCTCCATCATCACAGATGTTCTTATGGAAACACAAGAAAGAAATAACTTTGAAAGTGAAATTGTAAAATTATACTTCACATCTAAGATCCTTTCAGTAAAATATATTAGAAATTAAAGGATTTGAAATCAGATTCCTCTGTTCTTCTTTCTTAAAATGTTGGCCTCAGCCCAGTGGTTTTCAGAACCTTTCTGGGCTGTAACAAACTCCACATGAGTAAGTTGCATTTGGTTCTTGGAAGTCTTTTCACTCATCCTCTAGAAGTTTACCAGTCTCACTCTTTGTTACAGATTTCCTGCTGCCCTCGCCCGTCTCTGCACTGCAGCTGCTTCACTCAGGCTGTTCTCAGGAAGGGCACAAACTCCCCTCAACCCAGAGAGCACCACTTCATGCAGGCAGCATTTGTCAGCTTAAGCAGGTGAGCAGCTTTCCTTCCTGCACCCCTTTTCAGCAGATCAGTACATGTAATGAAATAGATCAGACTGCAAGAAAGGAGATTAAGGAGTAGTTCAATCCATCACCGTGTCCTTCCTTAACACTGTCTCCCTAGTCAGACCTCTGTGAATTCCCTGCCACGATTTCTTATGTTTATTTCTTTGCTTTACTGGAAATGAGATTTTGAATTTTTTGTGAGTGCAGACCTTATTTTCTGGTGAGTCAGAACAACTCCTTTCATAATGGACACCAGTTTTCTTTCACTCCCTTGACCATTACCATAACAGAATATAAATTATAATGTTGATATGCCTGGGTGGAATACTTAAATATTCCTTCAATAGTGCTTCCATCTCATTCCTGCTTTGTGTTTCTGAGAGGTGCTTGGTGATGGCTTGAAGCAGATTGTGCTGTGTGTATGTTAAAGTGCTAACAGAAGGGAGATAAAAGAATTCTTGTTGAAAAAGTGGCCAGTGTGCTCATGGGTCAATGTGCAATATTCATTTGCTAAATTTTCAATTTCCAGTAAGCTGCCCAATACATCTGTTTCAGTGCCTATTGTATCTGTGTCATCATCTACTGTCAAAATAATAAGAGTAATTTCATTAGTCTGGACATTCAGAAAAGCAAAACTTTTGTCTGAAATTAATAACTCCCACAGATTAATCAAAGGTAATTATATTACGAGAAGTTATGTCTTCTTGTATCTTGAGTCATAAAATGAAATTCTCATTAAAATTGTATTACATTCATTACCCAGATTCCCAGAGATATACATTATATAAGAATCTCCATTTCAATATTGCTTGCAAACCTCATTTTGATTCAGGGCCAGGCTTTCAGCACAAGAGTGTTAGGTCTGAGGAAATCATACAATTCCTCCAACCACAACTTAGATTGTTCTGCTGTGAATAAAAGATGTTGCATTCAACTTAGCAAAGGCCATTGATGGTCACTTTGCCCAATTGTAAGCTCCAACTGATTTGTGACTATAACTATCAATCTGTGTTTCAGGAGGGTAATTCAGTTGCAGTTGCACCTCTCCTATTTAGAGAAAAACCTAAAATCACTGAAGCTTTATTACATGTTGTTTTTTTGTGCTATGAGGCAGCACAACAATTTGGGCAGAACCCAAGCATAAAACTCATGTGCTGAGCACTCTCTAGAAATTCTTTTGAATGCACTCCCATTCTGTCCTTCAACTTTTATCACTGCTTTCTTCTGAGCTTGGAGCAGCAGCTTGCTCCTTCCATGAATCTGTGCAATGCCTCACACAATGCAGCCTTGACCTTGGTTGGGACACTGCAGTGCTGTGAACAAGAAAAATGTTAATTAACTGCTATGTCCCAGCCAAAATATTTGTCCTTCAAAGGTGCATAAGGGTTTTGCTCTTCCTATTGGTTGCAATAAGGACTGCCAACTATGTGCTTTTGTGGTGAAAAGCTCTAGAGATATACAGTATTAGCTTTTTTCAAGGCAAGATATCTACTAGCAAGGTTGCTCTGAGTAAGAGATAAGGTTGTGCAATTCTTTTTTGAGGCCAATAATATATTAATTACTTGGACAGAGAAAAAAACCTCAAGGAGGGGTATTCCTTTTTTAACTTTTCTCACCATTGCTTAATGATGTACTTTTCTACCTTATCTCAGAAAATTCCATAGCTGCTGCTTTCTTTTGACTCACTTGTGCTCCTGCAACTTTCCCCTGAAGTCCATTTTGCTATTTGAAATATCATGATAAAGGCTAAGGAAATTGTCTGCATGAAAAAAGTATGAAAACAACTCGTAAAAATGAATCTGGGGTTTGGAAATATTATTTGATTACTAAAATCACCCTGGTTTGTGCTTGAGAACTGCCATTATCACATAGCACTGCTGCCTGTTTGGCATCACCTCCAGGATGAAGTTAATCAACAAAATTTTCCTTAACAAAATGAATCAAAATTTTGCTAATAAAATTAATACCAGATTAAAAATAAGGCAAAAACCCCAAAGCCAAAGCAAAGTTTGGGAAAGCACCAGAACCACATATTAAATGGAATTTGTAGTGCTTTATGGAAAATGAAACTGTTCTTTGAGTTTCCACTTGACCCTTTTTAACCAGATTTATGGCTTGGACCATAACTAAGCACACTCTCTAGCCTTCATGAAAGGCAGATCTGCCTCTGGAGCTCTGGTTTTGGTGCATTAGATGAGGCACTTTACCTGGGAGTCCTGGCACAGGGGTTTATCAGGGCAATGGAGCTGCCAGAAATGTTCATGTTCTTTACACACTAGAGGAAGCATGACAGGAAACACAAGCCTAGAGGCAAGTCACAAATAGCAAGCTACTGAAAGAACCTGAAACCAAACAAGAACAAGGCAACCTGCTCCTATGACACAGGGAGGTCTTTATTTTCATGTAATGAATTTTGGTGGATTTTGTCCACAGATGCATGAAATGGAGCTAGGAGGAAGGGAATGGAAGATGAGGCACTCCTGGGTGCCTGATTACATCATGGCCATCCCAGCAATAACACTTGCAATTCCAAGGTGAGGTAGCAGAAACACTGCTCTTGGGATGGAGTTAAAGGCAATTGTGTACTTCTGACTTGGGTACCACGTGACTTGTTTCTCTGAAATGCAATGAGGGTATATTGTCATGTTTTCAAGTTACCACCATGCCAGGATGCAAGGCCCCATGCACAAATGGAAGGAGACAGGAAATAGAGCACTTTTACCATAATAGCCATTCCTTTCTTGGCAGGTCACCTCATGGAGTAACTCTTGGAGAAGAGAGATTTACGAATGACAGCTGCTTTTGTGCTCTAAGACCTAACATGGTCTATTGAATCCTGTTGTCATAGAGGTCTTCAAATGGAGTAGAAACACTTCATTCCATTGCTTGGCACAGGACACTTGCAGAAACCTTCTTGACACAAGCAGAGGGAAGAAATAGTCTTGTAAGGAGCTCCTGAGCAGCAGCAGTGGCAGCACACCCCCAACTGTGACTGACCTGTCAGCTGTAATGCACCCTGCAGGGAAACTTTCCAGGATGCCTCTCGTGGAAGGAGGCAAGAACTGCACAGAATACACAAACCTGTAGCCTGCAAACACCTCGGGCAGAGACCACACCAGCAGCAGCAGGTGTGAGGCCACGAGTCAGTCATGTGAACAAGTGAATATTTCTGGACTGGCCACCAGGCAGAGTTATACAACAGAGCCCTTCTAGGGGCAGAGTTTTGTTCTCTTCAGCATGAGACACGTTGCTGACAAGTCTGGTCACACCTCTCTCACTTACACCTTCCTTCTTTGTAGTGACCTTGAGATGATTTCTCTCAGCTCCTCATGTGTTGGAACTCATCCCAAGCAAATTCTGCAGAATTTGGCAAAACTAACTCATGCAAATTATGGCTTGATGTCAACTGGGCTTATTTTTATTCATAGGGAAGCTCAAGGAAGGTGTTGTCAAAAAAGGTGTGGACAGAAGGATCACTTCTATAAATCTGACAAACTGAAAATGTGACAAAACTAGACAAAAATGGAGATTACAAAACTGGGCACAAGTCAGTATTATTGCCAGAAAACCTCTGCAAAACACCAGTTGACAACAGCAACAAATCAAGGGATCATGAAATGGGCATCTTCCTCCTTTTTAAAGTAACTCCAGTATATCAAGACCTTGTGGGCACTATCTGTTACACTTTTAATTTGCTCCCTGTAGCCTCTCTCCTGGGGCCGCGGGGGCTGTACGGGAGCCCGGCTGGGTGCCCCCGGCCCGGCCGAAGGTGGCCACACGATGCTGCCACTCCCGGATCCCCTCCAGAACCCTGGCAGTGGTTACCGTCTGCGGTGTGGGGGGCGCAGGCGGGATCTCGGCTACGAGGTACTGAAGCAAAGGAAGAAGGAGGAACACCTGTATAGGTACCAAGGATCTTTTAATCTTCCCCCGGCTATGCTAGGGACGGGTGACCAGACGGGGTCTCGGTGCGGGGGGAGGGAGGGGGGGTACTGATAAAAGGAGTGGATGTGTTAAGAGGAGACACAAAGTTTGCCAATAACGAGGACCCAGGGAGGAGCGGGGGTTACAGCTAAGCCACTGAGGATCACACAGGGGAGGGGAAAAAACCCCAGGGGCAAATCATACATCGAATAAGGAAATGACTGACACAGAGAAGTCTCGAGATAAGGGGGGTGGTTACAGGCAGGGCAGGGGAGGCGGGGGCAGCTCCAAAAGGGAGGAAATAGGGAGAAACCATTTTGAGGGAAGTACATGGGGGGAGCCGAGGACCAAACCATTATTGAGTTACAAAAGGAATTACCGATTCTAAAAACACACAATGCCACAGTTCCCCAAACCATTATGATGTATCAAGAAAAGTCCTTTTCTTTAATTCACTTTTGCCTCTTGAGAACAGCTTAATTCTCTCTAGGAGAGTATCTTTAGCTGTGTAACAGAGAAGATGAAACCTAAGTTCAGCTCTGCTGTGAAAACTATGTCTGCTTTAACAGATACATATTGTCCAATTCTAATCTACTCTAAATGTATTTAATACTTGTATTTAACCAAAGCAGCAAAGTATCTCATAACTATCTTTTAAGGAGAGTGGCACTTCTGCTAAGTTATGTGTAATTTTTCCCCCCAAGACCCTTAAAACAACTTTCAGAGGGCATGGCCCCTCATGTGAGCCAGTTCAATTTTCCACCAGAAGACCATTTTACACTAAAGCAAATGATACCTATCTGGCATATCTTAGTCTACAATCTTTCACTTCTTTTCCCAGGCTTACACCTAGAATACATTGCTGGAAACTGCTTTAACCTTTTTGTAAAGCCCATAAACCCCTGACTTTTCGTCTAATTTAGTTTGGCAGCACTTGTTCTTCTAAGGAAACATTTGCATGACAGTAGCAAAGAAAAAATTGTAATTAAGCAAGGATACTTCTAGCAATTTTATGTGCTAGATGGAATAATTTTCCAGTAATAAAAGCTTTATTTGCTATCTGTAGCTTGACTTAATCATGTTACTAAAAGGACAATGTAATCCAGACAGCCTCATGCTCACTCTCAAGTATCTAGTTTGTAACACTATGAACTTTTCAGGCTTTGTAGCCTTAAAAATAAAAGCATGCTATCACATATGAATTTGTTATTGTTAATTTTTTTTTTAGCCTAATCATCAGCTTGGTGTTTACTCTCCTTTCATTTCATTGGTTGATGAGCAAATAGAATTTTTTTGAAAACTCATTTCATTTCCAGAATTTTTTTGTTGTTGACAATTTCATGCTGTTGCCTAAATCAAAATAATTTTCTATGATAGAGCATTATGATAATTATTAAAAGTAGCAGTAATTGTCAACAATAATTATTATTTTCTTGCTTAATTGCCAGGAAAGCAGAATTCTCCAGAATGAGCATTTTGCCCAAACACTGCTTTGGCTTAGTGGAAGAATTCATTAAAGAATTAGGATATTAAAAAATATGTTTGTCATCTGTTTTCTACACTGGATTAAAAAGCATGGGTTAATATGTTCCCATCTGAAAAAATTTAGGCATTTTTGCAAATCAAGTATGGTCCTTATTCTAATTTTTTATCATCTTTTAATTATGTTGAAAAAATTCAAGCTCACAAAAATATCTTTACTATTTTTCCTGATATTTTGAAAATCTCTTGACAGGTAATTGATGCACTAGAGAGGAGCACAGTGGATATTACAGTAGCACACCATGTCCTCAGCCCATATTCTGCTTTTTTACTGATTCCTCACCACAACTGTCTCCAGGAGTTCATTAAGTGACCTGAGCAGCTCCTGACATTCAGAGTCTGCCCTTTCCTGCCCTTGTTCATTGTTTCAGTGCCTATGTCCTATGTGCTTGTGTTAGTGATGGCGTGGACCTGGCAGCTTCAGCAAGAACAGGAGTGAGATTTGGGAGGGTTCTTTCTCAAGACCATTGTCCCTACAAGGTCATTTCTTTCTCGGAGTCTCTGTGGCCAAGATGACCCCGAGGTGTTAGAAAGTCTCTTTTTCCCAGCCCTGCAATGGAAGAAGAAGTCAGGATTCCTCTGCTGTGGTTTCCAAGGCTGTTTATTTTATTTTCTGTTATCTATACCATTCTTTTTCTGACCTGCTGAGGTCTGTCTGGCAGGTTGGTCTGTGGCACACTGACTGCCCTCAGGGTGATGTTATCTTTTTATACTAAAAACTACATCTACTTTATTTACAATAATTTTCCAATACCTATCAGCTATGTTAGACAGTGAGTTTCTACTCTAAACCAATCTAAAAGTGCCAGCATCACACAGAAGATGGAGGCTAAGAAGAAGAAAGAAGAAGGACAAGGCATGCCCAAATCCCTCCATCTTGTCTTCTGAACCCCCATTCTAAAAAACCCCAAAATTCTACTTTTCCATCCTGTGACATACTATCATTCTACTTAAACTCTCGTGGCTTGTTAATCTTCACATAAGGTTGGTAATTTTCTCCATGGGTTAAAATCAAAAGCACAAGTGTCTTTGACTTTGTGCCAAGGTCTCTGAGCCCCCCCCCACCCCTGGCAGGGTCTTGAGCCATCCAGGGCAGCCAGAGTGATGTCCTGGGTTCTGACAGTCATTTGGGCATGAAGTTAATCCCATGTAACTCCCTGAGTACTGCTGGGCTGTGTTGGGTGCTGGGACTAGTTGGGAGTCCACACACCAGTTGTGTTCATCCTGTCTGGTGCAGTAAAATATGAGTTTGACCAGGAGCCCTGTGATGTGTCCTTCCTGAGAAGCCAGGTGGCATCCTTGGTGGCACTAACCAACAGGCTAAGTGTCAATAACAGGGTGTCAGCATTGCAGTACAGACTAAATCATCTGAAACTAGTGCTCAAAAATTTTTTTGCTTTGTTAAGATTTTAATGTTGAGAGAGTTTTGATATTGCCAGTGTGGAAAGGGTTAAGCTGATAAAATTCTCATATTATCAGCTGTCCTCAGTGGCAAAGACCAGCTTGAGATTTTTGCCAGCTGTGGACGATTTTGTGCCCACACTTTTTACATTGATTTACATTATTTTATCTCTTACTGATCAGGGCCACCTGTTTCTATTCTATGCCTGGTGGCTCTAGATATCATGCAAGTGTTAAATGTCTGTTGTGTGAGATCTGAATTGCTCCTAGTCCATTTTTTTTCCATTTTAATTTTTAACTGCAACAGAGAGCTCTCTGCCATGCTGTATGAGAGCAATGCTCTTGCTTGATTTTATTATTTCTTTGTTGTTGTCTTATCCCTTTGTTCCAATAAAGACGTTATTTAAAATATTTTAATTAAATTATGTCTTGTAAATTCATATAAACAGCATCTTTATGCTTGGTGACACTAATAAGAACATAACAGACCTAAGAAATTATGAGAAAACAAATCTAGACAGAGGTTTCTTTCTCCTGTTTCAGGGGCTAAAGTATTCTGATGAGGTCGAGCTAAGGAAGCTAAATTTCAAAACTGTGCAACAGTTTGCCTTTACAAAGATCTTTCCATGACTCCTCCTAAATTACTGTAGTTGCATCATGGTGCACTCAGATCTTTATGTGGAATAGAGTACAATTTGTGTCATGAGAAAACAAGAGTTTACAACATCCCTTCCTACAAGAAGAAAAGGTGTGGAGGTCATGGTGATGATACAACTGTCTCTGCTGCACAGCAGTCACTGCCCATTCCAAAAACCCATGCAGTTAACTAATTTTCCCCAGATGGTTCTCCTGGATGCTGCAGTGCATGTCATCCATGCAGCAGAGGAAGAGGCAGAGGACCCAGCCCTCAGTTTTGCTTATCAGGGCTGACCAGCTAAATTCCTCCAGGGAGCTTCATCTGAACACTTTCTGTGCCCAAGGACCCAAGTCAGAACCTGAGATTTCAGTGCAGGGTGAACCAGGCTGCTGCCAGAATGACTCCATTTCCTCATTAACAAAATGACAGATTATAGAGGATCTTCACCATACCAGCAGCAGGTAGTTACAGAAATGAAATGAGAAAAATGTGACATGGTACCCTTTTCATATGTACAGCTTTAATTAAGTTAGTGGCACAACTCATGTTACTAAAGAAGAGTAAAGAAAAGATTAATAGAAGCAATATCTAGATCACAAGCAATTATAATGGCTCCAGTCATCTAATTAAGAAATTCAGCTCTTGAAGTGGCTTTGTTTTTTGTATGCCAGCCACATGGGTTTATAATTGAAACACCCACAGTGCATAAAACTCTTGTGAAGAGCAGGTGGATACACAGCTGTTTTGGAAATGACAATAAATAAATAAGTGTCTTAATTCTTTCTACCTGTAAATCTGCAAAGAGGTCAGAGCTGCAGTGACAATTTATAGAACAACAAGGAACATATCTGAAATTAATAAGAGTGAGAGTCCATTTTCTTATGCTCAGGAAAAAGTCATAGAAACTTAGCAGTCAATATATTCTTTACTGTGCTGAGTAAACAGTAAAAAGAAAATGCAATTTGCTCACAGGGTATTTCATTGTGGAGAAAATTGTGGGAATGGCATCTTTTTATTAACTTATAAATATATGTGCATATATAGGACAATTTAAAGACTGGATTTCAAATGCTGATGGATGTGGAAATGCCCTATACCTATTACAATGAAATGAATAAATTTTGGAGAGGATGAAAAGTTAACTTACACATTTCTAACAGCTGCAGCCCAACTTTAAATATAAATACAGGATTAATGAGAGAGGGCATTGGGCTGTTGGTGCTAAGGGTGGCAGGCTGCAAATTTTAAAGGTATCATCTTTAAGGAGAGAAGTATCTTTCACCCAGACCTATCCAGGTTTATACCCTGTGCTGATGTTCCTGCAAAGTGAGGGACATTTCATATGTTTAGAAGTCCAGTCTCCAGATATTGCTGGGAAGCACTGTCCTCTCAACCTAGATCCATTTCATGGGGCTTTTGCTGATTCATTGGAAGTTTTGAAAAAGGTCCATGGTAACCTGGGTCATTGGTATTCTTTTTCTCCTGAAAGTCATGTGCACAACCTAAGCTTTTGATAAGCCAATAATGAACACTGACTTGTATTTACAATATTTCTGTATAGGAGTTTCAGTTTGGGGCTTGGAGTAGAGTTTGCATAGGCTGAACAGGGAAGACCTGGGGCTCTCCTTGGGCAAAATAAAGTCTAATAGTAGAGGAATCAAGGCTGGTTCATCTAGAGGAGCTGGCTGAACATGGCAATCAGTACTGGTGGGTAGTTCCTTGTCAGTAGTGGCTCAGCTGCCAAGCATCTTCTCCAGCTGTAACACTGCACAGAACTCTTGTGCCTCACTGGTGGCCTCCTTGTGTGAAATCACAGAGCTACCAAATGCTGAATATCAGCCCCAAGTGTAAGACTGGGAAGAGAAAGGGAGGGACAAATCTTCTGATGTCAAATATTGCAGCGCCTGACTTTCAGGGTGGCCAATCATGGGAACATTCAGCATTCAGGTGAGGTGTATTAGGAGAACCATACATTCCCTGGGAAGACTCAGACACCTAATGGGAGAAGGAGAAGGCATTGTTGTCCTCTTTCCTCATGCAATTGCTCAAAACCTGGGGAGGACATTTAGCTAAAGTAAGCTTTGACTCCACCTGAAGTGATTTGGAGACACATTCTCCATTATATAAAGCAGACAGCTATACAGGACAATTAAATCATACAACACAAAACAGGGTAAATTTAGGGCTGGACAGCTCAGAATTTGTGAGAAAAATGGCATTTCTATAGAGGGATAAATATTATTGTTTTCTGACCTACCTGCTGCTAAAATATCTTAAATTTTTTTCACTTGAAGGCATGATCTGAGTATAGCGAACCTAGACATCTCTTCTTTTTTCTACTTTCAAAACCACTGTCCCAGTTATCATCCACCATAAATATAAATAACTTGGTTTGGAAAGGTGGCGAAGATGAGGAGAGGAGCTTATTATCCTCTTCCCCACTAGCAATTTCAATACCAGCTGCCACGGTGACATTGACACAGTGGGATCAAATATGATGAACCACAAGGTGCCACTTTAACTGTCACTTCAAATTCCTGGAGTCTTCATATATTTAGTCATGTTTATTTATAAGATAAATTTCCTGTTTCTATATTGGCACTGATTTTAAACTGTCTGAAACGAAACATTTGCCTGTCAGAATGTGTCTCTCTCTTACTAAGTATGTATCATTGTGAATATCATATTCATAACCCAGAAAATTATTCTTTCCAGTCTATGGAAGTAAACATCTATTGTAGTCTCATTTACTCTCCAGCACAATCAACACCCCATGTTTTTTCCTCCTTTCAATGTAGCAAATATTCCTTCATGTTTCTGTGAGCTAATTTTGAGATTTCCTTGAGTGATTTTCAAATCACCTGACCATCTGTTTCAAATTTAAACATCCCCAGATGCAGCCAATCTAAATATGGGAGTTATGTTGTAAATTACATTCAGAGCTACCCTTTAAATTATCTGGAGTTCTGTTTGTTGATATTAACTGTTCCATGCGTAGGGCTATAATTGACTTTAAAACTTGTAAGCACTTTATTATCTAGAAGAAAGAACTCAGTGTTGAAATAATGTTGATGAAGGCAACAAACAAATCAATGCCTGAAGCAGACTCCCAAACAGAGCAAGTTCAGAGGGATCAATTAATAGCAGCTCTCTTGGAATGGGTGAGATTGGTAACTGTGAGAACCCTGCTCGAGCTGTGTCCCAGGGTAGATGACAACAAATCATTTCCATCAGTTCAAAAGAATGAATAAATCTTGAGCTGGGGTTTGTGAGTAGGTTAGTTTCTGTTAGGCATGCTACATGGGAATTAGGATTGGTGACTAGATCAAATGATTGTATGTCTCTTTCAGAACTTCCTGACTCAGAAATTGTAGATCTAGGACACTGAGGTCCTCAATTATCAGAAGCCATTATTTTCTAATGAATATTGGGGGCTTTTCTTCATGCAAAATGCATTAATTAATCATGGATTTAAATTATTAAGTTTCAACACAACAAAAGTCAGAGCAGGTGATCCTTCTGCCACAGAAGGGCAGTGTGTGGATTGACTGGGCCACAGAAAATAGGAGAAAGAGACAGAAACTTTCACTGCAGAAGAAACTATTGCAAGAAAATTCACTCTGCTGACTCGATAGTCCTCTGTCAGGAGACTGAAGACACATCTGTTAGAGAATGAACATCACAGCTGTTAATGTGGGGCCTTGCACCAAACCTAAAATTCACTTTCTATAGCTAAAAGAGAACATCAGATCTATGTAAGCCTACTGCTGAATGTCCCTTGGCTACAGAGAGGACTTAGCTAATGAACTGTCAGACCAAAGCAGGACAATTTCAAAATTATTTTTATTTTTTCCTTGAAGACTGAGTTCTGCTGCATAGAACTGTTTGTGTGGAGGACTGATGAATAATAGCTGCAGTTATGGATCCATGGGGATCCAAGAAAAGTCAAGTCAGCAGAGGAAGATGTGATGAGTGCATTTACTCTGTAACCACAATGAAGAAAATACATCTGGGTGAGGTGCCAATCAAAACCAGAAATCACTGTCTCTAACAGTTTAGATGATGGTTTTAGGTTGAATGAAATAAAAGAATTGTAGAATGACTTAGGTTGGAAAGAGAGACGATCTTGTTCCAACACCCCTGCCATGGGCAGGGGCATTTTCCACTAGACCAGGTTGCTCATCCAACCTGGCCTTGAACACTTCCAGGGATGGGGCAACAACAACTCTTCTGAACAACCAGTGCCAGGGCCTCACCACCCTCACAGTAAAGATTTTCTTCCTAATAGCTAATCTAAACCTACTCTTCCAGTTTGAAGCCACTTCCCCTTGTCCTGTCACCACTTGTGGAAAGTCCCTCTCCAGCTCTCTTGTAACTCCTCTGGGTCCTGGAAGATGCTCTAAGGTCACCCTGGAGCCTTCTCTTCCAAAGGCCAAACAACTCCAACTCTCTCAGCCTGTCTTCACAGGAAAGGCATTCCAGCCCTCTGATTGTCTTTGTCACCTCCTCTGGACTCATCCCAACAGGTTCTTCCTTTGCTGTGACCCCAGAGCTGGATGCAGCACTCCAGCTGGGGTCTCACCAGAGCAGAGGAAAAGGAGAGAATCCCCTCCAAAACCTGGGAGGGGATTTGGATGCTGCCCAGGACAGGTTTGGCTTTCTGGACTGCAAGGGCACCTTGCTGGGACGTGATGAACTTCTTAACCATCAGCACCCTCAAGTCTTTTTCCTCAGGGCAGCTCTCAATGCCTTCATCCCCCAGCCTGTGTTTGTGCTTGGGATTGTCCCAACCCAGGTGCAGGACCTTGTTATTTCTAGTAGAGAAGAAGAAACCTTTAGACAGGCAGCTGGATAGACAGAGACAGAGATCAAGAAATTGTGATCCTTTGGCAAGGGAACAAAAAAATTTAGATTAGTTTTATTTTTTATAAAATGTCTCTTAGCAAGAATTGTATTTTTTGATGTTTTCCATTTGTTAATAGTAATACCAGCCAGCAAAACATTCCAGGGGGTCATGGATGGATGGAGATTTCAATATACTCTGCATGGGCTGAATGAAGCAGAACAGAAATTGGCAAAATAGGGTTATTATCTTTGTTATTTAATATTCATAATAGAGTGATACTCAGACAGGCTAACCGACTCCATACTGCAGTAGTTTTTCTGCTTAGTCTTTTTCAGCAAATTTAAGCTCTGCATTCCTGATCTTACTGTCTAAACAAGGTGTTGAAAAGTCTGATTTAAAGAAAGTTTAAGGCAAGAAATGGAGACTAAGTAAAAAACACAGCTTTCAGCCAGTCTGGGTTTCATTCTGAGCTTTCCAGGTATGAGGACACAGACAAATCATCACATGAATGAACATGATTTTGACATTGGTGGGAAGACACTGACAGTAAGTTCAAAACCAGTCTTCCAAGGATCTTAGAGAGGAGCAGAAGGAGACAAATGTGCAGGAAATATTTTTGGGAATTCTCCAGTTCTCTAAAGCAAGAGAAGAGAGAAGGTGACACATTGTGGGAGTTGGTTATGTGCCAGAGGAGAATGGTTCTGTTCTGTAGGACATCCAGTATCTGCTTTGAGTAGCTGCCCTGGATGTACCTATGCTGGGATGCCAAGTTAATTTTAATAGCTAAAACAGCTTTAAATATCCCATAAAGGTACACTTCCATGCAAACTGTCATGCAAGGGGTATAATTTCAGGGTTTTTAAATATTTAGGAACTTAAAGGGAAATAGAGGCTTGTACAGGTCATTGGAGAGCAAGTCCCAGCCAACAATCTTTGTTACTTTTTCTCTAATCCCGTTGCTTGAAGACCTCTTCCAAAATAATCAAATTTTCTAGAGCAAGGATTTTTAAGATATGTCTTCATTAGATATCTTCCTAATTACAGCTGTTTGACCATATTCATGCTTCCTGACAAATTTATGTATAATTTTTACAAGTGGTGTAGCCTTGATTCTGGCATATTTCTGAAGACACTTCTGTTCTGAAAACAGTTTCAGAGTTGAGTTACAGTTTAGAGGAGGAATGTTCTGCAGCAAGAAAAACAGCAACTTCAAAGTAATGTTTTGTTTATATTCAGTCCTTTCTTCATGAGATTCACTTGAGCTTGTTTAACTCTCATGTAGATTCAGTTTCAAAGAACAACGTTGGCTTCAAAATTAGAGCAAATTCGAAAGGGTGGTGGAGGGGTGGAGAAGAGATTTGGGCTGAGGAAAAAGTTTTGCCTTCCTGACTTTTTAACTCAGTAAATTGAACATCTTCTATTGTTTTTGTCATCTTTCAAATGAAATGGGAGCTGCTGAGTTTATATTTCATGAAGGACTAAGCCACACAGCATTTATGCTTAAAAAATGTTTCTGCTCTACTTTGAAGCACTTGTTGCTTTTTATTTTCCCATAGGAGAACAGATAAAACACTTGGTGCTGACATCCCATGTGTGCATTCTCTGTTTTGCACATCTGCCATTCCATTTTGATGATCCATAATATTTTAAGCATACACAGACCTTTCTTTCTAGACTAGACTCCTTTCTACACAGTTCACTCAATTGTCTCATTTTTTTTAACTTTATGCGAGAGCTGTTCCATTTGAGAAGTTGTTTTGGGAAATGCTTAAGGACACACAGAGCTGTCAGAGTGACATTTTCTCATCTTAATGGTAATGTTTTCAAGAATTTTTTTAATTTTTTTTTTTTTTTTTTTTATTCACGTTCTCTGCATAAAATTTGACAGCCAGGATAGATTGAGGTCAGAATACAGTTGCTAAGATTAATGCTATCAATCTCCATTAAAAGCAAATGGAACTATTTTCTGGTATTCTGGCCTGCTGCAGATTTTGTTAATTTGGTTCTTTCTTGTGAAATTTAGCCTGAAGTGTAAGGAAACTGCTGGCTACCCTCCCAGGTAGATGTGGTTCTGTTAACACTGCCTCCCATCTTTGGGCTGGCATAAAGCTCTGTCAGGGATGAAATTTTCCTCAGTTACAGTGCTTGAGGTATTCCATCATCCCCTACTACGAATATGCATTTATTTTCACCAGCATGTCTTGCATCCCAGTAAGGCCAAATGAGCTTTAGTCTCCAATAACCATTAAAGGAGTGCTCCTTTTGACCACTTTTTTTTTTTTTTTTTTTTTTTTTTAATATCCCCAGTTCTAAAAGCTTTACAGCTTTTAGAAATTGAAATAGCAACAAAAATATTCTCAGAAATTAAAATGAGAAATTAGGTTTTTACGACCTACTAGTATGCCCAGTTTTTATTTTATGATGAGAATGTTCTTCTTTTTTTTATTTCATCTATGAAATTGGCTTTGATAGTGTGTCAGCTTTTGATACTTGAAGTTATACAAAAATACTTTCATTCATTCAAAACCAGGAACTTTCAAATTAAGAAATAAAACATGTTGGGATAAAAATAAAAGTCAATTTTCTTTGGAAAGTCACATTTATTATTAGACAGCTTGAAAGGGAAAAATAAGCCATCAGTTATTCTTAAATACATCTCTTCAGAAACACAAATATCAGATTGCTTATTCCTGTCCTCATCAGTTTGTAGTTGTTCATATAAAAACTAAGACCATGTATTAAAACATTGCAGCATGCGGCACACCAAACTTAAATCATTCCTTAAAGGTGCAAGAGGGATTTCAGGAATGAGGAAAAGGGTGTGGAGAGGGTCAAACGACTCACCCAGAGGCACACAAGAGCTCTTTGTCACTGCCCTCCACCAGGCCTGGTTCTGCATGTCAATTGTGTCCTTCCCTCACAGATTCCCTCACAGAGCTTTAAGTCTGCAGTTATATATATATATATATATATATATATATATATATATATATATAATTGGTTCTCACATTGCAAATTCAGAGGAACACACGTTTATTATTAATGTTGATAATGAGATAATGAGCTGTCACCTGGGATTGTGATGAGCAGCATCAAGGCAAGTCTGTTGCTAGCATCCACAGTGGAGTTTCTGCCAAGGAAATGTAATGAGGAAGACTGGGGAAAAGAAAAAAAAAGCAACAGCACCTGGTAGTGTGAGGGGTGTGTGGGCTGGAAACACTATCTTGGGAGATCTGCAGTTCTGCTTGTAGAGATGCAGTTTAGCCTGTCATTTAGCTTTTTCTGGTAGTTTTCCTTTTGAAATGAATATTATGCTCATTACAGGTGCCAAACTGACAGCCCCTAAGATTGAAGTTTCTTCTCACAAAATCAAGTGTAGTAAGCAGCAGTAGGAAAAGCTTTTTCAGAAATTCCTGTCAATAAGTCTGCACCTTGCCCAGAAAAAATTGAAAATAGCTAAAATTTATCTTTGGTCTTTGTACTTTGCCTGGCAGCAAAGAAATTTTTAATGCTACTTGTGTTGTTTCCATTTTCACTTTGGAAATGAATTGGTATCAACATATTTGTCTTTTGTCCCTAGAGGAGTACCCTTTGATTGCCTTTATCTCACCTTGTTATTGATAAGTGACCCCAGCTTTGACACTGACCATGTGCCACCTTCATTAAGTTGATAGTAATTAAGTTTTGAAGGGTCTTAAATGACACTTAAGAAAACATCTAATGGAAAAAGCTGAAAAACTTCTTATAGGCCAAGACAGCAGTGGTTATATCACAATGTGTGTAGCTTTGTGATCCCCTAATGCTCTTGTTTACTCTTAAAATATTGGCTTCCAGTCCCTAAATTCCATGAATGCTCTCTGCTAAGGTCCTGCTGGTTTGCCTTTCTTTGGAGCAGCTGAATTGTCTGATTTTCAGGTATGGTTTGTTGGGCTCATAATAAAAAACAAGATGGAAGAAAAAGCTCCAGAATGTATTTCCTCTGCTCTGTGGAAGTATCAATTCTGTCTAGTCCACTCCTGATGGATATTTTTCAAAGATGACCTCAAAAATTTTCAAAGAATGGAGTGTCTTTAAGCAGGAATGACCTCGTGTAAACACTGCACTATTTAATATAGGCAGTGGACTGGGTAAGATGGGCCATTTTTTTGGTGTGAGTGCTATCAAATAATTTCCTGACTTGCCTATACAGGGTAATTTAAAATAGTTCCTCCCTTTTTAGTGACACTAGGAGTGTCAGTCCCCTAGGAAAATTAAGTCCCAGCTTTCAGTTATGTTTTATTGGGCTTTTATGTCTATGAGTACATAGACATAGTATATAGACATGATATATCTACCTATACCCTAAGTCTTTGCTTTTCTGACACAGACCCAATGACACAGCAGCACACAATGACAGAGACTGAGATTAGGTTTGGGACAGACTCAGCAAAGAAGCAGGAAGGAGGATGGTGATGATCTTCTTAATCCTCCATTTAACAGCTGTGAAATGGGAGCAAGATATTGATTTTCATCAACTCTACCTCATCCATCGAGTGTCTGCTGACCATGAAGAAACTTAGATGCACCCAGCTTGGCACTGAAAGGAACTTCTGGGCACAGTGGGGCTCAAACCCCTCTGTTTCGTTGGAACTGGAGCTCACTGGATGCGTTGAAATTCAAGCAGCTGTCAAAGGCCAGATGAAATCTGATTTACCTGACCTATGAGTTACTGTTCTTTACCCTGTGCCAGTGGCTCTTCACTTTTGTGTCCACCTAGAGGAGACATCCCAAAGGAAGAATAGCACACAGGCTTTCATCAGTCATAAATCTCTTTGAAGACACAATCTCTTCCACTGCTTCAGTAAATCAAAGCAACAACCACTGTTACTGGTTCTTATCTGGAAACCAACACTGGCAGAAATTGGAATTTCATTAAGAAATCCACAGAATACAAATTTGGGGAACGGGAGCATTCCAGAAAAGGGGCCAGACAATAGTGCAATCAAACACCAAAAAATCAGAGCTGGCTTTCTCCATACAAAATGTATTTCTTCATACAAGTTTTACCCCTAAATGCATGAAGTCACTGACAGCCTCTTGATAGCCATCAAAGAAACCTGTGTGAGGTAATGCATGGTGGAAGGGGAGGGTCAGAGCTGAGGAACTCTGTGGGCAATGTTAAATATTCCTTCTTATTATGACATTGTAAATGTGATCAAATTAGAACTGGTGGTATGGGAACAGGTACACAACAGCCACTCTGCCCTTCAGTTCTTTAGGCTATTTTTTGTTAGAGAAAATGCTCAATTTATGTTTTGAAATGCACCCAGAAATTTCTCCGGAATAAATATCATGGGCTCCGAGGTTACATTTTCAAGTAAAACAAAAAGGAAGTAAAATACAAAATTGTCAACCTCCAAAACTCTGCCTAAACGCTTATTGTGATGTATTGCCCTGAGAAAGCCTGCCAGGCTGTTTAACACCTTTATTGCTTGATCCTGGGAGCTCAATTTATTATTTACTGATCCTTCTCCTGTCATTGGTCATGACCACATATCTGGTTATATTATTCCTAGCAGGTTTTCCAGCACACATTGGTTCAAAAATCAATCACTTCCTAGATCCATCATTTCTGTCCTTCTTTTGGACTACATGTCTCAAGTGCTGATCTGCCAGTGGCAGTCTCATGCTGTTTACAGCAGCACCTGCTTTTGCCACATGAGGAAAGAAAGACTTGCCTCTTGTTTCTTCAGCCAAAGCACTGTAATAAATAGATGGCATGGACAAATAAATACATTTATCTCTCCAACAGTACAGGAGTTCCCAGTTGTACATTTATTTATGTTCTGCAAATTTTCACATGGTTTCACCATTCCTCTGGGAAGATGGTTCTTCAAAATATCAAATCATCAGTATTTGTTTGAATTACTGTCATTTTATACTACCTTGAGCTTACTTTCCTCCTATTACTTATACTCTTAAGTGATATTCTAAATCATTCTCATCCTCTTGTTGCTTATTCCTCTCTGTATTGCATACCAATATATGGATTTCTAGTTTTATTCATCATTCTTACTGTTCATTTATTACTTAAGCATTTTAACATTTGCTTTTGGATAAATCTTTGATTTTTTTTTTTCACTCTTAAATGCAAGGTATGGAGAATGATGTTTATGATAGCACTGGCTTATTTTTCTGCCATATCTCTTTGCAAGCAACCACACAATTTTTATTTTTCTTAGAATTGGCCTTTCCTAGTTGTTTTCCTCTCATGCAGTATTGATAGTTATCTTATTGATTTTGTGAATTTGCAGATCCTATTTTGCTCTATTTTGATAGAATCATAGAATCACTATGTTGAAAAAAAAAACCCCTAAGATCATCAAATCTGAGCATTTACCCAGCATTTCAACCCAACTGAACAACCCCCTATGTTCACCATTAAACCATGTTCCTTTTAACAATAAATTTAATCCTCTTTTAAACACCTCCAGCAATGGTGACTCCACCACTTCCATAAGAAGCCTGTTCCAATGCTTTACAAGCCTTTTGGTGAACAAATTTTTCCTAAACATCCAACTTTTTGGCCAATTCCTCTTGTCCTGTCATTTGTTACTTGGGAGAAAAGACTGAACCCACCTGTCTGCTGCCTCCTTTCAGGAGTTGTAGAGGGTCATAAGGTTCTTCCTGAGCCTCCTTTTTTCCAGACTGAACACCCCCAGCTCCTCCAGCTGCTCCTCATCAGCAGACCCTTCCCCAGCTCCATTGCCCTTCCCTGGACAGGTTCCAGCCCCTCAATGTCTTTATTGTGAGTGGCACAGAAGAACTGGACTCAGCCCTTGGGGCATGGCCTCACCAGAATCCAATCCTACTCGTTTTCCAAGTCTCTAAAACTCAGGTAATTATGATCCATTTTCACATTTTCTCTGATGTTCTCATCTTATTTACTGCTTTCTCAGGCTATACCGTGCTAAGTTTTGCACACCAAGGGCCTTTCCTTAAAGGAGATGCATTGTAGACTCATAAAAATGTTGGTTGTAGACTCATAACAAAGGTCAATTTACCTTGGCTGGATACCAGATGTGCAGCAAAGCTGCTCTGTCACTCCTCTTCCCAGCTGGATAGGTGAGAGAAAACATAAAGAAAGGTTCGTGGGGTGAGATAAGGACAGGAGGAGATCACTCAGCAGTTATGGACTTCACCTGGGGAAATTACCTTAATTTATTACCAAACAAAGAAGACCAGGATAACAAGAAATACAACCCAAATCTTACAACACTTTTCCTCTAGCCCTCACTTCTTCCAGGCTCAACTCCACTCTCAAATTCTCTACCTTCTCTCCATCAGAGAAACTAGGGGAACTGGGAATGGAGGCAGCAGTTCATTGTATGTTGCCTTAGTTCCTCCTCCCTCCTTGGGAACAGGACTCCTCACACTTCTCCTGCTCCAGTGTGGTGTACCTCTCATGGGAGACCATCCCCTGCATCAGCCTGACCCTGCCTGGACACCAGGCACCCACCAAAGCCTCTCTATCACTCCCTTCCACAACTGGAAAGGGGAGAGAAAATAAAATGAAGGTTTCATGGGTTGAGATAAGGGCCAGGATGGATCACTCTCCAAATGCCATCACCAGAAAAACAGGCTCAACTTGGGGATGTTAACTGAATTTATTACTAACCAAATTAGAGCAAAAACACCTTCTCCCCACCCCTCACTTCTTCCCAGCCTTTCCTTCTTCCCCAGCATGCAGGCAGACAGGGAATGGGAATTATGGTCAGTTCATCACACATTGTTCCTGCCCCTGCTCAGGGAGAGGAGTCTTTCCCCTGCTGCACGGTGGGGTCCCTCCCACAGGAGACAGTGCTCCAAGAAATACTCCAAATTGAGTCCATTTCATGGGAAATCAGTCCTCCCCAAACTGCTGCAATGTGGGTCACTCTCCACAGGGTCAGTCTTAGGCTGCTTCAGCCTGGGCTCCTCCCTCCACAGATCCCTGCCAGGACTCTGCTCCAGCACAGGCCTCCCATGGGATCACAGCCTCCTTCAGCATCCCCCTGCTCCAGCGTGGGCTCCTGCAGGGCTGCAGGGGGATCTCTGCTCCCCATGGACCCCCAGGGGCTGCAGGGGGATCTCTGCTCCCCATGGACCCCCAGGGGCTGCAGGGGGATCTCTGCTCCCCATGGACCCCCAGGGGCTGCAGGGGGCTCTCTGCTCAGTGCCTTGATCTTCTCCTGCCCCACCTTCCCCACTGATGGTGGTGTCTGCAGAGATGCTCCTCTCACAGGTTCTCACTTTGCTCTTCCCTGGCTGTAGTTGGAAACTGTGGAATAACTTTTTTTCCTTCTTAAATATGTTATCACAGAGGCATTATGATCATTCCTGATGGGCTCACCCTTGGCCAGGGGCAGATCCATCTTGAAGACATTTGGCATTGTCTCTGTTGGACATGGGAGAAAACTTCTGGCCGCTTCTCACCCTGTCCCTCCCAAAAAACCTTGTCACATAAACCAAGTAAAACAAAATAAACAATTCAGAAGATAAACACCCAAAGAGGGAAAGAGAAATTATCAGTGAAGAGAGTTGTGTGTAGGTCATACATCCTGCTATTTACATGTAGCCCTGATTTCACATCTTCATTTTTTAGAGTTTTCTGTTTGAAGACTCAAAGGATGATCCATTAGACTGTAAGGTTGGCTGTGCACTATTTTAGATATTCCACAGGAATATTCTGCTCTTAAGAGATATAAATTTTCATGTTGTCTCATTGAGGACCCTCTGATGGGATCAAAATCACAGCCTGGGCAGTGACTATAGGATGTTGTGAGGCCTTAAAATGGGGAATGGGGCTCACAGAGAACTTCAGGGAAGAGTTAAAAGATTGTGAGCAGCCAGGAAAGCCAAAAGAAGGGGGAAAGGGAAGAAGAAAACTTTCCTTGTTTAAAACAACCTTCTGGGACTGTTTAAACTTAATTTAAATCTCTCTAACTTTTCTATAAACCCAGATCAGGAATATTGAAATGGAATAATAATGTTTTCTGTTCACTTTTACAGCAACTAAACTTTTTTAAGGACTTAAAAAATAGTAGCTAACATTTTGAGGATATGTGTCTTTATTTCTTTTTAAGGAATGCTTATATTTGAATCTCTTAAACACAACATAAAGCCTGCTATTTTTCTTTCAAAGTTACACCCTATGCCAGAGCATATCTTTCAACAAAATAGAAGTTTTCCTTAACTGACCTCTGCTGGAGCTGTTTTGTTTCCGTCCTAAAAGAGATTCTGGCAAGGACACTGAAGGTTCCACATTTGCTCTGTGACTCCTGCTCATTCTGTGGCTCTCAGTGGGCTACACATTATTTACTGAAGCACAACATGTGCCTTGATGACCCTGAAAAATGGGCAGAGTCTACAAAGCAAAGCAAGATCTCTGCTCAGAGGGTTTTACAATCTTCTGAAGTATTTTTGGAAGTTATAGAAACCAGCAGAGTTCTCACCACTATCACTGGACCAAGTCCAGCAGCTCTTGGGGTAAGGTGTAGTTTTCAGAGCTGCTGCACTCCCAGAACAGTTTCTCTGGATGATGAGCCACATTCTACAGTAAAACAGCTACTACAATCTTTGCTACTTTGGTATCACACAATGGCTGAGGTTGGAAGTGACCTCTGGAGATTGTCCAGCCCACGCCCTGCTCAAATCAGGGTTAGCTAAGCCAGCTTGTTCAGGTATATGTCCAGTTGGGTTTTGAATATATCCAGGGACTGAGACTCCACATCTCTGGGCATAACATTTCAGTTCTTAGTCATCCTCACACTAAAAATGTGAGGATGTGTCAGCATGTGCCTTTTGGCTCTTGTGCTTTCAGGGAGAACAACTGAGGAGAGCCTGGCTCCCTCATTGCAACCCCCACACTCCCCAGCCTGCTACTCGTACACATGGTTTCACAGTCCCTCTGAGTCTCCTCTTCTCTGGTTCCCTCTGAGCCATGCCTTCTCTTACAATCTCTTCTTATTTGTCAGATGCTCCAGTCCCTTAAACATCTTTGTAACCCCTCAGTGGACTTGTTTCAGGGCATACAAAACTCTCTTGCCTGGGGAGCTCAGCACTGGACACAGCACTCTCAATCTGTAGCATCAGTACTGAGCAGAGTGGAAGGTTCCTGCATCCATCCCTTAAAACTGTCTATAAAAGTGGAAAGCTTTATTGGGAGCACAGTGAAGGCCACATCAAAATTTTGAGCTGCCTGGAGGGCTATCCAACTTCTGTCTCTATGCTGCATTGCCTCCTGTGCTGCTTTCAGAGCAAACAAAGGCTCATGTATCAGTAAGAGGGCTCTTTCTCTGTGTGTTGTTTACTCCTGATCTAGATCAGTCCTGATGAAGACTGCGTGAGATTGAAATTGGATGCCCAGGGACTCTTTGCCCCAGAGAGGTTTCTGAGCATTTTAAGTGCAGCATTGGGTTGTGCCCTGGTATGAAATGAAGTAAGGAAGGCTATGTGATATCCTCCCTTTGAAAGACAGCTTTTATGAAAAATTCAAGAGGAAATGCTTTCCTTTTGTTCACTGCCAGTTCATCTAGTTTGCAGCTACAGAAGGAGAGATTATTATTTTGGGGTACTTTAATGTATGGGAGCTTTCAAGTGGATATAGATTTGTTCTGTTTGTTGTCAGGGTGCCAGAAGTTTTTGAAGCCTGATAATGCTCTTTCCATGTTTTATTCAGGTTGTCATTAGTAATGAAATATAATTTAATTTTACTTTCCTATTATGTTTTTCTCATCTCACAATCAAAAAAAAAAAGTGTGCAGAATAGTTTTTATCACTGCTTACAAATAAGGGAGTTTTACAAACAAATGTATGCAAAAAATTAATGCTTTTGTAGAAAGGCTTTAATTTATTATTTAGCTCTATTTCTCCAGTGATAGTAGAAACATGCTTTTTATGAACATCATAGTACCCTTAATTCTTGAAGATAATTTACACATTAAAAATAAATTGCAAAATCCCAGTAGGTTTCAGCATGTTGACACATTTTAGATTAAGGATGGTAATTTTGATGGTTGCTAACTTTAAATAAGTTAGATGGCTAAAAATGATTAGCAAGCGCTGGTTTTTTGGGGTTTTTTTTTGTTGTTTTTTTTTTAAAGGAGGAAGACCCACATTCCTTGAGACTAGACTGATTGCCTTTCTTCTTCAAGATGGAGTCTCAACACTTTTTCCTTTCCTCTAAGAGTTCAAAGAGAAAAATGAACCAATAACCCCTTATGATGGCAGGTTGCAGTCTTGGAGAGGACCTGGAACTGAATCTTCTGAGAGATCCCCAGGTGTGGATTTTTGTTCCTGCCCTCGTTCTGGTGGGAGCTGCTCAATCTCTCATTGCCGAGTCAGGAATTGTTTCTACTCTTTAATGCAGCCTTTGTGTCAACTCAATGGCCATCCAGGAAGCCAGCTGCCTGGCCAAGGGGGAATTGCTGCAGTGATTCCTTGTGGTCACAACTGGTAAAATTACCAAAGAGGATTTCCTTAAAGCCATGGCCTGTCCTACTCACCATGAGCATTGGCTCCCTTCATCACCTCACTGCTGTCCTCAGTGTGGAGGATCAGCAGTTCCTCTCTTCTCCCCACCCTACCACATGGACTCATTTTGTGTTCTGACTGTTTCTGCAGCATCATCTCCTGCAGCCCTGGCACCTATTTCCTGACAAAAATCTTCATCCTTCTCTATCACCCTTATTCATTTCCCCTTAATCTTCCTCATCACACTCCCATAAATCCTCTTCTGCTCCCAGAATTGCACTTGCTTGAAACAGATCTTAAAGAGAAGCAGCCCTTTGGCTATCAGGTACATTTTCTGTCCTTTTGCAGATTTTTATTTAAATCCTATTTCTTTTGCATTCCTTCATTAGGTTGCTGTCAAACCTCTGTGCATATTTGCCTCAGGATAATAGACTACATATGCATAATACATAGTTTGGATGCCAATAGATTTTATTACAGTTTAGGATAGTGGTTCTGCTTAATTTCATGCTATCCACAAACTAGGTGGTAAATTGTTGTCTCTGACAGGAAGGTTATACTACAGGCTAAATTTTACCCTGAGTCACATCCAAGCATCTTTCTATCAGAATTAGAATTTGGCCAATAATGCATTTGGAATTGAAACAGAGAAGTTCTGGTCCCCTTATCAGACCTGACATACAATCCTGTTACATTACAGATGCATCTCCTTGATATAAAGAAAGTAAAAAATCCCCAGTTCATGGTGAATTTTTGTGGTTAATAGTATCTGATAAAATATAAGTGAATGAACAGCACCTTGAGGGAAGGTTGGATGGGTGAGGGAGACAAGGCATCCAGGCAAGCATTGTTACATTTCTAGCAGAAGGGCAAAAGCAAAGATAAATGTAGGTCACTGGAAAAGCCAGAAGCAACAGTAAAATACCATAGAAAATTCCAGAAGAGGCAAGACAAAGTGACTGCAACAGTGCTTAATCCTCATCACATCTCAGGACAAACTCAAAGCAGATGTAAACCCCAGAAATCAGCAAAGCTACATCAGTCCTTTCCCCCTCCTTCAGTAGGGCATGAGAAACAAAACTGTCATTTTGCAAACTCACCTCTTTATGTCTTCAAGGTCTCAAATTTCTGAAACAAATCCCCACTTTGGAATTTCACCAACAATTCTTTCCTGTTCACTGAAGAACAAACCCAAGCAAGACACTGGTCTGGCCTCACTGTGTGAATAGAAAGTGTTCAAGAAACAGCTGGATATGGCACTTGGTGTTATGGGTTAGCTAATATGGTGTTTGTCAAAGGTTGGATTTGATGATACTGGAAGTTTTTCCAGCCTCAGTGATTCTATGGTTCTGTGATTCCATGAAATGCCCTGCACACCACTACAGAAGGATAAAAAGCCCCTCACCTGACTTCCCACGCTTGGCTGATGTTTCCTGGACCCCGGAGCTCAGCAGTACCAAGCTCTCCCATGCAAGGAGGGTGACAGCACAGCTTGTCTGTACCCTGGGTCAAGACCAGGCTCCAGTTTACTCCAGCCTGTCACTGCCCTTTCCCTTTCCCATGTTTGTAGTCTGGATACAAGGCAGTTGTGCTTTTGGCATGTGCAATAAATAAAACAAGGAGTGGTTAGTGGGAAAAGGTATACAAGCATTAGGACCAGATACAAAATTAGAATATTCTGAAAAAAAATTAAATCTGGCTGGCCTCCTGCATCTCTCTCCCTCCCAGATTGCTTCTTTCCCTTCCCAGATTTATTTTCTAATAATCTGTCCCATCTGTTAGACACAAGATCACTGGGGCATTTTCAGGGTTGATTCATCCAAACATAAGAGATCCCACCCACAAGGATGCATCTTTTCTGTACAGAGCTGACTATATGGAAGCAGGTAATTGAAAGCAATTAATCACACCAAAGACAAACAAACTTGGACATAAATCATTAAGCTAACAATAACATGATCTGCTTCTCTACCCCCTTCCATCTCCTCATCTGCCTTCACACAGCTTGGAAGAAATATCTTGGCTTACAGAGAAATTGTTGCCAGTGCATTTTATGGCTTCTAATGATAGCAGGAGGGCTTGCTTTATTTTTTTTTTTTGCTTTGTATTTTTTTTCCCTTGTATTACTATAATGCAAGTACATCTCTGTAGATCTTCCATACTGAGACCTCCAACCATATATAAAGAGAGCACACTCTATTGAATCATTAAGCATCTTTTTCAGCCTTCTACTATTTCACCAGTGTACTGTCCATTCAGCAAGTTTTCATGCTTGAAATACCCACACTGACCCTGGAGATGTGTCAGCTAGTTTGTGTAACAAACTAGTTCTGAAAACGTTGTGGCTTTTATGGCCACTGTCTGCAGCCTCTCAGCTCTCATTCACATTCATCCTGCTGCACAGGAGCCTTGCATCTCTGACCTTATTCCCCACGACCTACTTGTAATACTTTAGATTTAATGGTCTTATTGTTGAGCTGCCCTTGGAGGGATCCTTATGCTTTTCCTATCAAAGTCTCCTTGAGAAAGGTGTCTTACCAGAGCATTTGCACTTCAAAGTGCTCCAGGAGGGCCCGAGTCAGCAGCCATCTCACCAAACACAGCTTCTAGCTGGAAGGGATTGTGTCCTTCACAAAGGGCTTTAGGAAATGAGAATGAACTACAGAAGGACAGGTAACAGATCCTGATCTCTGCTTTGCTACTCCATATTCTTTTAGCAGACATGTCCAGAAAAGCCCCTAAACTTGCTGGTGCAAGAAGCACTCTCCAGTTAACTGGTTGCCAGGTGATGTGAATCCTTGAAATGGAGAAGTTACACAGCTGATTATATTCTTATAATTTGTAATGTGAAATAATGACAATTGTGACCCAGAAAATACCGAGAAAAGACGAACTGGAGAAACCTGCTAGCCAAAACAGAAGCCTTGGAATTTGACTGGTGTAGACTTGAAGAAGCAGGGGCACAAATGTGAGCACAGGTACTTGTATGACAAGAGAACCTTAAGTGTGCAATGAAATATCCAACTGCAACACCTCTGTTACAAAAGAATATTCAGCCAAAGAGGAGACAAGGACTAATAATGTGTAAATTTTGCTACACAAATGGCTACAGTCTAGGCTACTGGATGCTTCAACCCCCTGTAAAGGTATTTAGTCAGAAACATTCAGTTCTCTCCCACAGGGTGCAATCTCTGAATAAAAGGAAACTTGAATTTTTGCTATCTGTGTTTAACTAGAGAGGAAGACCCAAACTTCCTTTTCATAGCTGACATATTAGATTATATATACATATATTAGATATATTAGACTAGGGAATTATATTAGATCTATAAGGAAGCTACATGACCCAAATGATGGGAGCCTACACACAAACTTGGGAAACATATCTAAAATATAGCTGGGAAACATATCTAAAATATAGCTGATGTGCCAAGTCCACCCCTATTTAAAATCTTTCTGGGGAGACCACGTTCACCCCCCTTTACACATTGCCATGTTTTTACACCTCTGTCTGGACTGGCTCCAAGCACAGTCATTGAAGGGAAATAAGTTCATGGGGGATCTGAATCATCTGGTCTATTTTAGCTCTCTACCTTAGGGGATGAATCACCTCTTGCCTGCTTCTCTCTGGCTACACAGGAAGTCTGATTGCTTGTTCAAATGCAGATTATTATCTTATAGATGTTTCTGTTGGAAAAGGTGTGCTTTATCTTTCAGAACTCTTTGATATATTGAATTGTTGTGTGAAGAACTGAACCTCTGTTTAGTTTTTGAGAGTGAAGAGGATTAACTGAGTAATGACAAGAGATGGCTGCAATGATTGGTGAAAGATTAGTCCATCCTCAGTTTCCTTGTAGAGCCCAAAATGTGAAGAAGGAGCCTCTCCATGCCTAGCAAAATTAATGTCACTTACTTTGTCACCTATCATTCCATGGTGGGAAGGCAGCACAGGGTGAAAGAGGTGATGTCACCCACTGTACTCTGCATTTTCACTTCTCCTATGCCAAAACTTTTGCTGCTTATTGTGCAGATTTGCCTAGAGGCTTGGGGCTGATGAATTAGCAGAATGAAGCAGTCAGCCTGTTCCTCAGGGTATTTTACAGGTCTCCGTGATGTCACCAGTGTAAGTCCTGTCTGTGGTGGGGAAAAGGGCTTAGAGGAGAGGAAACTTTTGTGAATAAGATCAATATCATTTAGAAAAAAAATAGGCTGCTTGGTATATCCTGGAAAAAAAAAAACAAAAAACAAAACCAGAACAAAGCAAACCAAAAAAAAAAAAAAAACCCACAAAAAAAAACCAAAAAACCCCCCCAAAACCCCAAAAAACACCCCAAAACTCCAAACAAACAAACAAACACCCACAACCAAAACCCATGAACTATTACTAGCATTTTAAAAACAAAATTTGAAGTAAAAAGTGAATCACAGGGAAAGAACTTAATTATGTGTGCAAAACCTATTCAGCATTCAAACAATCCTGAACATCAAAAAGGGACACCTCTCTATGGTCTGAAGGGAAAAAAAGGGGAAAATAACTAATATTGAAAATATTGTGCATAACTAAGGAGGTCTGTTGTTGAACAAAAAACCCAAACCAACCAACTAGTGAAACCAAAAGCAATAATGGTAATCTGCAAAGAGAGGACTGGTAATTTCATAAGGTTCCCAAATGCCTACCAGATAAATAGAGCACCCTGGCAGTGTAGTCACTGTCTGAGGAGTATCCCTCAAATATATTAGACACACTATGGAAAACCAAGAGGAGTGATAATTTGACCAAAGACAGGTGAGAAAAACTGCTATTCCTGGAGAACAGGCCTGATCCTTCTATCTGATCCACAAAGCAACAATTGATAAATTCCATGGACATGAACTTACCTACTCTCTAGTGTGGAAGGAACAATCCAGGACACAGACACGTGATGCCTTGGGCTGAGGCATTCAAAGATGTGCACATCTGCCAGCCTCCAGGAGGATGCAAGGTCAGAGAAATTTAGGATAACATATATTTCTTCACCTCTGCAGCTTTATCAATAACCTAGGCCTACTTTTCTGTTAATCAGTCACCTGGCTTGTGTTTTCATTAAAGTGCTAATCTCAGTAACAAAAATGAAGTGATTAGAATTTTAAGAATGGTTAATATCCAAACCTAGGTCTCTTTTTCTTCTCTTTGCATTGATTTACATAGAAAAAAGAACAGACATTTCTAGCAGTTGCTACTAAGATCCATGAGTGTTTGAGGTGTTTTTCATGGAATTAAATCTCTTAGTTGAAAAAGCAAGAAGTCACCTTCAGTAAAATAAATATTGTAACAAAATTTTGCAAAGTTGACAAGAATGTTGGCTCCTGCCCCTGCCCCCTATGTTATCTGTCTCTGAAGACAGAGCACAAAGGAAATACAGTCAAAAAGATCAATGACCTTTGAAGAAGAAAGTCTCAGAGAACAAAGTTGTGTTGTTTTCCTGTCAGTAAATTTAGCATTCCTTTCGTGAAACACAATTTAGTCAAACTATTAAATGCAACCATAGATCTTATTAATGAAAAACTGCTAATTTAGTTTTTCTCCAATTATGGTGTAAGGTTTGGTGTAGAAGGGAAAAAAAAAAGTAAAACCAGCTTCTGATTTCTCCAGTCTTTCCATTGTCTGTAGTAGAAAAACAAAATGAAAAAGTTTTCTTCAGGCAAGAGAACAAGAAAACAATTATCTCCTTTCCTTTTTAAATTCCCTTTTCCCTGTCTACCTTGCCATCTCCCTTAACAGAGGGATTATTATCAGAAATAATAAAATCTATTCCCTAAGGAGAAAGGATGAGTAAACTTTATGGAAGGTGAGATTTCCTGAACCATTCATTTGAAAAGTCATTTAGCATTCATAGCCCTTTCATTCTAATTTAAATCTGTATGGTTTGAGCCAGTTTTCTCTTGGACCAGTTTTACACCTGAACAACTCCTCTGGGAAGGTTTCTCCCCTGCATGGCATTTTGCACAGTGAATTATACTGTGATATAATATAATATAAATGAGTGCTAGGTGCTACAACCCTGCTCTGGGACAATTCTTCATGCACCTTGCAGGGTACAAGATGATTATCTGCAAGACATAAAGCAGCAGAGATCCTGGGCCCTTTGCCATTTATGGGGTTACTTCCAACTTTCAGTACCAGCACAACCAAGGAACTTTGTAGGGATTATTCAGATGTACAATAAAAGAATCTCCTATGACAGAGGAAAGTATGCATATGAGCTCTCCTCTCCTCTCCTCTCCTCTCCTCGCCTCTCCTCTCCTCTCCTCTCCTCTCCTCTCCTCTCCTCTCCTCTCCTCTCCTCTCCTCTCCTCTCCTCTCCTCTCCTCACCTCTCCTCTCCGAACCTCTCCGAACCTCTCCGAACCTCTCCGAACCTCTCCGAACCTCTCCTGTCCTCTCCTCTCCTCTCCTGGGGCAATCCTGTGTTCTACCCCAGCCAAATACCTCCTCCTTCTAGGAGACAAAGCCTTTCAGCAGGACATGGTGCTTGGTCATAGCATCACACTGCAGGGGCTGACTGGGCTCTCAAACTATCCCTCTACAGAGAACTTTTTAATTTTTATCTATTAAGGAGTGAAGCCTCAAGTTGCAAGGACTTCTTACAGCCCATGTACACATGAGAAGGCTGCCAAGTCTCTCAGCACAAATACCCCAGAGATCTGTTTGCTTGTGTTGAAAGCTACTGAGAAAAGGACATAATTTCCTCTGAATTCTGAAAAAAAGGGGAAAAAAAGGAAGCAAAGTGTCCACTGAGCATTTCCTGGGAAACTATTTCTGAATGCAGAGGTCTGAAATCAGAGTGAGAATACTCTAAGGCTGTTTCATGTATCATCCACCCAGGAGTCAGAAACACATCATGGCCTGTGAGACTGCAGGTTTTGGAAACAACCTGGTGGCTTGATGTGCAACACAACATCAGTTCCTCAGCCACTGTGGGCTTGACAATTTAATGTGTTAATCTTCACAAACCCTTTGGATCATAGATAAAAGTTATATCCATTACCCAGGGAAGGAGCCTGCAGCCACGAGTCGGAGGGAACTGCAGGAAAACTACAATAAAATGGCCTAAGAAAATGTCAGCTTTGTGCCTCAGTGTTGTTTCAGAGTTTCTAGCCCCCTAAGACAGGCAAGCAGTAACCTGGCCTGTTGGGTGATAGGTTCTCCTCCCTGTTTGATCAATTCTTCCCAAATTCTTCCCCTTCCCTAACACAAGACCTGGTCACTGCTTCCTCCACCTCCTGGATGCCTTTCACACTAAGTGGTGAAAATCAGCAATAGAGTTGTACATGACATGTCTTCAACCTTTGTGATTTCCCATTCACTCCCGTGGATTGGGGTTTTTCTGGCCCAAATCTAGATGAAAAATTTCCATAATGTAAAATTTCCCAAGCAGATGCAGAACCCCTGGAACAGTGTCTAATTTTAAAAAGTCAACACATTTTATTTGGATTCTATTTGTCATGTAAGCACAATGGGGAATATTTCAGGGCCAGATTCCATGTGTTTTGTAAAGGAAAATTATTCCAGACTCAACAGGAAATATAGTTGCCTGACACCTTCTAGGATATTCCTTCCTGGCAACATGTGAGATACATGAAAACTTAAATCTTTAGGTTCTCTTTAGGAAAAAGTAATTTTTTTACCTTGTAGTTTTCACTGCTTGGCATACTTATTCACACACTCCCCAGCTGGACTGCACTTAACCCAATTAAAAACATACAACGGAAGAAATTTTGGCCTTGTCTTCATTCCCATATCGACAGTGTAATACCTCATCATGTCAAATTTCATTCCCATATTGACAGTGTAATACCTCATTATGTAAAAAAGCACCATTGAGAAGTTTTACATAATGTAATACTAGAAATTGTGTTTATGAGCACTTTGCTTTAATGTGAATATCTCCTGAGCAAAGTGTTTGCTGCTTGCCTCCTCCACAGCCCTTAACCCTCCTAAAGCCTTGTGCTGAGGCAGGAGCACAGAAAATCTAAACCCCACAAACAACAAGCAAAACAATTACAGGAGGTACCTTGATAAACAGCCAAGGCACTTGTAAAACCTGATGTCTGCAATTACCTAAACAAGGAAATGGACGTGGAAATACATCTCACAAAGGAGAATTATCACAGTGAAAACTTCCAGAAGATGAAGCAGCACTTCCAAGAAGCGTTTTGACAGTTCTGCTAGAGAGGAACTGCAGGAGAAAAGTGTAAGGATGCTGTTGTGGCCAGAAGCTGCTGATAAGATTGAACACCCTTGTTCTTTGGAGGGCTGCTCACAGCAGCAGGAAGGCCCAGATCAGCTGAGGGGCTGTGTTAAGCTGGTCAGTTGGAAACCTCACAGACAAGGCTGGCTGGAAAGCAAAAACAAAATTTTGTGAAAATGATCAACTTCTGACATTTCTCTTTCTTGTTCTAGAGAAGGCTTCCCAGACATTATTGGTAAAAATATGCAACAAGAAAATTACCATAGCTGGTGGCCAGACCTGGAGGGCACTAACGGGGTTAAATGGACCTGACAGGTGGTTTTAGGAATTCACACAAAGAATAATGGTTTAAATGCCTTCTCTGAATGACTTGGATTTGATCTCCCAGATGATATCTCATCTCCAGGCTTTGTTGTCTGGGAGGCAAGCAGGCAGTGTCCTGGTTTGAGTTGTCTCACATTATATAAAAATGAAATATCAAAGCAGGACCACAAAGGGGCTAATTATGTTTCCTGGAGAACATCTTCCTCCAGACAGATGCCCCTGAAACAAACTCCTGCCTGGTCTAAGAGGTTTTTTTACTGTTTTTGTTGTCCTGAGTCACTCTCTAACTTTGATCATGAATTGTGTCTTATACCTGTTCATGCCTCCTGATGGTTACAGGGAATGAAGGCTCAATTTCCACAAACCAATGATTGAATCAGATGATGACAAACACAAGGAGTATTTATTGAGTTAGATGATCCTTTATTACATAAAATAATGTTCCAACCATTATCTATAATCTCATTATGACTTATTATAACCTTGTAACAACACAAATAGTATCCCACCTAATGTGCACACCATGAGAACATGTGCAGTTCCAGCACAAGCCCTGCTGGAACACCTGCACACCAGCTGCCCTGTGATGACAGAACCACCACTGTCCCTCAGCCTCCTGGTGTGGAAACACCAGGGAAGTATGTTCCCAGCAACCAGGGAGGTTATCTGGGCTGATGCTGACCTTCCCTTCCCTTCCCTTCCCTTCCCTTCCCTTCCCTTCCCTTCCCTTCCCTTCCCTTCCCTTCCCTTCCCTTCCCTTCCCTTCCCTTCCCTTCCCTTCCCTTCCCTTCCCTTCCCTTCCCTTCCCTTCCCTTCCCTTCCCTTCCCTTCCCTTCCCTTCCCTTCCCTTCCCTTCCCTTCCCTTCCCTTCCCTTCCCTTCCCTTCCCTTCCCTTCCCTTCCCTTCCCTTCCCTTCCCTTCCCTTCCCTTCCCAAACCTTCCCAAACCTTCCCAAACCTTCCCAAACCTTCCCTTCCCTTCCTCCTAGATTTCTTTTAGTCCAGAAAAACTGATCAACCCTCATTCATGTTTATGTCAGTGATTTCCTGCCGAGGTGTCACATAGATCACCAGGCAGTATTTGCATGTTCATCTTGCCACAACGTTATCTAAGTTTACATCAGTCTAAAGCAAGCTATTGATTTTTTTCTGTTAGCCTCAAACAAGCTCTATTAAGCTTCAGGTAATTTCTCTTCCGTGTATCAGCTGACTTTCAATTACAGTTTACATTTTACTCCATCTTTGACAGATTTCAAGCAGTAAGGGCAGGTCTTGCATACTCCTTCAAGCTGATGAACTAAGATATTTCTGACCAAAATTAGAAAGAAAAATTAATATATAAATAAATAAATAAATGAAAAAGAAATTTGTTGAACATTTCCCTGTAAATATTTTTTGTAGGATTTCTATCACAGCTGGAATATAAGGCTCTTCATGACTTCTGTTATAAGTACACTCAGTACCAAATCAATCCCAGCTGGTTTCAGGACCAGGACAGACACTGCACTACCAAGGCCTCATAGAAAGTTTTCCACTTTCTTACACCATGGTCACTGTCATTATGTGCACTATGGACAAAGCCAAGTAAAGTTTAGCAGCATAACCTTCCCAGCTCTGCCACCAATCAGCAGAGCTTGAGGGCTCAGTCTTTGACTACCACTATCCAGACACCCTCCAGCTTCCACCTGAGGACAGTCTGAGTAAATCAAAGGGCCAAGGTAAAAGCCAGATGAGCAATGAACTAAAATCAGTGCAGCCAGGGGCAGGAATCTCAGGTGGTTGCAGTCAGCTGGGCTTCCCTGACAGAAGCCAAAGCTTTGAGAGGCTGGAGTTGACATCCTATTTAAACCTCCCAGCAGGGACAGAACTGATGATCAACCTAGTTGGCTCAGAGTGAGTAATGATTCTACCATTTATCTTGCTCACTGTATTTCTCCTCCCCTGTCCCCTCTTTATCCACATTTCTTAATCCTATTAAGCTTCTCACATACCTACTGTTACATTATTTGAGCAAAACATTACTGATAGTTTCCCCTCATGTCTTGCCTGACCAATCCTTGGAAATGAAACTTTCATAAATCTATGAAGCAGGAGCATGGATTCAGTGTGGAGGTATTTTTCCTCCTGACTATCTGGGGATGAAACAGATGTATTTTAAATGTTTGTGGTACTGTTAAGTGCAGCTGTTTCCCAGAAAAGACTAATCAGATGTCTCCTTAAAAATGCCATGGTACTTCTAAGGTACCCAAACAGCTTTTGATAATTTAATGGGAATTTTTTATAACATCTTGCTATTTCAATAGTATTCATCAAATAAAAGATAGATATGTTCATCTGATTAAGTACATTTGTAACCAGTACTATCAATTTCTTACTAGCATACATACCTACTTTATATCTAGGTACTTCAAAAGGTGAGCAGTCAGCTCCACTGATCAAACATGAGGATGAACCCCAGCCTTTTTGCTTATCTAGTTTCCTTACTTCAGTCAGGCACAGCATGAGAGCTTCTGATCATTGCCCTGCTCTCATCTTCCAGTTCAGGCTGCTGATGTGACAGACAGATGTTTGGACTGCTCAGTTTGGATGAAGAAGTTGAAAGCAAGGATTCATCCAGGATCTGTTAGTCCAATGGATTTACTTCTAAGTGAGATGTGAAGAGCCATCTGCTTTTGGAGCAGAGATTTACATGCTATCTCCAGCTCCTCCCCAACATCTGAGCTCTTCCCTGGCACTGTGTGGTGCTGCTCTTGCCTTTGTGAGCAGGTCAGTCCTTAGAATCCATGTGCACTGCCAAGAAGTTTCAGCTGAGCAAAGCACAGAATAATGGCAGCTTTGAAAAGAAAGACAGCTGTGTATAAGGTGTAAAGAAATAATTACATATGTAAGAGGTATAAAGAAAAAAAAAAAATACAAGAAACGGATTTAGAGATGTTTTAAATTTTTTTAAAAAATTAAATTTTAAAAATTAAAAAAAAATCAGGAAAATGCTCAAAGACACAAGCTTTATCCCACAACATATTCTCCAACTTCTTCACAGGAGCTAGACTATGTACTTCCTCTCTAAAAGTCTTTGGAAACTTCCTGGTATTAGATCTACTTTTCACAATGAAATCAGATGAAATCACCTTACAAAAAAATACAAATTGGATAATTTCTGAGAAGGTTGTAAAATGCCAAAAGGTTTTGTGCAATAGGTAGCATGGATTTTCATGTTCTTTCTCTAGTTTTCTAGGTGAATTTCATTTTCCTTTTTCCTGTGGAGCTGGATTGTGATGTCCTTTAGGTCTAATAGGGGGTTTCTGATAGAAGTATCTTTGTCAGATTCCTTTGTCCAGACCATTTGCTTTGTTATTCAGCTGGGTTTTCTTATCTTTTTTTTCCTCCCCTTTTTTAATTAATATGAAGCCCACTGCAACAAGAAAGGAAAACTGATCTATTATTTCTTCCCAACTGACACAGATCCAACAGAATTATTCCCTTGCAAATCCTCCTTCCATGCCAAGTTCTATTCACGATTTTACCAATTCTCATTCCTTAATAGGCCCAGCTCTGTGTGTTTCTATTTGATCATATTGTGATGAAAAACAAAAAAACTCCAGCATCTGCTTCCTCTTGCTTCCTCATCATCATCCTTCCTCAGTTACTACATCCCATACCATAGTTCTCCTACCACCATTTTTTTCTGTCCTTTCAGGTTTTTTCTTTGTCTCACTAATATGTTGATTTGGACCTGCTGACAGGTAATGGTGAGGTTGCTTTGCCACTGTGTCTTATAACTGTGGCTGATTAACTGGACATTTCCCAGCTTGCTCCTGCATGGCCTTTCTGTAGATGGAAATTAAATTATTCTTTAATTATGACCAGCATTTCATGCTACAAAGCACCAGACACCCTTTCTCTTTCTTTGCAATAATCCAAATTACATGCCAATGTTGATGTACCAGGTCCTGAGTGTACTGGGACAGGCTGTTTAGGTATTCCCAGTTTGGAGTGAAGAGTCCTGCTTGCTAATGTTAAGCACATGCCATGAACAGTATAAGAAACAACACAAACATGAGCAGATGAGGAAATAATGCTTTAATGTGACTGATCATTAAGTATAAAAAAGCACTGAAAATGGCTTGCAGTACAGGACACAGAATCAAAACCTGGAGCAGTGAAGATTCTCAGAGCTTTGCCCACTCCCCTACTCCTCCATTCTTCCAAGAAAATGCTGCCATTCAAAATGTTTCCACACAGGAAATTGCTCTTGGTTTTAGGGGTTGTACTTCATGGTGTGAGGAGCAGTCAGAGACCTGAACTTAGTGTCAGAATTTGATTCTACCTTCTTTTACTTTAAAACCATTACCCCTTGTCCTACTGCTACAAGTCCCAAGTGCTGCTAAAGCAATCCTTGGGAAGGGGATGGAGAAAATCCCCCTGGTAATTATATCCAAACATTTGAAGCACATTGTGATTGTGAGTAGTCAGCATGGATTTTTGGAGAGTCATGTATAATCAAGTTAATATCTTTCTATAATGAGATGGCTGATTCAGTGGATGAGGGGAGAGCAGTGGATGTTGTTTACCTTGACTTTAGCAAAGGTTTCAAAGCTGTCTTTTGCAATGTCCTCATAGACAAAACTGACCAAGTAAGGAGGAGATAAATAGATAGGGAGGTGGACTGAACTCTGGCTGAACTGCTGTGTGTAAAGTGCTGTGTCCAGTGGCACAAAAGCAAGCTGAAGGCCAGACACTACTGGAGTAGTCTGGGAATTGATACAGAGGCCAGTAGAGTTCAACATCTTTATTAATTACCTGGATGATGGGACAGAATGCGCCCTTTGCAAGTCTGGAGCTGGTACAAATCTCTGGGAGGAGAAACTGACAGTCCAGAGGGCTGCATTACCTCCAGATGGATCCATTGAGGCTGAAGATACAGCCAGGAACCTCAACAAGTACAACAAAGGGAAATGTGAAGTGCTTCAAGTCCAAGCAAGGCAAGGGAGCTGATTCTTCCCCCCTACTCAGCCCATCAGGAATGCTGTGTGCAGTGCTAGGCTGCCCAGTAGAGGACAGATATGGAAACATTGGAGCAAGTCCAGAGAATGTCCATCAAGATGGTTTTTGGAGCATATGGCATACAAGGAGAGGCTGGGAGAGAAGGGTCAGGGGGAGATTATCCATGTGTATAAATATGTGCAATGCAGGTTCCTTTCAGTAGTGCCCAGAGAGGAGACAAGAGGCAATGGGCACAAACTGAAATGTGGTTTTTAATTGTTGTGGTGTTGTGTGTGGTTATTAATTGTTGAGGTGTTGTTGTGGGTCCCAGTACGAGGTGAGAGATGAAAATTGGTTCCAAGTTCTCAGGAGGCTGATTTATTATATTATGTTATTATATTATATTAAAAGAAAATTATATACTAAAACTATACTAAAGAAAGAGAAAAGGAGACATCAGAAGGCTAGAAAAGAATGATAATAAAAACCCATGACTGACCAGAGTCTTGCCACAGCTGGACTGGGATTGGACATTAGGTAAAACCAATTCACATGGAACAAATCAAAGATGCACCTGTTGGTAAGCAACATCTAAACCACATTTCAAGCAATCAGATAATTATTGTTTACATTTTGTTTCTGAGGCTTCTCAGGAGAAAAATCCTGGCAAAGGGATTTTTCATAAAATATGATAGGGAAAATAATGAAATGCAGGAAATACCATTTAAACATGAGAAAGAAAACACGTTTTCATTGTGAGGATGATCACACACTGGAGCAGGTTTCCCAGAGTGGTTATGGAGTCTGCACCCTTGGAGACACTTCAAACATTTCTGTTTCAGCCTGTGAGTGCTGACCCTGGTTTGAGAAAGGTGAGGCTGAGCTACATGATGTTTACAGGTCCCTTTCAGTCTCAGCAATTCTGTGGAAATTCCCTCTCTTACCCTATGCTACAAAGCATTTTTTTTACAGAGTGTGAAGGAATTATGACTTCCTTAAAAGCCTCTCAAAGCCATTGTCTCTGTAAGAAAAGAAAGTTCCAGTCTAACTACCTTCAGGCAGTCCTAGCCTACAGACAGAAACAAGAATTCAGGTGCCTGCTTCTTCCTGGGCAAAGGGTCTGCTACTTTAGGAATAAAACAGAGGAAAAAAACCACTCTGACTAATGTCTCCTAGTGGAGAAGGCCTTAAGGCTGTTGTTTGCTGGCCTGTGAGGCAGTTAAACTTCATTGATTTCTTGAGGCTTGCACTGGAATGGTCATGATTTTAAATGTCCTAAGCTACCATGAAGGTGAGTCTATCTGCCTGCTTGTTTTCTAGTTTTTTTTTTTTAAAAAGCCATGTCTTCATGGCTAGGTTTCAGACAAGAGTGTCAACAAAGAGAACATGGCATGAGATCTTCTCCAAGAACCCTGGAGAAGGTGCTCCTGCTCTTTTTTGAGGTTCCTCTCTCATGGTCTGTGTGGACACTTTTAATTTGTTTCCCTGTTGCAGATGTCTGCCAGTTCTCTGCACTTAGCTCCTGAACTTTTTGACTTTTTCCATTTAAATTAGAAAGAATGGGAATGTTCCTCTTGGTGGGGGGGGGGAGCTGAAAACTCTGAGAATCCACTTTTCTGTCTTTATTAAGTTGCAGTGAAAGCTTTTAAACACAACTTGTGAAAAACTTTTTTCTTTTCTGTCAGTTGCTTCAGTCCTGAAGTGGTTTCTCTGTTAAAGAAGAGGCTGGGGAGCTAAGCCCTGTGAGGAAGGCACAGACCACTCACTGCTGCTCCAAAGCAATGGGAGAGGGGATCATCCTCCAGCACCTGGTCTCACTATAATAAGATAAGATTGCTTGAGGAAACACTCAATGTGAGCTTTAGTAAGGAGAATTTCGGGAGAAGGAGAGGAAGATGAATTAAAAATGTATAAAACCTGTGAACCCAAAATGTTTGGGTTACTGTTTACTGTCATTAAGATGTGTACTAATTACAGCCTATATTCTCACATCCAAGGATTTGTTTGATTACACTTACAGACTGAACAATTTTTCTGTGCAGAAATTGTTCAGACTATTCTACAATAATGACTTCATAATGCTACTGAATTTAAATTATCTCAAAGAATCTTGTTCATGCTTTTCTATAAGGTAGACCCAGTAAGAGCCATAAACATTTTACTGACACAAAAAAGCAGGGAGAGTGAAGTGCAATAGTAAATTCAAGGTGATGGAACATGTTTGCAGCAGAGTAAGTAATTTGACTTTTCTGTTTACTCTGTGAGGATGTATGTGCTTCCAAAAGTAGAATTATAGCTAGAAAAATGTCTGTGAGATTTATTGTGTTGCACCTGATCAGGGTTCATCCAACTGCATGTGGTGCCTTCTAAATTGATGTACGAAATTAATGAAACAGAAACAAGGTCATCTCAAATCAAAAAGACTCATCTTCTCTGCACAGAAAAGAATGCTGCATCTAATCTAAAAAGTAGGATTGCTAGCAAGGGGCTGGAGCCTGAAAGTATGTGTAGGCAAGGAAGAGACTGCAATTAGCTGGAGGGGAAAGCAGTGATAAAAAATAAAAAGGCAAACCCAACTTTTTTAATGCTTTCAAATGATTACTATAACAATCTGGAAATGATCAGCATGATGTTTGCACCATTAACAAAACACATAATTTCAGTTCTGTAACGTTAAACATAGTGCCAAGGAAGACAATCTTGTGCCAAACTTTGTATAACACCTGGCGTTAGGAAAATATGCTTTCTATTTCTCTGCTCTTTTATTAAAAGAAGATATTTCTGGTCTCATTCTCCTGAAAGTATGCCATCCTTTCAGCTCTGCATGAGCATTCCATCCCTTTAGGAAGAAATGCTCAGTACATACAGCCAAACTCCATCACTAATCATGCACTTCCTCTAAACCAGAGATGACCTCCAGGTGACTCCCATTCCACTGGCTGGGAAAAACACCTCACTCGTGTCAGGATGTGTGACCTTGAGTCCTGCTGAGGTGTAATTACTCATGCACACTTAGGTTGGTTTGGTTTAACTCTTCTCACTGGACAAGGGCATGTGACACTCATGGGAAACAGGCCCTGATCTAACTGCTGGCCTAAATTCAGCACTCAAAAACATGAAAGTTCAGAACAACACCTCCTCATTTATTCATGTGTCCTCATCATCCTGCTCTCAGCCAGAACCAAAATCTGTGCTCTTAAGGAACTAATATCCTTAGTATCTTATTTTTACATAACCATTTTCAGCAGCATACCTTCAAACACCACCTAAAGTAGTTCAGGTCTACCAGGACCTCTTCTAGATGCAGAAATACATATCTGTGGGCAGGAAATTATGTGCATAAGATCTCACAGTTACAGAATATTGTGCAAGCCACTCCTCTCTAAGCAGATATCTCTATAATACTATACCATAACACAGTTGTGGTGGGCTGTGGCCAGCTGCCAGCTGCCCACCCAGACACTCTTTCACTCCCCCTCCTCAACAGGCCAGATGAAGAAAATAGGATGGAAAAAGTCTTGGGTGGAGATAAAGACAGGGATATCCCTCAGCAGTTACCATTATGGGCAGAACAGACATGCCTTGGGGAAAATAAATTTATTCTCTTGTAAATTAAAATAATTTTTGACAGTGAGAAACCACAAGCTCCTGCTCAATTTTAATTCTTCACTCCTGACTCTCCTCCTTTGAAGGGAAGACAGACCTGTACTTTGTTGTCACAGTCACTGTGTTTTGGCTAAGGAAGCCCTGAGGCACAAACAACCCTGTCTGCTTCAGGGCCAGATCCAGATTTCCAAACACAGGCCCTTCCCTACTGAAAACTGCATTTGAAATAAAGGCTCGTGGTACAACTTCTTGTTAGGGTAACAGGAGCCTTAGCACTCTGGATTTGTCTTGTGATGGGAATGCCACAGCATTCCCAGCCCTGGACTGAGGGATCCAGGGATTTCTGACTTGGCCATCTGCAGGTGAGGCTGCTGCCATTGCAGCCTGTAGGTCCAGGAAGTAACAAGGATGAGCAGGGGAAAGATGTCAACTTACACTGAGCAGATAAGAGGCCAGGCATGATAACAAAGCAGGATTTTAGCCTATAACCACACAGAAACCAACAGCACTCACATAGGCATGAGAAACACAAAGGTCATCTCCTTTTCAGATGACCAAGTCTGAGGTTCACTAATAGACACACAAACTTTTAAATCTCTAGAACCTCAGTACAAACCCCAGGTTCCTTACTCAGCCCCCAGCTGTAAGCTTGGGTCTTTTCAACTGTGAGCTGCCCAGTTCAGCTTGAAGTTCATATGTGAGTCTCATGGAAAGTGAGGTCACACCCTCAGTAAATTTGAAGATGCCACCAAGCTGACAGGTGCCACTGACACACCTGAGGGACAGGATTCCATCCAGAGGGACCTGGACAAGCTGGAGAAGTGGCTCCATGATAACTTCCCAAGGTTTAACAAGACCAAGGACAAGGTGCAGGCAATCCCCAGTATCAATCCAGGCTGGGAGAGGATGAGCAGATGAGGAGCAGCCCTGCCCAGAAGGAACTGGGAATGCTGGGGAGCAAGAGGCTGGACATGAGCTGGCAATGTGCACTCACAGCCCAGAAACAAATCCAGAGCACTGTGGGCAGCAGGTGAGGGGGGATTCTGCCCCTCTGCTCTGCTCAGTGGGGCAGAATCCTGCAGTGCTGCATCCAGCTCTGGGGTCCACAGCACCTGTTGGAGCAGCTCAGTAGGAGGGCCATGCAGGTGACCAGAAGGCTGGAACACCTCTGAGGTCTCTGGGGATCCCTGATTGCACCTTCCAGTGCCTAAAGGGGGTTTATAAAAAATGTGGGGGCAGAGACTTTATCAGCGCCTGTTTTGATAGAACAAGGGGTAATGGCTTTAAACCAAAAAAGGGCAGACTCAGAGTAGTTATGAGAAGAAATTTTTTACAATGAGGCTGTTAAAACACTAGACCAGGTTGCCAAGAGACTTATCCCTAGAAACATTCAGGGCCAGGTTTAACAGGGATTTTAGCCACGCGATTGGAAAGTGTGCCAGTCTGTGGCAGGAGGGTTGGACTAGCTGATTTTTACAGGTCTCTTCCAACCCAAACTATTCTGTGATTGTATGAAAATGGGAGTAGGATTTAATGAGAAGAAAGCACAGAATGCAGTTCTCAATTTGCCATGCTTGTTCCACCACAATCTACTATGATCCCTCCCTTTCTCACATTTAGCCCTTCCTCTAAATGTGCCATAATAATTTCATGTGTCCTCAAGATTCCCTCAAAGCATTCTATAAGCAGCTTTACACAGCCCTACAAGTTTCACCAGCTATCCCATAATCAGTTTTCTTTTTCCTGTGGTTCATGTGGGAAACAGATTTCCTCCCTTCTTGATCAGCTACAAAATTCTGGTTGAGCCCTCTAAAGGCTTTAGTCATTTGCCCAGTGGCCCCTCAGCTGATGACCTGGAGGCTCAGGCTTTTGCTGGTGTCTATTATCTTGTTTTCCTTAGGGCTTGTGTATTTAGGGGTTTAATTTATTCTTTTCCTGCCTCTTATCTGTGTCTGTTATCTTTGTCTCTCATGCTGATAGCTGTTAACCAGATGTCCTTAGATTCCACTATCTTTGCATCGGGCAGGGCTTGGATTAAATAGGCAGAAAGGAATTAGGCTTGGAATTAAAAAAGCAGAAAGTGCAGAGCAGACCTGAGCATGCTAAAGTCTTCTGCTCCAGGGGCTCAGCTCAACATCTGAATCCCAAATTTCAGTTTACAAGTGGTGTCAAGCCTCCTTCCTCCCTGTGTTTACCAGTTATTTATAAACATCACGGGAAAGACCAAGGCTATGTGGAAATGAATGTGTTGTGGATTTGGTCTGCAATGAGCTGTAGAAATTTTAGTAAGAGCTAGTCCTGATCTCATGGCATTGACAACAAAATTACACAATAACAAAATAATAGTATTTCTGCTTTATGGCTAAGGGTCTGGGACACAGACACTGAAGGGCTAATCCTAAATCACACAGGAATTCTGTGACACATTGAGAATTGGACCTTTCTTCCTTCCTCAAGTCTCAAACTAGTGATGCAGACACATCCAAAAAAAAAAAAAATTTCACCTTTGGAACTTTTAGCAAATACATAGGTACCAAGCTAAAAGATGAAATCAGTGTTCTTTCCAAGATGTTAATCAGATTCTCTTAAGTTTTGTCAAGATATTGTTATTCTTAGAGAGTCCAAAAGAGTCTCCAAAACTTCCACTCATGGGCAAAGCCTTCTTGTTCCTAGAATGGACTTTAGGAGTGCTTTTACATGACTTTATGCTCCAGTCAGAATGTCTCACCCAACCCTAATTCAATGAGACAGACGGAAAACATCAGAGGAAAGAAATAAAGAGCACAACTGGAAAATCCTAATGTAGATTACACAGCACAATGATGTGTTCCTGTGTCCTTAGATGCAGCTCACAGCAATATAAAAACTGTGGGTAAGAAACCAAAATTCTAGTGGAAAACAAACTGCTTGGGAAGTCACTGCCAATAAATGTGATGCAATCCTCACAATCCAAGGTGATTTTTTCAGAGATTTCCATCCTATCAATGATTCCACATGAACTTTGTGTGAAATATAAATGTTGCTGCTAATCTGCATTTTCGTTTTGTTGATTTTAAACCAATAAAAAAACAATAATTGATTACAGTACATTAAAAAAGACATTAAAAAATGTTGGAAGTGTTTCTTTGGTGCTAAATCATTATTCCTGAATAGATGCTGGCAGAGCCAATGCAAGCAACAAACCCAGATTTGGTTTGAGTTTCTAAAATCCCCATTTCTTTAGAAAAAACCAATTTTCTTGTTGAAGAACATTTGGATACAAACTTTTAATTTTAATGGTGCCTGGACTGTAGGTTTCTGAATTAGAAGTTCTTTTATCTGAAGAAGGGGAAGTGAGTCAGAAGAAAGGAGCAGCAGAGATAATGTGTGAGGAACAGACTGCAACCTCCATTCCCTGTTGCCCTGTTCTTCTTGGGGTGAAGAAGAAATCTTTGGGAATCCATTTTACCCAAACACTAGAGATACTAGAAGACTAGAGATATTCTTATGCTCTGACAATGTAGTCATTTTCATCTCCATTTTTAACTTTATTTTTTGTATTATCTTATTTTTTTAATTATCTATATTTGGCACACTTGTTTTGTTGATGTTTCTAAAATCTATATAATCATATTTGGCACAATATATTTAAAGACAGGTGCATGCTCACTGATATGTGGAGGAAGGTTTCAATTTCAAAGCCCACAAAAAAATTTCAAAATTTAAATGTATTTTATCAGGAGACAAATATTCAAATTGGAAATAACCTTTTCACAAAGATTTGAAAAATAATAGAAATATAATCTCTTTAATCAATCAGTTGATGCCACAATTTTGGTATCATACTCCTGAACAAAGTAGAAACCACACAAAGAAGCAAAAATTTAGAGTCTGTAATGAAAGAATAGACATCTTGCTGGAAATATTTGATTATTGTTTCATGCCCTGACTGCTGTTCTCATTCTGTGCAGGTGCAGGTGCTCCTGTTATCAGTTAGTAGTTGGTTTACGGCTAAAATGCTTTAGTTTATCCCATTAGGCATGGATAAGAACTGTTATCAACTCAGAGGCAAACCTTAACTCAAATTTCAGGCATCTCCATGTAGTTATCTGTAGTGAGTGACTGAGCTGCAGGCATCAAAAAATGAAAATGGAATCAATACCTCCAGTATGAAACCAGCTGGGAGATACTTTAACCTTTAACCTGGTTTGATAAATGTGTGTTCCAAAATTTAAAAAATAATAAAAATCTCATTTTTTGAATGAAATGTTCCTTTTTGGCTGTAAAGGAAGCTGAATCAAGTCTCCCATTCTGTTTCTAGACCGGAGCAGAGACCCTTCTCCTCAGACAGATCTTCTGAATGCATTTAGAGACCTGTAACAGAGTGGGGTGATTGCACTTGATTACATTTCCATACTTTAAAATCAAACTTGGAGATTGCCCTGGTTTGAGACATCACTCCTTCAAAATAATTGTATCCAGGAAGTTTATATACTGCCCTCAGAAGTGTAAGTTATTCCCTTTCCTGTCCTTTTTTTCTTTTCCTAGTGACAAATGACAAGGAACAAGAGCCAACACCTGCTTATTGCAGAATTTAAGACATGCTCATCCTTTCTGCTCTGTTCTCTCTGTTATGGTGCAAACAAACCATGAACAGTACCAGCTCTCATCTAGCAGTGCTTTTACTCATTAACCCTGGGGTAAATAAATGGCTTTAGGCTGACAAGGGTAGGGAAAAATGAGGTCTTTCTTGATATTCAATCTTTAGTTTTCAGCTTGAAAACGTTTTCTTTACCTGTTGACCCTTCATAGTTTTTCAGTTACTCAAGGTAAAAGTAAAATAAAGAATAAAAAAATGCCATTTTTTGTTGCTAGGGGAAATTTAAAACCCAGCTTAATTCTGGAGCTGTGGTTCACGTCCAGAGCTCTTTGATAATAGAATCTATAACCAAGGGAATTGCTTAATTCTGTTCAGTTTGCTCATCTCCACTCACAGTCAAAATGAGTTCCTGAATAAATTAAATGATAATTAATTGTGTGACATTTCAGACCACGTGTTGTGGATTTTAGAGTTAAGGTTTCCTGATGGAATCCAATCCATGGGTTTAGTTTCTCCTTGTTTACTATAACAGTTTTCCAAGCTTTTTCATACTGAAGAACTTGCACTGTGGTTCCATGCATAATAATCAGATCAGGGTAAGGTTACATAACAAGAAAGAACTTCACTTTCATCCTCTCTTGGTAATAGATGAGCAAGTCAGACAGGAAATCAGTCTGCTTTCAAACAGGGTGTATTAAAAAATGTATGATGCAACGATATCTTGTACTGCCTGGGTTTAGAGGGAAAAGCGTGGTTTGATAAAGAGGCGTCCTATACCCAAAGCAAAATGGTAACACAATTGCAAGTGTACAACATGAGAAAGAACCAGTGACAATAGCAACACTGCCATTAATCTTTCTGTTGAGGACAGCTATTTATCAAGAGAGGAATCTCTCAGCAACTATGGCTCACGTGGCTTGAACTTAAAGAACCCTGAATGATCCTTGAAGGATAAAGGAAATGTTAAATTTTCACACAAGTAACACAGCCTTTGCTTTCCTGGGTCAGGAGAAAAATGTGTAACCAACATTCAGGCCATGATGACTCAGCTTGTGCTTGTTGTAACAAACCACAGAAGCAGCAACAGGACAATAAAGAAGTAAGGTGTCTCTCAGCTTCCCCTCCAATGCTCTAAATACAAGGGTCCTAATGACTCTTCCTGGAGAAGAGGACCTGATTGCAGCCCTTCTAACAGTGGTCTTGTGCTGTTTTTGGCAGGGATAGAGTTCATTTTGTGGGACACGCCAGACAACAAGGCACCATGTTCAGCACATAAAGCTGGGGGAAGAAGGAAAGGGGGCTGTTCATAATGATGGTGCTTGTCTTCCCAAGCCCTGGCTGGGTGTAATGGAGCCTTGCTGGACAACTGCCTGCCCTGGGGAAGTGAATTAATTCCTTGTGTTGCTTTGCTACTGTGCACAGACTTTGTTTTATCTACTGAAGTTAGCCCATGAGTTTTCTCACTTTTATTCCTCTGATTCTTCCCCTGTCCCACTCTAGGCAGGGAGTGTCTGTGTAGGGCTGGGCTGCACTGGAGTTAAACCACAGTGGGTGTTCTTCACCTGCCTTTGCATGGGGCCCTTGCAGAGCAGTCCTAAGGAAAAGAAGAGACATTCCCAGGATATTCACCCCTTTCCAGGTGGGCAGGAGGTGGATTACCAGGCATGGAGCCTAACTCATCTTCTCAGAACCAGCCTTAATTTTCCTACAAATCAGAAACATCAAAGGAGGGCTACAGAAATTGCTGACTGAGACAACCTTCCTGGCAAAGGTGGTAGCTCAAAGTCAGCACCAGCCCTGAGAATTGGAGCTTCCTCTGCTGCTGGTATTACTGAGGGGAGACTCTCATGTGTGGGTAATTGTGTGGGCACAGTTTCCCACTGAGGAGGGGCAGTGGGGAAATGCTTGTGGTGCCAGAACATCCATTTCTGCATCTGGTATTCAGGACACTGATTCCCCTGGCTTCAATGAGGGAAAGAAGACACACTGTGTGCTGAGGGAAGTTTGCCCTGCTGGCATTGTAGCTTTCCATCTGTTCTGCAGGCAGAACAGAAAACTTCGATGTCAAGAACAGTGACATTAACAAAAAGTGTACTTTTCCCTCTCTTTTTTTCAGAAAAAAACCCCATAAAATTAAGAGAATCAGAAAGAAGTGGATAAAAGTGCATACCTTTCCACAGGCACTTCTCCTCTGAAGAGAGAAAACAGTCTGGGTAGATGCTGAGTTGAAAGCATTCAAGAGTGAATATGTCAGTTAACAGTGATTTGGCTTGAATGATGCCTTCCCAGAGGAAAGAGGTAACTCATAAAACTTTCCTTCTGGAAGCTCTCAGATTCCAGCTAATTAATTGCAGTGCGGTATCTTTTAAACTAGAGGTGTGCCAAGGCAGATCCAGTTGCTTCTGAATCGCTGTTGCCAAGACTTTTTATTATTACTTTAAAGACCATCTCCAACATATATCAATGCAAAAATCCTTGGCAGTATAAAGATAACACAGAAATGCAGCAGTTTATTTTGAAGAAATAGTATCTCAATAAAGATAAAATGGGGGGGAAGCACAGAAAACCACAGCTTGTTATGAAGCTTTTGAACTTGACCACCTTGGATAAAGGTCTGTGCCTTGCAGGCTCAGGGGCTGGTGAGCACTGCAGCTGCTTTGTCAGGTGAACAGTCTGGGGAGACCACACCATCCCCCTCTCTAAATTTACCCCTGTACAGTGTTCAGGGCCCTCCTCCCTACAACCATACTGACCTGGCTAGGAGAGTGTTGTTTTTCCCAGCACTTGCTTTCCCTGACGTGACACCCCATGTGCTGGGATTTGTCCTCTAGTGAAAGTTCTTGCTTTTGTTGTGCCCTCCTGGGGTTTTGCAATGCAGCCTGGGCACAGGAGTCCATTGACTGAGCAGGAGGGAGCTCCGTGGGCTCCAGGAGTCACACTGGGGCTGTGAGATGCTGCTCCAAAGATCAGTGGAGTCTCTTTCCATGCAAAATGCAAACTGATGTGTTTGACTTTGCTCTCTCATGGCAATTCCCCAAAAGCACCAGCTGACTTGTGCTTATTACAAAGTAAAAAAAGATCTCTACAATAACCTTCAGCTTTACTCCTGATCACAAATCTGGCAAAGGTGGGACACGCTGTTGTACCTAAACTAATAAATAAAGATAATCTCATTACAGTTTATTAAGGCCAGTTAAGAAAACTGTATAGACAAGGATATTTGCTTTTTAACTAGCAATAGCAGGTGATGACAAAACCCTCACAGAGAATCCTGCCAAAGCAAACAAAAGTCCATATTGCTGTTTGTTTCCATTTGTTTCTCACTGCTATTTTAACCTGTGATAAGACCACAGCTTTTCTCATGACCTAGATTAACCCTTGCCAGATTTTTTAATCATATAGAGGACGTTCAAATAGGGTGATGGCTAACCTCAGAAAAACCTTGATGAAGACCTTGTAATTCATCTGCAATACGAGAGATGAACAGGAAAGATTGAGGCCTGTGGCAAACAGGTTTTTTTTGACACTGTATTCCTCTCCAAAACAAGGAAAACTAAGAAAAAAAGAGTGCACAATGACCTAAATAAGCTGTATTTTTTTATGCTTAAACATGAAAAGCAAAGTGGAATGTCCATGTTTATATCCCTGAGCCCCACAGAGCCACAGATGGAGGTTGCCACTTTGAATTTTTAAATGAACGTCGTTCCCTAAAAAGTGCAGAGGAATAATAGGCAGCAGAAAACTTGCTCAATGGTGTCACTCTGTTAGAAAGATGTAGGAAAAAGAGATAATAATGATTATCACAAAGTGGGAGAATGAGGTGGAAAAATAAACTACAATTTCAAAGCCATAAAAGCACTTGGGAGGCAGTTTTTCATCCACCTTTTTCTATGTCTGACTTTTGCACATAAGAGCAGAGAGCTCTCAACAGAAAGACAGTTTGAAAAGATTGATGAGAGCTAACAGGACCTGAATCTTCTTTTACAAATGACTGTGCATTTTCATTTAATATTCAGGCTTATTAAGTGCAAAAGTGTAAAACTCACAGTTCTGATTCAAGACAGAGACCAGAAAAATGGTATTGCAAGAGGTCTGAGGCAGGGACTGTACAGCCAGGGGTGGTTACTCTGAGCCTCACCATGACCTCCTACACTCACACTCTTTCCTGAGGTAGATGCCTTCTTGGGGGACATCTAGAGGGGCTGCCTCACCTGCTTAATTTCCAGAGTTCACAGAGTAATCAGAGTCCTGATTTACATTTAAATACCAATTTATAATCTGCAGAGGTTTGGCAGCTGTTGCAAGAGCAGACGATGCAATTCTGCAGATTCATTTTAAAAAGGGGATCAAAATGACAGCTGGGGTAAGGAAATACCACTAGTGTCCTGAGTTAAGCTGAATTCCTTCATAAAAAGAGGACAGAATTTTGCCCTTGTTCAAGGCACCTAAATGTGTGCTTGCATTAAAGATGTGCTTAAACTCCATTGATTACAATAGGGTTTAAAAGTATACTTAAATATTAGCATATGTGTACGTGATTTCACAGAAGTTTGCAGTCTTGAGTCAGAGTCCAAGCTAACTCAAACAACTAGCTTGTCCTGAATTCACAGAAATCAAGAATACATTTTTATTGTTACTGATAAAGAGCACCACATTTGTATGATGTAAATGCTGCATAAGCTGTCCCAAAAGTTTATTCCTCCTATGGGATATACATTTTTTGATAAAGGATGAAGTCTGATATGTTGCATCATCTGTCTACAATCATGATATCATGATGATTTTCAAATGAAGCAAGTGCATAAGATTTTACTTAATTAGTAAGTTCTGGGTTTGAAACTTGTCTCAGAGATCCCATGATCAGTGAATTACATTGTGGTGGTAAATTTGCAGTAGATCTTTAGAGGTTTAAGCCATAGCACATAACAACAGCAAGTTCAGCCCCTGAGCAGGTGTGTCTGTCCACACCAACACCACAGCTGGGCTCACAGGCATAGCCAGATCCAGCCAGCTCCTGTTTAACATTCTGGAACTTCAGGGCAAAGGAGAGTCCTAAGCCCTCAAGCAGCAGCCCAAGTGACTTCTTTTTGCAACATGTTCAATAAATATGCAGTATCACCTTGCAGAACTGGTGCACAAAGGCTTCCAACAGGAGACCTTCTGCAGATTGTTGTGACAGCAGCATCTGTTTACTAGGGCTGCTTAAGTGAAAGTAGCATAGCTATGTGCTTCTCTTTCTTCCACCTTGGGGCATGGCCAGTTTGTTATCTGAATGAATTTAGACCCATTTTCTGACAAATCCATGGGGTTTTAGCTAGTCCCTAAATTTTCCAGTCATTTCTATTTGCTTCTTATTTTAACATCTCAGTGATTCCTTGGTTCCCTCTGCTTCTGAAGTGCTCATACTGAGCTCTCTCCTTTAATCTATTTTCCTGGGAGTTATTTATATCTATATTAGGGTTTATAACCCTGCAGGCAGTCTCTTCAGTCTGCCTAGTAGAATTGCCATAGCAAATTTTGAGACCGTCTCACCAATATCGATAGCAAATTCTCTTTGTGAGTCTCCTGAAATCAAAGCTCTAGCTGAGGGTCAAAAGGAGGTGTGCTTTCTGATCTTTGCTCAAATACCTGCTAGGCTCAGGAATCTAAGAGGGTGGTCATCTATGGTGGGGCACTTGCAAACTGAAAATCTTATGAGACTTGCTCATTAGGCACAACTAATGAGCCTGTAATGACCAGAGAATGTATCTCAATTTCCAAAGCTGAGAATTTTTAGCACATTTACCAAGCCTTGGTCCCAGGCCTTGATTATGTGCATGATGCCAGTGAAGTTCTATCCTTATCAGAGGGATGTATGCCTTGAAGGCTGATCTAAGAGGGGTGGGAGTTCTTGACTGGTTTAAGAGTTAGATCTGATCATCCAGGCTTTCACTTCATATGGACTGAAAGCAATAAAGAAGTTACTCCTGGGAATGACTTTCTTGTGGATACCTAAACCACAGGAAGACAAATAAATGGTTGCATTCTTATACCAGTGAGAAATGGTCCTTATATTTTCCCTCCAGAAAGTGAAGGCAGTTGTAGTAACAAGCACTTGGATCAGGGCTGCCAACAATCTCCTTGTCCTTTCCAGGTCCCTGTGCCTGGCCTGATGGGCTGGGCTTCGTACACAGTCATCATCCTATTAGGCATGAAAGCAGGTGTGGATTTTGCAGTGCTAAAGGGTTTGAGGTCCACAGCTCATCTGTTAGATCAGGCAAAAACGCAGTGTGGTATCTCAGTCCCCAGCAGACATGGGGCTGCAGTGTTTGACAAGAATCTTTTGTGCACCACAGCAATTTCCTCGTGATTTTCTCACCTGAATTCCCAGCCTATTGTAACAGCTGCCTTACAGGAGGAATGACTTGGCCCCGAGGTCTCCTGTGACCACTCCTTCTCACATTGCACTTCTGCTCCCTCCCTTCGGGAAGGGAGTTACACTGGCTGCAGCTTTTATCTTCATTCCTATTCAGCCTTTAGCAGCTCCCCTTTGATGCTTCCTTCCATCTCTCTCTTTCTGGCTGTGCTTTGACGGCTCTCTACTGCAGGCACAAGTAAGATCATGCTGTGATGATCTCCCTCAAAGCAGTGTCTTGCTGGTAGCAGGTGCCCCTGCAGTGGAGGCTGGCAGGGTTCTGCTGTAGGGAGACAATAGCTCCTCTCTGCCTTTTCAGATTCATCCCCTCCCGGGACTCACAAGGGCACCCCTCTTGACCAGAAATGTCAAACCACAGTTTGAAGCTGGCAGCAGATAAACTCTGACAGGGTTCAAATCTACAAGCCCTAAGAGCAGTGGCTTGCATTGATGTGCTTCCTAAAGGTCTGCATCTGCATTAGGAGTGCTGCTGATCTTTTGCTTAAAGGTTTGGTTTTTAAAAAGGTACCACGGTGAAACACAGGGAGAGAGAATTATCCCATTTCTGAAATTCTGAAATTTTTAAAACCAAGCCTTAATGGAATATCTCTTCTCCTAAGAGATTAAACATTTTTTTAAAAATAATGGAGCTTCTACATTTATATGCAGAAAAAAATAATTGAAAAGGAATGTATATCACTTTAAAAAATTAGGATTGATGAGCTGAAATGGTTTCAAGAGCAAGAGGTGACTGGGTTTTACAGTGAACAGAAAGAATAACACTCAAAACACACTAGATGGGAGAAAAAATTCTTGTGCCTTCTGTTTACTCTCAGGAAAATTTAGTTCCACATTTAAACTCAGCAAACACCATGAGCTGTGAAAGACTGAAGCATTTTTCTGCTCTCTGTGGCTGAGCAATGTCAAAATAAAATGGCTACAGGGTCGAGAAATAGCCAGAAAAAGTCCATTATCAGCTCATGAACTTGAGGGCACTCCTGAGTTACATCCTTAGCCCAGGCTTGAGGAGGAAAAAAATGAGTTACTTCCCTCTTTCACTGTATACAAAGTAAAATGGGTGAAGTCAAAGAAACTCTCTCCTCCATGTCCCAGTCTTTACCAATCCAAAAAAAAAAAAAAACCACACACACACAAAAAAAAAAAAAAAAGGAAAGAAGAAAGAGCAGTCAATCACCAATCAACTAAATCCAAGCAGTGCAGTGTGACAGCTGAGCATCTCACAGTCTTTGTACACGTAAAAAAGTGAAAAGACAACTGCTTTAGAGGTTGGGCTTGAAAATTTTGGGAGTTTCTGAGTAGACTGAAACATAACAAAAGTCTCAAAGTTTGTCCTGGTAGTTATCTTTCAGCCAGGCTTCTTCCCAGATTGCCAAGAAAGATGTGGAACCCTCATCCTGCCTTTGAAGAACAAAATACAGAAAACTCTCTGCTGGAAATAGCACAGGTAGGGGCTGTGATTTTTATTTCATTAAGAGAGTGAGACACAGGAGGAGGGATTTTATTTTTGCTACAATATATTAATTTTGAGAGAAAAGTGGCTATCAGAGGAAGAGCTGGACTAGGCCTGAGTCAAATGCAAATCCAAATTCATTACTGCTTAGTATTTTTAAAAATCCTCTATGGGTAGAGGCTACATCCTGGCATCCTTTTGGTGAAGATGCTGGCACATGAGTGCCTGCACATCTCATCTGGAGAGGCAGGATCCAACCTTCAGTGTCTCATAATAAGAAAGTTTATAGTGAAAACTGATTTCAACATAGAATTCTGCCTCTGTTTAAGAAACTAGAGGAAATATGCATGAAGCATTTATCTGACCATGTATGCCGTACAAAGGAACATATGAGAGAATGAAAACTCCTGAGAATAAGTAAAAAAAGAAAATCCACCCCACCTCCTGAACTTTAGACAACTAATAGTTTTGAGATTGTTTTGGCTGCTTCTTGTTAAATTATGCCTACATACATATGATCAGAGCTAAAAAAATAAAATTGTTCTGCTCTGACACCTACCAACTCTCACTTTCAGTAATCAGTTCACAATACTGGCATCCATACGGCTGCGGGGGGACTGGGGAGAGTATTTCACTTCAGACCAGCCTGCTGCTGTGAGATCCCTTTAAAAACACCTTCCTGAAGAGCAGAGAGCTGCTACTTAAGACCAAACCATGCCACTGCTAAAATGCTACATGCATTGCAATTAGATGTCCTTGCAGACAAGATTGTTTTTAACATACAAGTTTTTAAAACAGAAATAATGTGTTTGTTTCATGTCCTTAAATGTTTCTGCAAAAGTTCCTTGGCAAAGGAGTATTTTAAACTCAAGTGGAGCCAGGAGCTGCTTGCACTCCAGCAACCTATTGCTGCAGATACAGACAATTTTCCTTTGCACTCTGAACTACCACAATTTTGCTGTAACTATTCAAGTCCCTAACAAAAGAATTATATTTCATACAAAACAAAGAAAATACTGAAAGGGCTAGTGCAGCATCCTTCTGCTTCCCTTCCACATCTCTCTTTCCTTTAAGCTGTTTTTTGTTTCTAGTTTTTATGTCTGGCTGAAGAATAGACAGTGGTGCAGTAAAGGTGTTTCCTTTCTTTCTACACAAAATGATAAGCTTGATGTGCTGCTTTATATAAATGTTCCAGATGTAACCTGTTCTTAATATTTACAAGAATTTTAAAGCTGATGCTAATATAGCACTGCTTTCCTTAAAGATGTAACAAAGCACAATCCTCAAGGCAAAAACTATGAAATAAATATTTTTTGAGATAGCACTCTTCTTCACTTTGCATAAATTTAACACCCTGCTCTCTGTACAATATGTGTTCTTTTTCCTAACTCCCCACAGACAGAAATAGCTCTGGCGAGATGTCATGAAAGTAACAGAAGCTTTGGAAAACACCGCACATTAAGGATGCTGAATTTAATTTTCTGCCTTTGTTTTGGATGGCCTACTTACTCTTCAAAAGCCTTGCCATGTCATGATGCAGAGTGGAGATGAAGGAACTATTAGACTATATTTTGCCACATACTAAACCTCAGCTATAAACACCCAGCAGAAAATATTCATGTGAGCCTTGAGCTGTCTATAAACAAAAATAATGGGATGGAGCAGTCACCCCTGTTCAGAAGAAGAGTTTGTACCAGTGGTCCTGCCTCCAGGTTGTTGGGCTGAGATTGCTGTTTTACAAGGTTGATAAGTACAGAGGAAAGAGGAGCCTGCAGAGATCTGCCTGGAACAGCTGTTCTGCAGAGGTCACCTCTTGTACTTACCTGAAACTCTCCTTTGTTTTTTGAGGACATTACATATTTCTAATGTGAAATGCATTCACAAATTGGGCACATGATGAATGTTTTATCCAGATAGAAATGCAAAGTGTACAGCAGGAGTAATAATCCTGGACAAAATTTTAAAATTACACATTATTGGCCAAATATTTTTGAAGTCCATGCTCTCAGTGTGGGTTACCAACCATTCCTGATAGTCTCCCTTTCTTCACTTTGCATCTCTAAATGATATTCTGGCACAGATTCATGAGTCATAGAGGATTCACCTCTCAGAGTTCAGTGTCTTCCCACATTTCCTTGGATTATCCTCTTAGCTGATCACCTGCTGACCTATCCCTAAAGCAGCTAAACTTTGGGAGTCCTTTGGACTGGCAGACTGGGCCCAGACATTGCAGCAGTTCAGGTGCTCTCTGGAACCCACCAAACCTCTTCAATGACTCCAGCAGGGAACTGCCTTGCACTGCAGCTCAGGTTTCTGCTCCTTCCATAGATGTTAGGTGTTATTTGGAAACTGAAGGCTTTCCTTGCCACTCCATGGCTGGGCTCAATGTACTAAGTGTTCAAACTTAGGGAGGGGAGGAGATTCCCAACATATTTGTTTTAATCCATGATCTCTCCTTGATTCAACCATCTGCACATTTTTTCAGCCCTTGTCCCAAATCCTGCAACTTTCTTGTCATTCTCTTTCCCTTCATGAGAAAGGAGCACAAGAGCAACACCCTCTACTGCTCCCACAAACAGCAATTTTTCTCTAATTTCTAGTTAACAATGCATTGCCAATGATTAGCAATATTTTATTTAGACTAGACAAGAACCAATAATGTCCTCATCTCTTAGAAAACTTAGGAAACTGAGGGAATTCAAATGGTTTGAGGCTTTAACAATGAACATAGAGCAGCAGGACAATGTGCTCTCCCTGTTTCAGTTTGTGTCTACGTTGCTAAAGGCCTTAAGAATTGTTGTAATGTTCTTTTAGATAAACATTTTGTCATTTAAAATGAAAAATTACTGCTTCCAAATCTCACTATCCCTTCATTGAACCATAAAGAGTTTGTACAGATGCAGGTGCATCTGTAGCTCCAGGGTAGGAAACACGAAAATGATCAGAGGCAGAATTCTTGACTTGTAGGTAAGAAAAGCTGTACCAATGTCACAGTTTGAGTCACTGTCCCTAAAATCGACTGATCCATAAAGCTGGTGCCTGATTACATGGCCTCAGTCCATAACTGTCTCCATTTTGATAAAATGAAACTGAAATATATTATTATTCAATGCCATTAATACATTTGTGCTGATTTGGGACAGATGCTTCTTTGCCATCCAGTTTTCCTTTGCCTGGTGACAGTTTGGCATTCAGACTTCAGTGCCCTGACTTCAGTGGTCACTTCAGCCTTTACTGTGAAGCAGGTCCAGCTCCCATTTCCCAGTGTTTCCCAGGGCATGATGCTTCAAACAAACTTCTGGGAATGCAGGGAGAGAAAGGGAACTTTACAGCTAGTGAGAAACGTCATAGCACAGACATCCTAATTTTAGTATCACTGATAAATTTCTAAATTATGAAGCTTGTAACTTTAAATAGACCATTTCAGACTGTATAATCAACTTATATTTGATTAAATATTTTTTTAATTTGAATTAGCCTTATCATCAAACAGTTTTCTTAGTTCACAAAAAAGTGGAGATTCAGCTCACCTGTATGGAAAGAAACTGAATTTGGGCTGTTAGAATGAAACCTCTTGATTTGGTATCTCTTAAAAATAACATAAAAATAACAAAAAAGCTCGAGAAAAAAATCCAAACTTAATGGGCTGATGATCCACGGTTACTAAGTTTAGCTAGCAAAAGTAGCTTAAGACATTTTTGAAAACTTTACCTTGACAAATTAAGAAAAAAACCCCATTAATCCTGAAAATTCCTGCTGAAATATGACACAAAACCCTCCAACTCGCCCAGCATGGAACTGCATGGATCTAAGTGACTTGAGACCAGATACTGATGAGCAAAATCAGAAGTACTCCTCTGTAGTGAGTAAACAAATTTTTTACTCAACTGGTCTGGAAAAATAGGCTGTGAGGAAGAATTTTCATTTGTGGTAGAAATATAACTTTTTTGAGTTTATTTAATGAAATTTAAATAAAATAAATATTTTTCCTTACTTTGGCATATCTTGGTTTTTTTTTTTTTTTGTTAAATGGTAACACATCTGTATAGATTTTTTTAGTTCTTTGTCTTTTTTATTTGGCTAAAACTGTTAAAAAAATGCACTTCAAGTTTAGAAATAAGTACTCCTAAAATCCAGTTTTCAGTGATTTATGAATTAATAACGTGGAGCTCAAACAGTAGGTATGGAGCTAGATGAAATATATTTATTTATAGTTTGATATTGAATTTAATAATTGTAAAAAGTAATTTGAGTCAAAATAAAACAGAAATGTGATCATCTTGGGTCCTGGAAAAACAAAAGTGGTATCAAAAATAATTTTCTTTAAATTTAAAACTTTTTATATACCAGTTCTTATATGCTGCACAATGTTTTTTTCTAGATGTACTGGTTGGTGAAACAAAAGATTTATTCTTTATGAGATTTTACTGCTTATCTCCTTAAATCATTATTGCTAGAAAAAGTATAGAAGGGAAAGAAAACTTACCATTTAACAGTGTAGCACAGTTGAAAAAACAGTACGGAATTCAGAAATTATTTAATACTTTTATAATAAATTTTAAAATTATTATTTTATAATAAATGCTTTAGTTTTTTTTTTTTTGTTGTTTTTTTTTTTTTTTTTGTGAATTATTTTATCTGTCTCTGTCACCCACACCTCAATTTTCCAGCAAATTGCTGGTTCTTTTCTGTGTTCATCAGCATTAACATCTGAAGAGCTGCAACTCTTCATGCTTCAGCAGATGCACTTCTGGCTGTGCTCAAGGAGAATTTCCCCCAGTGCAGGAGCCCCCAGGGCATTGGCACTGTCAGGATCCAGCATCCCTCCCACTCCCTCCCGAGCCTGCTGCTTCCCACCAGGGCCCACAAAACCACCTCCCAGCTCCTACCATTTCAGGCAGATCATAATTACAGCCTAAGTAAACTGACTTTACAAGTCATGACAACATTTAATTCAGCCCATTAATCCACCCCTAACTGTTTCACAGTTCCACAGAGAAGCTCACAGATGTCTCCAATATTTGCAGCAGGATCAGTTGGAAGGTGACTGCGTCCGATTCCCGGGAGAAGTTTCTTCTCAAAATCCTTCACATTAGAGAGGTGCAAAGCTACTCTCATTCTCACACATTCCTGGGTAAGCAACAGGTAAATCTGTCTGCTCAGCCCTTCACACTTTAATGTGATTTTCAGCATTAAAAAGATTCTGAGAAACTCTTGCCAAAGGCACAAAATCATTCAGTTACGCCGAAAACAGCAGTCAACACAAGGTGGATAAATCCTGCATAACCTACCTCTGTGAACCAGAGGTTTCCTTCAAATTATCCTAATCAAATTAATGTGGGATTTATGCATACTTTTGCACACAAGAGTTCTTGGTGGGAGAATGTGCCAGCCTGAGATTTAAGAGGGTTTGATGTAAACTTCACAGATTATTGCTTGGAGCCCTCACCATGACATATGGCCAAAAAATCCCCACTCCACATTCCCTGATTCCTGATTCCCTTCCCATGGGTACATTTCTCAATAACACAAGGAGAGTTTTTAGTTTTAGAGAGTGAGGGCAGCAGATAGTGATTCTGGGGACAAAGAACTAAGGCTGAATAACAGTGTGTGCATAGAAAGGCTAAGAAAAATCTTTCTCCCCACAATGTCACACATGGCAGCTACATGTCCCCAATTTGCCATCACTCTGGGATCCTTCAGCCAGCAAATTTCCTTTTACATTCTGCTTTCAGTTCCCTACTCTCCTCACAGAATTTATCAACCCTGCTTTTAAAGTGATTTCAGCCCTCTGCATATCCCATGGAAAGATAATTCCTTCTGTCTCACAGCCTTAATGCAACCTACTCATATTTTCTCTCATTATATGCTCACTTCCCAACATGCTTCTGGGTCTTGGACCATCCCACTGCATCTATGTGACCCCAAAAGGAACTGACCCCAAAAGAACCACCCTGCAAGCTTAGGTTTGGCATCTTGTTCCTCAGTTTTTCTCTTCACATAGAGGATATAAGATCAGGACATCTGGAATACGCCGGGACCCAGCATTACAGAACCTGGCTGCAGGTCCTGCAGAGGTCTGTGAAGCCCTCTCACAGCTGGGATTTACCTCAAGAGAGCAATAATGGCTGCTGTGTGCAGTCCCAAGCAAGTAAATGTGCAGCTCTGCACACTTGGGTGTGTGGCATCCCTGGCCACTGAGAGAAACTTGTGTGGAGGTACTTTGAAAAATTCAAAATGAAAAATCATTATGTACATAAAATTCCTGCCAATTAACAGCCAGTTTTCTCTCCCAGTGCCAAGGGGTTTACCTGATTGCTTAGAGCCAGGGACAAGAGATGAAATCATAAAGTTTAAAATATTAAATTTTAGATTTTTTTTTTCCATGTAATATCACTTCTCTTTCAGACAAGCTGCTGTTCTGCGTCTGCTAAGAAGCACATGAAGACACATCAGAGAATTTGGGAATCCAAAACTTACTTATTCAGACTATGTTTTCCAGACAATATTTATTATTTCTATTTTGTGCGTGTGTGTCCATGTATATAGGCTTCAATGTGCATAACTCTGTGGTCCTTGGATTAAGAACAAGCCTTCATCTCTCCTGTGAGCCTTTGTGGGCACTGCTTAGGTATGAAAAAGGCTCCCCCTTCAAGGACCTTCCTCTCCAGCCTCATTGGCTATCACAGCTGTGAAGAAGAGAATGCATTGTGTTGGTCCAGTTTGTGCTGAAGGAGTTGCAGTCTGTGTCAAATTACAGAGCATTCTCTTCCTTCAAGAGAGGCTCTGCTGCACCACAGTTCTGGCAGGTGCCCTCGAGGATCACAATCCTTTAGAGAAAAAAACAGTTTCACTTGTTTAGGGTTTGGAAGTTTTTTTTTCTTTTTTTCTGCAATGATGCATAAAAATTTTAATGAAGGGAGGAGAACAAAAGAGTAATTGAAACATAAGGAGTTCCAAGGAGGCTTTTCAACAAGCTAAAAATACTATTGCCTTTATCAAACTCCCCATATTGACTAATAAGCTTGCATCCTGGTTGCAAAGATTTCACACAGACCTGTAGTATTAGAAAATGGCAATCATTCTTTATCAGCACATTAATTGCTGTTGGACATGAACATGCAGATCATTCAGTGCAATTCAGCACAGACCAGGGAGGGCCAACATATGGAGAGAGACTATTTACAAGAGCATGTGGTAACAGAACAAGGGGGAATGGCTTAGAACAGAAAGAGAAGAGGTTTAAATTAGATATTAGGAAGAAATGTTTTACTGTGAGGGTGGTGAGACCCTGGCACAGGTTGTCCAGAGAAGCTGTGGATGCCCCATCCCTGCAAGTGTTTAAGGCCAGGTTGGATGGGGCTTGGAACAACCTGAGATAGTGGAAGACATCCCTGATCATGGCAGGGAGTTTGGATGAGATGATGTTCAAGGTCCCTTAGAACCCAAACGATTCTGTGATTCTACATGGGGAAGAACGAGTTAACCAAAATCAGGGCTTTAAGGAGCAGACTGCCAGGGGGCTGACCAGCAAAACCTTGCAGTCATTTCTACCAGGACAAGACTGATAAAGTAGATTTTTACTGGATCAACAATTACTGTAAAAGGCCTTAAAGGTCAAAATGGATAAATATCAGGTCATACAAAGCCCATCTTCAGCTAACAGCAATTTGGAAGGTTGTGCTTTTTTAATAACAATTTATTGTACAAAAGGTGCTGAAAATGTATCACAGAGTTCTTACAGAAATCCTGTGTTGAAACTGCATCTTCCTAGCTATTAATAATACTACAACAAGCATCATCTTGTATCATATCACTGGTTTAAAACTGTTCTTCATAAATATTTCTGGAGCTGGTTGAATTAGACTTCAATGATTTCTCCATTAAATGTGGTCTGATCAATTTTTATGGCATCGCCTGAGGACTGAAATCAAACAAATGTCATGCTGGACTCACATTTCCTCTATGGATTTTTGAGGCATTCCTTTAAAATTATATTTTTGTTTGACAGCAGAGACATCGATTTGACAACTTGCTTTATAAAATTAGAGTAGCTTTCAAGTAAGGTAGTTATGCAGGGTGATCTGAGTACTGCTTCTGTGTCATTTGAGGCTTCAGCTCACATCCCAGTCACACGGGGCAATTTGTCATTATCTCTGCTAATGACTGTGTGAATCTGGATCAAACGGAGGAGCTGGTAAGTAAACATGTTGATTTCTGGAATCAAAGAGCTTGATTTTAATATTTGTCATTAAAAAAGTGACACAGCTTCCTAAATGCTACGACATGGCGCTGTGAAAGATGAGACATATCACTTATCAAAGGTATAATTTTATAGCTAATTTGAGAGCAAAGGACTTGTGAGCTACCATGAGTCAGGCTAAAGGGCCTTCAGTCCAGTATCATGATCCTTAACCTGGCAAGTAGCTCCTGCTTAGAGAAAGGCAACAGCCACTGCTGAAGTTGATTGGAATAGCTGAATAGTACACATTCAACTATTAACAAGATATCAAGGGTCACTCTAGTTGAAAAAATGAAGGGATTTTTTAAGGTATATTGTAAAAAATTCAGGAAATGTAGGGCTGAGATGAAGAGGAAAAGTACATTGAACTTAGCTAAAAGCACCTCATTAAACCCCCATTTCATTAGCACAGCTTGTTAAGTCACTCAAGGCTTAACGAAGGTCTATCCACTGCAGCAGCTGTGGTCCTGCAGGGTTCTAGGTAGAACATCAATTGAATTATCCTGACAAACAGCTGAGAAGGGCCTGGCAGCCTCCTCTTTCAGGTACTTTTGCTGTACAACTGAACAGAGAGCGGGTTGTGCAGGAAACCTTTTCAAAGTCTTGCAAAACCCACTGAAAATGGTCAGATTTCAGAACACCTGAACAATAGCTGTGATTAATTATGATCTATTTTGAAATAAAAATAATGGGTTAACTACCTTGTAATGGGAGCCTGTGGTGAGCCTGCAGAAGACTTATCCTTTCCCCTCTTTAGAAGTAGCTTTCCTTGTATTAAATAAAATATATTAAATCCCCTTTTGATTTTATATTATGGTCGGGAGTAAGGCTGAGTAATATCAATTTTCTGTGAATTCAGGGAATAAGAAGTTAGAGGAGATAATTTGAAACTTTATATCTTGTCCCACCTGAGCTCTTGAACTACTCCCCAAACTTTCTGTTGGTTGAAATCACATTGCTTAAGAATAATTTATGTTTTATTTTAAAGGCATTGACTAATCTGGAAGATGAAAAGTCAGTGATGTCAGCTATGTGTTTTGTAGCACAACTATGTGATACCTGAGCACTTTTTAAAAAAGGGGCAAATTCTTTGTAAAAAAAAAATAAAGTGTGGCCCACTGAAGAACATGGACTGCATCTATTTGCAAGCTTGTGAAATATAATATTTTATGACCACCAGCTTCAAACACAGATTTCTTCAGTGTAAGTGAAGTGTGACTTCAGTGACTGAACCATTTGACACAGAGGTAGAACTAATCCAAAACTGGTACAACACAAGGCTGCAGAAAATATGCCCAAAGTGAGACAGCTTTAACTCTGCATCTGGCACTGACATTGCTTTCACCAGGCAAGCAGCCAATTGTTTGAAAGGACTGAAAGAGCTGTGAACTCTTTCCCCCACCATCCCCCTGTAGTCAACCAAAAATCTTAAGGAAAGGGTTAGAGTGAGCCCTGCCACCAGCGCTAAACACACAATTGACTCCAGGCTTTAGGAGCTGCACACCTGAACCAGATTGTCCTCAGAAATTCTGCATCACCTTCTTCTTCTCCATGGTTAAACAATGCCCAGCCTCACAGATGATCCAGCCTCACATGCTGCTTCCACCTGTGGACATTAATCCCCTTGTTTCTCACAAAATCCCATGATTTGTGAGAAAGCACCTGAAGGGGAGCCCTGGAGCCTGGAGAAAAAGGCTCAAAAGTTTTCCCATTTAAGCTTTTCCACTTTGGTCAGATTCCCTGAATATTCATTAGACCACCAAGAGCTAAAACTCATGAGAAGTATTCTGCAAACACAGAGGCTGAGTCACCAGTCAGGAAGAGAAAGAAACTGAATACTAATGTTTGCTGAAATTAATAGCTACTGCTACTACTACTACTACTCCTCAACTATTACTTAACTTTTCCTTAAAAAGGGAATGAGCTCCAGCAGAACATATGGAAGTTGTAAAGACTTCCTCCAAAATTTCTTCCTTTTGTGGTCCAGATTCTTTCCTAAGAGTTAGAGGTCTCAGGCAGAGGGCAGAGGTGACACTGAATCTCCCAATCTGGCCTTTGTTCTAATCAATAGACTACAGGGTAAAATGTTCTGTACAAGTCTCCTCGTGCTCTAAAATGTCTTTGCACATGGGCCTCATGGGTAACAGGGTGGGTGGCATAACAATGTCTTCATTGTGAATTTAAACAAAGAGCAATGGTGAGATAGAAAGTGATTGTTCACAATGGATACATGATGGTAAACCTTGTGCACTATTGAAAATGTCAAAAAAAAGAAGAGATTTTCAGAATTTGGTTACCAATGGAGGAGCTGCTTAGCCTAAATTTTATGATTGCAATTTTGGAGCAGTTAAGCCTCTAATCCCTTTCATGGATTGAGCTTTAAAATGCTAAAAAATTAGTAACAAACAAAAAACCCCAAAAAAAACCCAAACAAAAAACTACACACACAATCAAAAAACCCCAAACAAACAAACAAATAAACAAAAAGACCAGAATAAAAACCACACCTCAAAAAAATCCCAAAGAACCCCCAGGAAACCAACAAGTGAGGCTTCTCATTCACTTGGATGTCACTGAGTTTTTTATCTCTAAAATTTGAGTTCAGTGAGCCCTGATCTAAGAGAATCTCATGTGCAATGTGCACTTTCTTTTATTCCCAAGACTTTCCTGTATTGCTAGAATAAATGACCAAACTTCATCATTAGTCTACATTTATTTCAAGGTCTGATGTCTCCCACGTTCTTTTGTTATAAATCTGATTTTTTATAAATAGGCAAAACCCTGGACTCCCCCATGCTTTGTTACAGACCTGAACTGGAGTTACCTACAGTGACTGGCATAGCAATAAGTTAAAAAACCAAACAGCAAACCAGTCCCAACAGTGGCTTGAAGAGTTAAATTATTTAACACAAGATTCACTCAGCTCAAAAAGTCAGGATTCCCAAATCTCTGCCATTCTTTTACATACTTCATAGCCAGACTGGGTCTCCATATGTTCAGAATAATCCAACTCATGGTGAGACTAATCTCCCGAAAACGAACTCATTAAATTAATGTCAGTGATTTTATATGCCTGACTTGTGGGAACAACTCATGGGAGAATGACAGGTCCTGTGTGCTGTAGTGCCCTGCCACCACTGCCATTGAACTGACCCTTATGGATAGCTTGAACTCCAGGGCTGAATTTGGGAACTTAATTCAGGTTTTCTGGAATCTGAGTGCAACATGCATGTATCTGCCCTGTCAGGACAGCTTTTGCTGATGCTTATTGGCAGAGGATGCTGTCAGAAGAGATATCTTTTGGCCAGGTTTCTATTTCCACAAGCTATCTTATCATTAGAGTATTCAGCAGTCAAATAGATCATCCCTCAAATGAGTGATTGCACCAGCAGTAGCATTTGGAGGTTAGAAAGGATGTGATAGCAAACACAGGCCAATCCTGCAATGCTGCCACAAAAAGGAAAATCCTGCACTGAGTTGAATTCATGGATAAGCAAAATAGAAAAGATGTTAAGTGTTTTTATCACTGTCCTTAGCTTGGACTAAGGTTCAGTGGCAGTGATTTACTGCTTATGGTTGTGGTGTTGCTGATTAAATTAGTTGCTGGTGTTATGACATTGATTTACTATTTGTAGTGTTTTAGGAATAGGTGCCACTCTCATGAACCATGTCCCTCTTGTTCCACAGGCTTTGCCACCAGGAGACAGAGTTGTGGCTGGTGCTGGGAGAGCTCCCAGTGGGAAGCAAGGGATGCAGACAGATGGGAGAGCAGAAGGAGCCACAGCATCGACACCAGGCCCTGGTCTCTGCACAACTCAGCCCAGCAGCACAGAGCTTGTCATGCACACCAGAGGAATTTAAGGGGGGATTTGAAGGAGGCAAGTGAAATGGCTTTGGGAATTTTTAGAGGGAGACACTCCAAAATAAACAGTGGGCTTGGACAGCTCACATCTGGGCTGGGTAGGAGGGAACTGCCATCTTGATGAAGCATTGTCAAAGTCTGGGCTTTGAAGGAGCTTGGAAGTTTAGACAGGAGGAGTGCTTGATGCCATGGAGAGGGGGGAACTCAAATGGGGAGGAAAATCAGAAGGGACACAACAGGAAACTAATTTTTATAGCCATGTTTTGAATTGGTAAATGAGAAGGTGAACAGGCAAGAACACAGACATGACAAAAATGTATGGGAAAGCCTAGTAAGGGGACTAAAGAATATTCCAGACAACACAGAAAGGAAAAATTGATAGTTCCTCTCTTTTGTTCAGTTTTGGCTGGCATAGAGGAGTTTTTTTCCAATATTAGGTAAAACTCTTAATCTGACTATAACTCAGCTCCTTCCCTCTAGATGGATAATAATGTCTGTTCTTGTTGTTAGGAGATATTCCTTTTTGGCAGAGAATTTTCTGACCATGGTTTATTCCTCACTTAGTACAAGTTTGGCCTTTTATCAAACCTAGATTTAAACTTAAGCAATACCTAATAATAGCTTTTAAAAGCTATTGAAAAATGTAAAGCAGTTTGAAAAAAACAGAAGATATGAAGCAGAGAAAACAGGAAGAAAACCCATTGAGAATGGAACTTTATCCCCAAGTTTTTTGTGTGAGAAAGCCACTGCATTGGCCCAACCACAGTACCAGCACAGCATTGCCATCACATCAGGGCAATACATCACTTTATTTGTGATGTGGCAGTCTGAGCAGCAAAACACAAGGACCCAAGTGGATGCTGTCTTCTAGGACTTCTCCAATGCCTGAAATGCATCCCTACCCTTTGCTTGGTTTACCAGTTTGGGGTTTTTTTGATTGTCACAATGCATTTAGGAGGAAAGGGTTTGTTGAATTCCCTCCTGGCAAGAAACCACAGACAAAAGTGTACTAATGGCAAGCCAAAATGGCCAAGGAGGGAAAATTCAGAGAACTGGACATGTTTATGAATTCAATAAAAAATTATTCTATTTCCTTACCTCTTACTTCTCTCTGATTCATTAACATACATTATTTAGTTAAGAAAAAAACACCTTCTGCTAATCTGAATTAGAACACAAAAACCCACACTGTTTCCAGTAGATTCTTTGGGGTTTTTGATTTTTGATTTTTTTTTTCCAATTTGTATTAAGAATTTTTTGGGGTTTATTGAAAATTTGTAATTAGGCTGTTGAAACACTCTCTTTGCAAAATGCATAGTATATAGGTAAATTTGACTTAAATTGTTAGCATGTGCCCCCTAGCAGAGGGCCTTTTTTGGGAAGCTGAAATATTGAACTTGATCCACACAAAAGTAAAATCTGTGCTAGCAACAACAAACCGAAAAGACCTTTAGGTGTACATACTTCAGGATTTAAAAAATCTTACTGGAATAGGACATTCCCTTCCTTCTTTCCCCTTCAGGGAAAGTATCAGTGTAATGAGGGAAGAGAGAACACATTGGTACCATGAAAACCGAGGCTTCATGTAAGAAAAAGATCAATCTCTCTGTAAAAGTACTTCTAAAAACTGCATACAGGGAGACATTCTTGTAACAAACTAAAGGAAAAAAATCAATCTGGAAACAAAGCTTATTTTTATGATTGTGGTGAGAACAAGACTTGTGTTGAGAAATTAAATTCCAGTGAAGAGTCCGTGTTACATCTTCTCACTCAGGTGTAAGCACTGAGAAACAGAATGTACAGCCAAGTCACAAGAGAGAGCCACTTCAAGAAAAGATACGCAGGAAGATATTAATACAATTGCTGTTTGAAAATAATTATGAGTATTTGTATATGTTTCAGCTGTAACATATCCCATTGGCTTTCAGAGGAAATCTTCACAAATTAAATTACCACAGCAAAGGCTGTGGGTAAAGTTTGTATAATATAAAATCTATTTTTTTTCTGAAGGTATGTGATTAATGTGCTTTATGTCATAAAACTGGTCAGCTGGTAGGATGATTAATCAGACACATTGGTCCCCTCTCTCAGATCATTCCTGGTTTATCGATTATCACACAGCTTTTTCTTCCCTACAGTTAGAGCTCACTAGTTTTCACTTAAAATGATCAGATTAGACCTGAAATGTTTGCTGTGCGTGAGCTAATTCCAGTCACTTGAAACTTCACCTAGCATATATTCTGGGTAAATCTGATTAGAATGGACAATTGACTTCTGATCTGTGCTCACTCCGAGGGACAGCGCAGCAGCCCCCAACCCGCAATTAGACCGAGCACACGGAGCGCCCTGCACGGGGGGAGGCAGCAGCTCCTGGCCAGCCTGCCACTTACCATTAGCCAAACCCACAGAGGATGTCACTGAAACAAGAGCTGAAGTCAAAAGACAGAGAGAGACTGAGAGTGCCTGGTCTCTGCTGCAAATGACCTTGAGATATCTCCTGTAAATGTCGGGGAGTCTCTTGCTCTATTGCCAGGAAAGAACCCACAGTGATGCTTTTCTCAGTCATGCAATACTGTTTTCAAAATGCCATTCTTGTACTTTAAGACTCCTCAGGATAAATAAAATTTGTGGTAGGCAGATCTATTTGTGTTTACAGGAGGCGTTGAGCTCTTTCTGGATTCTGGACCATTTGCAGCTGTCCATGCCTCCTTCTTTCTTCTCTGCTGTTTAAGGACTTCAGAGCTTTTAGTCATAATAAGCCCCTAGTGTCTATTTTCTACTCATCTGCCATGACCCCTCAGACACTTCACACAGGAACTTTATTTCTTAAAATCAGACTTCCTCTGCTCTCTGTAAACAGGTATCCTGTAACCCCAGTTTCGTCTTTCCCCTTTTCTGCTCATGCTTTTATTCTTTTCATTTCTTAGATGCTACAATTTTGCTTTCCTGTCTTCTCACTTCTGTGAAGTCCTCAGAAGCTCAGCCTCTGCACTGTCCATTATTTTATTCAACCACTTTTGACTAGATCCTGCAAACACACTTCTCAACCCTGGGCTTCTCTCTTCCACCAACCTTTGTCTGTGGTGCTTCTCCCTGTGCTAACAGCTAAATGTAGCTGCCACAAAATGGGTCACTTTGGCCTCTTATCCAAGCCATCCTTTCCACATGCAATGCAGAAAGAATGTTAGTCTGGATTTCACCCCTGGCTTCCTGATTGCTGCCCTGCTCTTAAATCTGTTCTCTGATATGCTATTAGCTTTTTATAGGCACTACACCTATTTTCTTGAGTCCCTTCACGATTCCTCTGTGAGTCACTGACATCAGATGGAGGTTACCTCTGCATCTTTACCTGTACAAAAATAGTTGCACTTGCCCTTGTGCATTTTCATGACCTCCCTCTTCCCAGGTCTCTCCTGTTCACACAACTCTTTTATAGCATCCCTTATGTGCTTTTCAACAAGATTCTTTAAATCTAACCTGCAACTCTAAGGTCCTTCCTTCTTTTAAGTCTCTCTTTAAAGTCTCTTCAAGAATGCCCCCCCACCTGTGCTTCCTGTGACAAATTACCAGGACTGGCCAGAACACAAAGATCTTCAGCTATTTGCAGGTGCTTCATTGTATACATCTGATGTTAATTTATATCTTTGCAAAGTGTAAAGATGTTCAGTCTGAACATGCAGCCTTCCTCCTGCTCCAGTGTGACCTTTTACCCAGGCTTTTCTAATGTCTGGGACACCAGCTTGTATTTTTCATACATAAGACATAGCTAATGAGGAAATGTCCTGCACCTTTCACTGAGAGATGATCCTTACTGGAGGGTCTCAACTCTCTTGCAACACAACTGGCAGGAAAAACCAAAATAAATGAACTGTGAATAAAAAGTCTTTTCTTAAAGACAAAGCAAAAAACCCCCTGGCTTTATGGACACATCCCTGCACATGTGAGCCCTGAGAAGAGCTGATATTCACAATACAAAGACAGATAAGGATTTAACAGAACTAACTCAAAACAGCAGGATCAGACAAAAGAAAATATTTCAGAAAGACAAAAAGAGGGAGGAAGTGACCACTTCTATCAATGTAAGGAAATGAACTGACCTTGCAGTTTCACCAAGAAGAGATTATTTTTATTATTAGTTTGTGACAGAACTGAATTCCTTTTCTCTTGCTTTTATCAAACAGTAGGAATACAATATCTCCTTTCACAAGAGAACTAGAGTCTATTTTCTAGCCTCAAAATAACAACAAATCTTGCAAGTGCTTTAGAAATGGATCAGCACATAGAGGCGAGAATAGATGTAAATTTCTAATTTAGGGCAGCATTTTCTTACACCATTGCAGAGTAATTCTGGTGTTTTATGTAGTATTTAACGTCCTACAACTATAACTTTTAAGGGGAAAAAAAGAAACTAGTAAACCCTCCAACATTTCTTTGCCCTATCAGCTGTGATTATTTTTAGGCCTGCTATTAGGTTTTCAAAGGAAAAATAAGATCATGCAGTAAATTTAATCAAAATAATTGCAAGAAACAAAAGTGAGAAAGCTAGAGAGAAACAATAAAGACAAAAATAAGTTTCTTAACTATAATATGAAACCTCCTATCAATGTGCCTCTCTTAAAACTTGTAAAGGTAATAATCAGAAAATGGCCTGGTTATTTTGTCATTACAATTCTTCTTAAATTGGGTAGTCAACAGCAAGTATGAAGCTGAAAGAAGAGTTCTAGATCAGTGGTCAGAAGATATTAATTGTGTCCTCTCCTTCATTGCCCCTTCCCTGCCACTCACACATTTGGTTCACAAAGAACTGAGACCTGCAGCCCACAGGCACAAGGGTGGCTCATTGGTGATCCTGAAGAAGTGGGTGACCATCTCTTCATCTATGGCTTCCAGCACTCAGGAGTGTGTTTGGGGGGGAGGAAAAAGAGAGAGAGGAGAAAAAAAAAAAAAGACTAATTACCTCAAACCTACATGGAAATTCAATGTCTCATTGGGTGGGATAGACACACCTTACCCAGTCATGTCCATAGGCACAACTCACCAGGGGCTCCCATACTAATCAAAGAAGTTTAGACCATGGCCTGTTGGTTTTTATAACTGGTGTTGATGTTTGGTTGATTGAATCATGCTCTCAATGACACTGACTATCCAATGGGTCTCCACTGAACAGGCAACAAGCTTCAACATGGATGTTGGCATCACTGACTCCTGAAGCCAGGGAGGTGGATCCCACTGTTGGAATGGGATTCTGTCGCTGAAGCAAAGGTGCTGATAGAACTTTGAGAAGTGTCAGATCATCTCAGACACCTCACTCAGGTACCAGGTATAGGAAAGGACTCTTGGGAGATCCAGATCTTTTGGATTGTCAGACAGAGGTCAGGGATGATGTCCTAGAGGATTGAAAATCCTCAGTAACTGGAGTCCAACACATGAACTGTATTTTACAAGCTGGCATTGGAAACTCAATATATTTTAATATGTGAGGAGATACAGAACTTCTAGGAATTTTAAAGAGCATAAAAATAAATACAAATAAGGTTCTTCATAATAGTAATCTTTACATGTGTGAAAGAACTTGAAGATTTTTAAGATTCCAGGTTGCTCTGAGTGCAAAGGCAATAGAGATGCCCTAAGCACCAGGACTAGCACATGAGAGGGATATCATGGTGTAACCCCAGCCAGCAGCCAAGCCCCAGGCAGCCTCTTGCTCACCCACCACCAGCAGCATCAGGGAGACAAGGAGAAGAGTAAAAGCTGGAATACTCATGGGTGGACATGTAGACAGTTTAATAGGTAAAGCAGAAGCTGTACCCAGAAGCAAAACAAAGCAAGCAATTAACTCCCTGCTTCCCATTGGCAGGCAGGTGTTCTGCCATCTCCAGGAGAGCAGGGCCCCATCACAGGTAATGGTTACTTGGGAAGAAAAACACCATCACTGCAAATGTCCCTCCCTTCCTCCCCTCACTTTGCACACTGAGCTTGATGTCACATGGTCTGGAATATCCCTTTGGTCAGTTTGGGTCACCTCTTCTTCCCAACACCCCAAATTTTCCTCCCCAATGTGGCCATATAAAAAGGAGAAAAGGCCTTGGCTCTGTGTGGGCCCTGCTCAGCAATAACAAAAGCATCTCTGTATTATCAGCACAAATCCAAAACACAGCCCCATACCAGCCACCATGAAGAAAATTAACTTCACCCCAGGCAAAACCAGCACAGGGGTGACAAAATAGAAAAAGCAAATTTACAGGAAGGGCTAATACTTTGCAGCAATTGTTCAATTTTTTTTGCTTGCTATTGACCTCTGGTGATTTTTCTCTGCTTTGAGACTTTTGTGCCTACTCTAAGTGTTCATTTTATGGTTGTTTGTGGATTAAGTGCTTTAAATTTTCTTGTTTATAAGCCAAATATCCTATTTTAAAGAGCAATATTTTGTTTTGCTTACATATAGAAGACATTTTCTCAGTGAAATTTCCCTGAAAATCGATAGGTTTTATATGGAGGATTGGTGCTTTAACCAAGATTGTGTATTATGATACTGTAAGAGAAAATAGAAATTATAGAACTTATAATAAAGATATCATATGATTTGTCCTTTATAATGAAAAGTGCATCTCCTTCTTTGTTGCCATGGTATTCTTTTGTGACTTTATTTATAAGTGCTTTATGTAGAATTCATGGTCTTTTTCTTAGATTGTTTTTTTTTTTTTTCAGTCTCTGTGTATTGCCAGTCTCTGTACACAAATTTCAAGTTCAGGCATCATTGAAAAAACTCACATTGGATATTTTCAGAACTATCTATAGTAAGTAGCAACTCAGATTTTATTAAAAAAAAAAAGCTTTCTTCAGCTGTTGCATGAAGCATAGGCCTTTTCAAACTCTCCCAAAAACCAGTGAAATATCTTTTTGGATTGCTCAACAGAAAGATACCAAAGTTCTCTATACGATATCCAGGCATTTTCCTTCCTTTCATCTTTTTTGACTCACCAAAAAAAGCCAAAGCTTTCATGGGAAAAAAAAAAAAGTCCCATATCTTCACACAAATAAATATATTCCTAAACTTCACCCTAAAAATACTCATTCCTAAAAGTGTGGAATGACACCAAAACAAAAGATATGAAATTAGCACCAAAAGCTACTGAGTGGCCTTTCCTGGAGCAGGGGTTCAAAAACCTCTGGAGAGTAAAAGGCTGAGTGCACACCTCCTGCAGGATAAAATCAGGGCCATGCCCACACTAGAAAGGAGGCACTGGCTGGGCTCCAGGTGCTTCTCCTGTAAGATCCCAGCTGTGCTCAGAAGAAAAAAAGCCTTTGAAAATCCTACTTTAGGTCTCCCTCTGCAGCTAAGGACCTGGCATGTGAGTATTGACAGGGAGAACTGGAGGCCTTGGGGATTACACGAGAGCTGAACGTGCTTCTGGATGCTTGAAAAGGTGGGCAGGTGGTCCAAGGCCACCAAGGCTCCCGTGGTTGGTAGGGCTGGCATGGTTTAGGGTGGGAAAGCCAGCAAAGGAGTGCTAAGAGTAGCACTGATTGCAGGAAAAATTGCTTCCCTGGAGGGACTCAAGGGTAGTGGCTGGCTGAACCAAGGAGAGGCTTCTGCTCTGAGTTTGCAAGTGTGTCAGGGCACCAGAGGAGCTTGCCATTGCTCCAATGGCTGCACGGAAAATTCCAATGATCTGCTCTTCCTCACCTACCAGGGGACAGAGAGTCTCAGGAACATACAGGATCTCCTTCCTCAAGGTGATCCATCCATTCAGGGTTTTGCAGCAGATTGTCTGAAAACTGGAAATTTGTGACCAGCTGGGGCAAAGCCCCAGGGTGTAAAGAAAGGGACAGTCCACACTCCTCCTCACAGGCAGCCCCTCCTACCAGATGTCAGAGTTCAGAAAAGGTCACTGTATTCTGCAGACAGTCTGTCAGCAAGATTCAAGGCAAGATCCTCACACAGGCTTTTACAGGCTGGAGCCATCACAGTTTTTCTTGATTTGAGGGTGACTGTAGCAGTTTTGTGCAGTGATCACAACTATCACTTGTGTGGCCATGGACACTGTCTCCATGTGACACCCACCAGCCCCTGAGCAGCACTTTGCACTTTCCCTGCCTGTTTTTTCAGCCACAGCAAGGTTTGAATTGTGAGTCTCCTTTCCTTCCTGCGCAGCCCGTGCTGCTAAATTTGTGATGTCTTTTTCTGGGATGCTGAAAGAACACTCTGCCTTTCTCTAACTGTTCCTGTTATGTTTTGATTCTTTCTTTGAACAAAGATGCTCTCAGGTATTACTGTTCTCTGCTTGGCAAAGAAAGGAAACACAGCAGGTTCTGAGTGCTGCTTTCACATGTTTACAAGGGACATTGTACAAATCTTTTCTAGCTGGCTTAACTGCTCCTGTGATCTTGTATGATTGTTGTCATACCTCTTGCTTTTCTCCAGAGTAATTCCTACTGAAGCTACAATTCATCCTGTCTTCTTGTATGCTGAGAACATCATCCATGGCAGGATCTTTGTCACAGTGTCTCTGCTGAGAAAACCACTAATTTATCTACTCTATTATTGTTTTTCAACTTTTTTTGTTAAACAGATGCCATAATCATACTGACAGTGCAGTGACAGGATTACACAAGTTTGATTAGTATATAATGAAAATTGCCTGTAACATAAGTATTTTGCAATTATGTAAAAAGCACAATGCCATCTGGGTCCTGCTTGTATTTCTCTTTTTTTTTTCCTAATAAATGACGACTAACAATAAAATTTTACTCTGTAGTAAAATGTAAATTGCAGCAACAAGAAATTATTAAAAACATTTTGTGCTTTCTTCTTAGCACTTTAAGACTTAGAAATCAGGCCAGCAAGTGTTTTGCCTGCTGAGTAGTCCTTACTCACAAAAGGAGCCATTGACTTTAATAGTGTGACCTATCTGGTTAAAGATTATTTGCAAGAGCCAAATGTTTCCTGGTCTCCTAGAGAATGGGGGGAGATTGATTCAGGCTCCTGCAGAGTAATCATTTCCCATCTTTCTTTCATTCACCTGAGCCATGAAAGTATAGCAAATTGCAGTGCTCCAGCCCACAGTGTATACATCCCTGCTATTATTGCTGCTATTCAGTGCATGTGTCCACCCAGGGTTTTGGACAGTGCATCCCACAGTGGCCAAAAGCTGGCAACCAGGACCTGGCATCCTCTTGACTCTTTGACATCACAGTAACGTGTCTTTGGAGCACTGAAATTGAGTCCTTGGTTTCTCCCAGTAGACATTCAGAAATCAGCAAAAGCAACTAGCCTGTCAAAGACCCTTGAAAAGGCTGAAATGACCTGGTAAGAATCCCAGCATGAGCCAATGAGGGAACTGGGATTACCAGACAGAGTTAACTGTGTCTCAAACTTCTGCTATATCTCCTGCAAGAAAAAGAAGTTTATCCAACTCCTTGTTAAAACAGTGGTGGGTGAGAAGAGGAAGGTAATTATCCTTCTATAAATGTTGAAAATTAGATAAGAACTTCTGGTACAAGGGTCTGCTGGATTTGGGCTTTTATCTCTGCAGAACAGTATTCCTTAGGCACCAAAATACATAGCTAGGAAAGTTCTTGCAAGATTCATGATTCCATGCATGTATAATGAATTCAAACAAGAATTATATAAACCTCCACAAACTACTTTCATCTAAGTCTGGAAAGTCCTCTGTGTTTTTGCAGTCAAAATGCTGTTTGAGATTACTTTAGCTGGATGTAAAGAATGGCCTGTTTACATAAAGAAAAATAGCACAGCGCTCCTCTGCAGTGGCAGGGAGAGCTGTAAAGAACTTTCACTCTTGGTAAGCACTAGATAAAGCATTTCTCTGAGCTGCTTGCGGCCCTTGGGAATAGAATGTCTTCATTTCCTGTTGGGAAGATGGCACCAAGCATAGGGTAAAGGGATGATCAGAGGTAGTGGAAAAGGAAAGCTCCATGTCTGAGGAAAGGAGTCAAGGGGACAGGCAGGGCTGCCTTCTTCTCAGACTCCATAATTTCTGTCAGGTGAACGTGCTAAAGAAGGGTTTAGGTCAGTGTACCTGAGAACAGTTTGTCTTTAAGTGAGGGAGAAAGGAAATTATTGGAATAAGATACAGACCCAAAGCTTTGGCTTCAGCACTCAATAGGTTTAAAAAAAAATAATAAATAATAAGAGGGATGTTAGTTACATGAGGTAAACAGAAAATGAGATAAAATACTAAATAGTTTACCAAGATTAGATAATGCTCAAATAATCATATATCTCCCTTTGATAGCAGAACTGATTACGCAGACAAAGGAAATGCAGCAGATGAAATCTGTCTGCATTTAGCTAGGGCTTTAGACATGGTGTCACATGGGAAGACACCAGAGAGGGAGAAAAATGGAGAATCAGTGTTACATCTGTAAAGTGGGGAGGGATTTAGCTAAGTCTGATACTACTGCACTCAGCAGGGAGGTGTCACTCTGAAGAGAAGCTGTTAGGGAAGTTCTCCAGAGTTCCTCCAGACTTACCTTTAATATTTTAATTACTGAACACGGCATAAAATATCTACTGAAACTCTCCATTGAACTGAAGTTGTGACAAGCACAGATCAGAACTCTGTGGATCCAGAGGAGCTGTGGTTTGTCTGAGTCCTGCCACACTAGAAATGGGTGACACTCACTTGGACTGAACACAGGGTTGTGTGCTACTGATTGAGAACGAACATTTGTGCTATGAACTGGGAATAAAGATGGAATCAGAGGGACATCCTGGGAAGATGGGAATGCAAACTTTTTATTCAGCTGTTCTACTCATCAGATCCTCTTGGAGAAGTGCTCTCAGGGTGGAAATGAAAGGAGGAGTAGGAAGACATTTCCTGCTTAGGCTTTTGCAAATGAGAGCAGAGTTGGAAGTTAAGGAATGAGCTTAGGTCATCTCAACTTCCATTGCTGCTGCCAGCAGCTGCACCATGGAGAGGAGAGAAATGAATTCTGTAAATGGAGGCAACAGAACCAGAAGAAAACTCTTCCAGCCCTCAAGATTCCCTTTTCCCTGTACTGAGAGAGGCTCTTTGACACGGGGACTCCTCTACAGCACTTGCAGCTGCTGGTGCCCAACTTTCAGTTTGCTGCCTTAGTGAGAATCCCTGATTTGATGTCTCAGACCTCACTGCCACCTGAAGAGCTCTGAAAAGTAGAGGCAGAACATTTGCTCATTTTACAACTGCATCAAAATGGTTTTTTGGCTGCTTTTTGATGAAAACTTTTGCTGAAAGGCACAAAGAAATCTTTCATTTAAATACTTGTGAGACAAGAGTTGAGTTTATGAAAAAAGTCATAGTCACACAAAGTGATGTTAAAAGCAGCACTAGCTATTGCCAAAACAAATGGCAAAAGTTACAAAAAACCCCTACATTTGTCTCTTGTTTAATTTCAGGGGACATTTTAATAATAAATTAAGATGTGTAACCTGTTCTTCTTAATTAATGTGGTCTGACTCTATGAATTATGTAATTCTGGGACTATTTCCAGTCTGCAAATTGTTTTAAGTCCATAGTAGTTTATGATAATTCTTGTGTATGAAATGTATTAATCCCGTGGAAAACAAAATACTAGCATTTGTTTAATGAAATCATTATCACTAAACACTTATCATCTGTTTAATGAAATTCAGAAATTCACAGATGGTTGTTCTCTTATACAGCAAATGCATGTTTAGCAGAAACAATGTTGGGAAGTAAACACAGTAATCAGTATTACAAATGTCCCTCTTCTGCAATAAAACTGAAACAATTTTTTTCAGGCATGGATATGGACTATCAGCCCACAGTAAGATTACTTATCTCTTCTGAAGAGTCCTCTTTGAAATTAAAATAGGAAATAATCTGCTTTTTGTAACAGCAGATTAAAACAAACCCAAAAATGCAAAATGCTACCCTGATCCAGAGGCTCACAACTCTCCTGACTTTTTAAATCCCCAGCCACCACATGCATAATAAACTTTAGTGAGGCTGATAATTATACTGAGGAATTATCCAGGATTACAATGGCAATAACTGTTATCTCCTACCTAAAACTGGTATAAGTTTAGCCAGCACTCATCACAAGCACATTTCTTTTGTTATGCAGAATATACAGCTTTGCAATTTTCTTGCTTCTGTAGATTTGGCCTGCCTGTAGGCATTTACCCCTCACTGCCTGATTTTGTTCTGCTCTGCTTTAGATGTTCTCAGTTATTTAACTGCTCCCATATGAAATTCTGGGTCTGCCTGAAGTCATGTCATGTTGAACTGAAGCTGAGATGTTAAAGTATGTGATTTAGCCATACAGCACAGCCTCACTCCTCTCCCACATCCACAGAGGTTCTGGGGATAGAGCTTGACAAAGTGTCTACAAAATCAAATTGCTTCTCAACATTTTGTCCTTGGATTTGTTCTTCCCATATACAAGGGCAGCAAGGAGAATAACTAATACAGGAAAGGAAGCTGTAAGGGAGCTCTTACTTATGGGGATTAACATGATACAGCACAGTGACTTTGCAATCTAATCTGCCCTGTAAAGTATCAGATGTCCCATCACAGGAAGTCCCATTACTTAAAGGAGTACATGTACAACTTCTCTTTGCCCTAAATAAATTCTGAGTTGCGGTCCCACTGAAAAGGCCAAACTTTCCTGTCTGTTTTCAGTTTGCTGACAATCTCAGCATGAAAACACATAGAACTCAAGCACAGCTTTATTGAAGAGATAAATGTCAGGCGATGGCAACTCTTCCATTGAAAACTTGACAAGAGCTGGTTGCATTAACACAGAATTACTTACAGTGGGTGAAATTTTAATTCATTAAATATAGATTTCACCTTTTCCACCTCACTACTTTGTGGAACTGCTAGAAGAGCCACATGTCGGAGTACTCTTCCAAAAAAGCTACATGTGAATCATTTCATTAACACATTTAATACATCCAGGCTGGAAATTGGCCAGACTCCACAGATAGCCTGGAATTGCTCCCACCTTTCCCAATCAGGAGGATTAACAGGTTTCTACTTTCCTATTGCCACTCTTTCATGGTTCAGGTCTATGGCTAAATCTGCTCTCAGCTCAAGGCAAAGTTCATGGGATAAAAAAGGAAATCTGAGCAGAGAGGAGAGAGGGGAGATGTTCTCTAAAGGAGCCATCAGCCCTCAGCCCTGGGGAAAATGGAGGATATTATTAGTGCAGCCAAATTTTGTATTACTTTACCTTGGTGATTTTCTGTGTCTGTGAAGACCTGCTGGAGGCAGCATAACTCCAGCTGCAGGACTGCCAGAGAGCAGGTGGGAGAAGTGAGAACCCTGGGGTCCAGACAGAAACCTGACACTGAATATCTCTTTTCCTGCAGAGGTGCTGAGGGAAATAGGGCAGGAGCATGGACCACTTCTTCCACTCTACAGGGCAGACCCACTCTCTGAAAAGAAAAAAAGAAGTTGCTGAAGCTGTCAGAAATACTGTGATCAGTGGAAAAATGATATGATCCCTTTGGATTTCCCTTCTTCAGGATTTTGTTCAGGAGTAGTCCAAGCCAAGGGAGTGTCAGGGATAGTTTCTCTATCTGGTTAAGTGTAGCATAATTAAGAAATCACAGACAATAGTGGCTGACATACTGGGATCTCTAATATTTAGGGATAATTTTCACAAGAGTGAAACTGGAGAATTTGGCCCTGCAAAAAAATCCCCATGGAACCTTAAAGCCAAGGTAATTACTGTGCATTTTCTTTCCAGCTGCTTCTCTGCCACTTGGTGTTTCTCAGACTTGTATTATTGAAAGGAAAAAACTGAAGGGCATTTTCTTGCCTCTACCACATGGCTAAATCTTTGAAAGCTTTCTATTTTCATCCAGCACAGATCCTTCTCTGACTTATTGCTGCCCACCCTCAAAGCAACAGCAAATCCAGATTATGTGTCAAAAACAAAAAGCATTCAGAGCATATGCACATTATATTTAAAAAAAAAAAAAAAACCACAAAAACCAAAACCAAACAACTCTTTCCTAATGTCTCCCTTTAAATTTTGTCTTATTTTCCCCCTCTGGGAAACCAGTCTATAAATTTTCCCCTTTTTTAATGTTCTGAAGGCCCTTAACTCTGCCCTCTTAGCATTGTCATGCATTTAATTTAGTTAAGCAAATTTGGTTTGTATCAGTCCGTTTGCTGTTCCTGCCCATGCTCTGAGCCTCCCGTGTCAGCACAGGGACTGCAGGAGCAGCCCCGAGGTTTTCAGCTGAGGGACAGTCAACAGAGGAATTCAGAGCACTGGCAGACCCCTGTGTTTGTGCTGGACTGTGAGCCATCAATCATTTCCAGAGGCTTTGCCAAGAAGGTGAATGGCCAGATGTCTTATTTTGGTAAGTTTATAATTCTTTCTAAACAGGGAAATGATCTTTCTCCAGCAGACATGAATCTCCTCCAGGAGCACCTCCTCCAGTTGTGAAGCCCCACATAAGACAGATCACTGGCTTTCAAAATACCCACTGAGCTCAAGTGTCCCACATTCAGCAGACTCCAAATGCAAGATTTAGTTAATGAACACATTTATAGACTGCCATTTACTCTTTTTTTTTTCTCTTCATTTTGATTTGAATCAAAATTCCAAGTGTTTCCTTATAGAAATATTTGCATTTTGGAGTTGATTTACATCAAAAATCCCAATTACTTCAATTTCCAAAGCATCAGTTAGTTTCATTGCAACAGGAGACAGGAAACACTTCTTCTGTTCAATATCTATCAGTAAGTCTTGGGACCACTGAAGATTTCACAACCAGGAAAGTAGCTTAGTCAATTCTAGCAAAGCCACTGGCATAAATGTGGTTGGGTTTTTTATCTCTCATTTATTTTAAAATAACATCACAATAAAGACAACACCACTCCCCACCCCCCCCAAAAAAAAAAAAAAAGGAAATTTCAGACTTATTTTTCAAAGTACCTTTTTTCAAAAATCCAAATCACAATATTGTAATTCCAATATATTTTCCCTATGAGTCTTTTTTTAACACAATTTCAGAAAAACTCCTTCAACCTGTTTTGTAACAACAACAAGGGGGAAAAAAAAAGAACCTTTTTCCAATCACTTTATCCTGCAACAAAATACACATTGAGCTTCCTCACTGGTCTTATTACAGCTGTCTGAATGAATGGAACAATTTGATTCAGACACATGTTTCAGCAGAAGAAAAAGACAACTTCACTGCCTCTAAATCTTGTAATCTTAATACTGATTTATTCTTACATGTTTTCACAAGTAGCTACCATTGTCCACAAGCAAAGCAATTTGTTCAGCAGAGCTGAGCTGAGCCTTTAGGCTTGTTTGAATCTTCTCTCACAAACCCTGAATGGAAAAGAGATGGAAACCCATCTGCTGAAACTGGGAGCAGGATGATGCAGCAAAAGGAGTAAATATTTTTCCCCACTTTGTTGGTGAATTTCTGACATCCCATAAACTCCAGGAGAAAAAAATGGTAGTGAAGGGGTGACAAATAATATAAAAAGCAGTTCTGCTGAAAAAATAGTCTCAAACCTGTGGTCTGGATTCAAGGAAAAAATTAGTGCTAATTTTACTGATGTTTTTTCTCATTATATAAAAGTCAAGTAATAACACAGTATTGGCATCATTTGGTGAGTGATTTGATCAAGGATGAGTGAGGCAATGAAGACTGGAACTCCTTCCTTCAGCTGTTCTATAGACTTACTGACAAATACAGCAGGAACACCAAAATCTTAATGAAAGAGAAGAAATGGTTAACTATTGTGCATTCCTGAGGTGGAGTTAGGCAGGGAGAAATTAAAGTCCTTGAGGATTTTTGACAGTTTCTACTGAAGAACAAACCTCTGGATGTAGAGCTTCTAAATTCCCACTCATGTCACAGTTACTGGCTCACACCATCTTTTATAACAACAATTCTATGTTAGAAAAAAGATTTTGAGGATCTCTGCATCCTGTGTACTCCACAGAACAGCTTGAAAGGAAGATGAATCATAGGCAACCAGTTGGCACCTTAGTCTCCTGTTTATTGAAGTGCATAGTTGAAAAGGGAAAACGTAACAAATATAAGCTATAAAATTAGTACAATCCTTTAATGACTGGAACTGCAAAACATCCGGAGTGTGAAGTTTTAACAAAGCATGGTATTTGGACAATTGCCATCCTCTTCATTGAGTAAAACCAAAATGATGGTTGAGGAACACTTCCTGGGCACTAGCAAAGCTTCTGGACACAAAGTCCCAAAATAATGTGTCCCTCTTCATGGATGCAAAAGCTATTAGTAGTTTGTCAGTGATTTCAAACAGGAACAAAGCCCTACAAAAAAATGTTGTGTATTCAGGGCTGGGTTCATCTGTTTGTGCAGGCATGCCTGTTCTTACAAAGTCATATTTGCCATATATTCAGTTATATCTCTGTACACTCCAAGTGGCTCCACATTTAGGTACCAATGGTGGATGCTATCGGGTCACACTAAAATCTTTCTTTGTTTCTCTTCTAATTAGCACCCGAATGAAATGAATCCTCCAAATGAAATCTAAGACTTGATAGGGTTTGGTCTCATGTTCAACTGGCCTTATTTGATGAGTGTTTTACCAGGATTCTTGTGATAGGAATTACATGGCCTTTGTATAGTGTAAAAGTCACAAGAAGGGAGGAATTGTGAAAATAACAGAGCTTTTAACTGTAAGCTGAAAATAGAAACCACAGCACTTGACAATCTTTTGAGCAGAAGGGCTTTTTGAAAAAGAGCAGTTTGTAAAGGGAGAAACAGAGGTCAAGCGACAAAGAACAGGTCTGTGTTACAGGGAAAGAGCTGAAAAGTGAAGGTACTGAACTGCAAAGCAAACAGCAAAGGAATTTACTGACTTTACAAATCATGTACCAGAAGCCCTGCAGAGAAGTTACACTATTTTCCTTTTCCTTTTCTCTCTGGTTTTTCTTTTTTTTTCTTTTTTTTTTTTTTTTTTTTTTTTTTTTTTTTTTGAGGGGGAAAGGAGCATATACATTTCAGAGCAGTGCAGTATGCTGGTAGCCACATAGCCACATTCCACTATTTAAAATTATTCTTTATACCCCTCACTTATTCTACTCATCATGATTCAGGAGGGTGCTTAAATATGCAATGAATCCTTTACCAATCAAGTGAATGACATGCTTAAATTTTGGCAACTATTAAAGCACCTAAGTGAAATGGGGCCTTAAATGAGATTTTGTATGTGACTGAGATAGGCCTTACATAGATATGCAGAGATGATATGTAATGGTCACATCAATTTCTGAAATATTAATATACCCCCGGGGATTTCAAAGTCACAGTGATTTATGCTGCTAAAGACTTGTCTCACTGTATATATCATATATAAAACTGTGGCTTTGGGTTGTTAAATAAATATCACTTTTCAGATGAATGAAACACTATGTCAGACAGTATAAAAGCAAAACTCTTCAAAGAATATTCTACGACAAGGTCCAGAACAGAAGTTTTGGAGCAAGCTAAGTTAAGTTTTAAATTATTAATTAGGAAATTTACACTTTCCCTTGATTTTTGAAGGGCTAGACACAATCCTTGTCACATGCTGTTGAAACTGAAACATGTCATAATTGAGAAATTCAATATTCCATCAAAGTATAAGGGGAACTGAGTAAGGGTCAAGAAATAAAGTCAATCAAAGCAACTGTCTACAATGCTGAATTTGTGTTGTTTTCTGCTTAGCACAGATCCATTCTTAATCGGCCTTATTATTAAAATGTATGACTAATAATAATTTAAAATTATAGAAACCTGGAATAAATTGGATGGGTAAAGACCTTGGGATGCCTCCAGCCCAGTTTCCAGCAGTGTCAGTTATAGGGTCAGTCCAGGCTGCTTTGGGATTTATCCAAGGATGGAGATGGCACAGCCTTTCTGACTGGGCAGGAGCTCCAGATGGACCATCCCAGTGGTCAATACCTTCCAGCTTGCTGCCTTTCTTGCACTGGACTGTGAAAAACTGGATATGCATTGTGCTAAACTCTTCACAGATGCCTCTGGTATTTGACTTGAAAAAGCTGAATATTTTTTTTTTTTTTCCACCACAGACAGTTAAGGTACCATGGGGTAACTGGTTCACCCAGGGCTGGCAGCAGGGAGCAGCGTGGGCTGCCCCATGGGGTGGGCAGGGCAGGGCCTCACAAGGCAGATCCTGCCCCACAGCCCCAGGTAAGAGCATCAGAGATGTCTGTGGGGCTGGGGATGGGGATGGGGAAGGCCAGGCCAGGCCATTCCCCTGTGGCTCAGGGGCAGAGCCTACCCCAGCAGGCTGCCAAGGGAAAGGACCACCCTTGGCTTCACTGGTGCTGAACTGGTTCCAGCCCTGGCACTTAAGGACTCATAGGCTGGGTTTTGTCAAAAAAAGACCCAGCAATTTTCCTGCTTTGAAGAATGTTTTTGAAATAAAATCTGCATACAAAACAAGGTATTGATTTCTTTCAAGTAGGAATCCTCAGACGAGAGAGGCAAGGTCCCATGAGAAGGTGAAAGAGACTTCTACTCAGTTCTCCAATCTGGTGGAGAGACTTTACACCCAGAGGAAGAAATTGCAGCCCTATGAAACCCAAGGCAGCATGCTTTACTCTGGACTCTGTACCACTGACCACTTGTGAAGCTGAGAGCACACACCATCACTATTTTGGTTATTTTTCCAGCAGAATGGGAGCATTCCTTCTTCATTCTGGAAGCGTAGGATCTGTCCATATCAACATACTACTACAGTATTTTCCACCTGAGGATGTCACTCCACAGATGATGACCCTCCACACTGCAACCCTTGACATTTTTATCTCCAGATAGTGAGATAGTGACAAAAGTCCAGTGATACAACTGCAGAAAAAAAAGTGTAGAAGCAATACCAGACCCTCTAGGTCATTCCTCCTGGGAAAGACACACCAGTAAGTCTGGCTTCCATCACTCACAAGATGGTTGAAGTGGTAACAAGGAGTATGATCACTTTGTTCATGGATAAACACAATGTGCTGGATAAAAGTTGTCAAGGGAAATCCTGTTTTACCAATGCAGTCACAGTTTCATGGAGATTCAGTAAGCGTGTGGGTAATGGATGTGCATTTGGATGTGCACTTATAAAAGGTTTTTCATAAGATTCCATTATTTAGGAAACCAAGTTGTCAAGTGGCACAATTCAAGTTTTTTGACTGAAGCTGCTGGAATGGTAAGAAGTCACACATTGCAGGACTCAGCAGCAGGGGGGCGTCGGATCCTTAAGTCAGTAATCCTTAAAAATAAACAGAACATTTTGGGGGGAAAAAAGAGAGAAAGAGACAGTAAGTAACTGCACTTGGAAAAGTGTATTGATACACAATTAATTGAGAAGACAATTCCCTGTTTCCTCCCCAGGTATCAGGAATTGTCATGACCCTTACAGCTGTGAAGAGCTTATGAGTTAACTGACCACTTCTCCCTCCTGTACCCCTTCTCACAGTTGGTTGTTCCAGTTTGGAGACAGCATCTTGGACATATCTCTCTGCTTCTCTTCATAAAATTGAAGCTAAAGTGTTCTTCTATGTCCCTCATGTTTGGTCAGAAATAGGCCCCACACTGGACTCCTTCAATTAGGCTGCAAGGGTCAAAACTCGAGTAATCTGAGGCCCTTACCACTCATGGGGAAATATCCTCCTCACTGTCTCAGCTTCCCAGAGAAAAATCAATGTTATAAAGAATCACATTGATGTTTTGTCCACAAGTAAGCCCTTGGAGCAGAAAAATGCTTGTTTCTAGCTAAACTAGACAAATTGGTGTTCAAGGTTACTCACCTCCTCACCAGACCCTGAATCCCCAGATGTGATTCATTTGCCATTTCCTCAGTAGACTCCAATAACAGCTCCTTTACTATTAAACACAAATATCTGAAAAATCAACAACACACTCACAGTGCATCAGTAGGTTTCTTTTGTCCCACAAAGGTTTTCTCTTACTTGAGTTATTGGATTATTATCTGCATTTCTCATGAGCATTTCTATTCATCTTCCAATTCCCCCTTCATTCTCTGAAGATTTAAACTCCACACGTCTCACCTCACATCTTCAGGTAAATTTTGAGGGAAAATGCAATATGCACAGCACAGTCTGGAAGTGTAAATGTTACAAATCAATATGAAATAGTCATATTTAAATAAACAGAATTAAAAGCTCAAATGAAACTGCAGCATCACAATCAGTGACACATTTAGATTAGAATTTATACTATGCTCAATATGAAATATGGGTATCATAACAGCTGATCCATCTCCAGATGTCTTTCAGGCTGATAAGTAATAACATGCTATTCAGAGACACAGATTCAACCCCTTCAGCCCTCCTAACAATGTCAGAACAAATTTTTCTTTGTTCAGCATCTCATTATACCTATTTTGCTGTAGATAATTTTAGTCCTAAAAATTCTCTGTGATTGCTGTTTATGTTGTGCTTCTGCACCTCAAAGTGACTGTGGAGCTCCATAAGCATTTCATGCCACTGATGTTCATATCAAACAAGCTCAGTTTAAAATCAGTTTCTTTTCTTTCACTACTTCTAGCCCTAAAAAGACAAGCCAGAGCCCACTCTGTGATAACCAGAGCTGGGGTTTTCCGCAGTTAGAGCCACACAGATGAGCCCACCAAGGGTCTGGAGGACGTGTTTCAGGGCAGTGTTTGCTCCAGTGTTTGCTTAAACACCCAGTGATTCTGACTCCCAGAGTCATCTTCCCAAGAGCCAGCTCTCATATCTGAGCCCACTGTATACACACAGCTCAGGTGGGTTTTTTTTTCCTGTGTCACTACTGGAAATAAATGTGGTGTTCCATTTTTACCCATATTGTCTTCAGGTTATGTTCCAGCATCTCTCCATGATGTCAATCTTCACCCCTACAAGGACATTTTCTGTAGAGAAGTTTTTCCTTGGTGTAACTTCGGGGATGAGCAAATGGCAATAGGGTTATGGAGGTGTTATTGAATTGTTACTGCTGGCAATAAAGTGCCAGCAGAGCACAGCACAGTGTGACTGCCATATTCCAAACTGAGTTACCAGCACTGACAGCTATGAGTACATAGCTTTTTTGCTGATAAAGTGATCACACTTGACTCAAAGGCCCTGGAACACTGTGTGTTTGGGATGATGTGTTACAGCCTTTATAGCCACTAATCACAGGAGAAACGTGATTTGCTATAACTTCTTTTAATGCAGACATCTGGATGATACAAGCTAACTGCACCCAGAAAATCTTACAAAAACTTAAATTTTGATCTAAAGTTTTGCAATAACCATGCATACCTACAGTAATAGCTCGAGCTCCCTAATCTTTATTGCATGTGTAGTGCACCACTGTGCTAGAATAGTATACTTTATAGTCATTTGTTTTTCAGCACTGAAAATTTAAATAATGTTAATGTCCCTTTAGATTTGATGTAAATTTGACTTGCCTATATAGCAAACTCCAATCTTTCCCTGGATAGATTCTGCATTCCTCTTCTGTCTTGACCTTTGAAAATCTTCCCCATGACTACCAGTCAAAACATTCTAAACATCAGAAATTCTTTCAGATCTTGTTGGAAGATTAATCATTCTGTATTCCAAAATATTCAGTTGAGAGCCTTTTAGTTAGTTAATTTCCTCAAATCTCACTTGAATAGTATCTAACTACTAAAAAATTGACAGGAATGATCAGTGGCAGTACCCTGCAATTGCCACTGAAAAGGATGTGAATACTTCCTCACAAAAGATGGTAATTCCCTGAAGTGTGCTTTTTGCTTCCTAAGCTAGCTCCAATAAGAGACTCATATGCCTGGAAGCCAATATGTGTATGATATTTAGGATCTGATCCTCCCTAAGCAAAATACAGAGCTCTTTTCTGTGTGTCTGGACTCTGGGTATGAGACAGAGAATCACCTACCACAAAATGAGACCAGGGGCAGCAACTGTGCTGAGCAGGAAGCTGACAGGAGCATTTATGCCCCCTCCAAAAAAGGGATAACTCTGGATATAGCTTTAAAACAATTTTAAACACCTCTGCTCTGGTTGCCTACACAGACTAGTTTGTTTTGAGCAATACTGAGATGTACAGATAATCCAAGCACAGGAGCAGACAGGTTTAAGAAAGAGCTGTCAAGCTCTATCCAGCAGCTCTCCCAAAGCACACTGGCAATTAGCACAGACACACTCCAAACAACTTGCCAAAGACAAGCCTTGCCATACCCACAAATGTGTGTGTGTTTGCAGGGAGTGTTCATGCTGACCTGAATCCCTGTTCCTTCATCTGCTTGATGGAAGGTAGAAGGGTAATTAGATCAGAAATACCCAAAAAGGGGGATACTCTGGGATTAGCTGTCCTAACATGACACACCCACTCACACAGGGGCACACAGTCCCAAGAGATCACTACACCCACAGCTCTACTTTCTCATTTCTACTGCCCTGGAAACACATACACATGTGCAAGGGAAGGCTCTGATTTTAGAGCACAGGGAGACAAGTCTTTAACTGCAGGTTCATGTAAGTGTTCATCCCCCCAACACTGAACTTTTCCCCAGAAATTTATTCTACTTTTAATTCGCTTGTATATCATAACATCATGTCTGCTATAATTCCTCCCTGGAAAGTACCTGGAGGGTCATTCAAGATGAGAGACACTTTAGAAAAACATTAATTATCATGTTGATATCAGAATTTATCTTTTGCAAAGTGTATAACTAACATCTTAGTAGCTTTCCCTAACTTTATGTATTTGCTTCTAGTAATTGATATCTCTCTTGGGATTCGTCACCACCAGATGGGTGACCATATGGACAGGGACACTTGTTTATAAACCCTGTTATTTATGCACCTACAAGGCTACCTAGGGAAAATAAACTTCCTCTAGATTTTATTAGGAAGACAGACATTAAAGTATTGTCATTCCATAGTGATAGAAATTACATTTTTCTTGTCCCTTTTCAATAGGAGTAAGAGAAAAACTCAGGTTTTGGTTGGTATTTTGGTGTGGTGTTTTTTGTTTTTTTTTTTTTTTTAATTACTTCTTAAGGAAAGTGAGGATTTAAATTAAGATAAAAAGTTACCTGTGCAACTGCATCACTTTTTCTTCTCCAAAGAAAGAGCACACAGAATGCTGAAAGGAAAAAAAAAATATTTTGCAAGAAGGCTGAGTTTAATAAAGAAGAGTGTGTTTGACTATTGGTGAGTGCACCAGAAATACCAGCTGGAAAACTAGCAAAGGAAACCTGCATTTGAAATCCCACCAAGAAGAAAAAGGGGTCTGGATTCTGATCTATTCCATTAGAAAATGTTATGAAAAAGCTTAGTAGCTCTAGGTTAACAGCTATCTGCATTCACACCAGTGTCATTGAGATCAGTCCCTGCCCTGGAAACTAGTAAAACTAATCATGTTAGAATAACATTTTAGGCTAATGATAATTTACATGACTTAATTTGCCATTTACCTAAAGCTGTTTAATCCACCAGAAAAATTAATTTGCTGTTAAAAGACCTCTTATATCCCATTGCCTTCAATGGACATTGGATGAACCTTTGTAAGTTCACAACAAGGGAATGATGACAGGTAGTAGGACAGTTTAACCCTGGTAAACTGAGACAGTACAAACACTGGAACAGGCTGCCCAGGGCAGCTGTGGAGTCACCACCCCTGGAGATATTTAATAGCTGTGGCACCTGGAGACAGGGTTTAGTGCTGGATTAATGCCTGGACTTGATGATCTCAGAGGTCTTTTCCAACCTGCCTGAGTCTAAGTGAGGAACCTTATGAAATATTTTACACCAAATAATTTTTATATAATTCCTGTGAGCCAACAAAAGAGTTTTCTCTAACATGAAGTTAATAATTGCATTACTAACACATACAACAAATGCTATTGCACAGGGCCATACACTGAAAAGAAATGTAACAGTTGGTGTGTGTGACATGGTCTCTGTATAGATATACACCAGATGAGGAAACCTTGTAAAACCACCAACCCAAGTAACAAAACATCTATTTGTATTTTTTCTGTAAGCATTAAACAGTCTGATGCCATGGCTGGATTGAAGGACTGAAGCATGGCCACGTGGCATATGCAATAAAAGGCAGAGCTATACCTGCCCTCTCCTAGCAGACCTGCTGTGTTCATCCCTAGGCATCACTGTCAAACCTCCATGGCCTCATCCAGCTTCTCATAGCCCAGGTCTCCTGGGCTGAACACCTTACTGGGAGCTTGTTTCTCTTCCCAGCTAATAGGTAAAGGGAAAAAAGACAGGGTTTCTGTGCCTCCTCAGTTTTTGTGGGTCACAATTTTGGACATGAAGTGAAATGTGAGCAGGGCCTCAGAGTTAATACAGCAGCTGGGAACACACAACTCAGATTGTTGAGGTTTTTGTTTAGTTTTGTTTTGTGTTTTCAGATATAGCTCAAGAAACTGCTTGATTTGTGTTTAGCCTCCACAGCCACTTGAAAGTGAGGTTACAGCAAAGCTGAGCTAACATTTTCAGATTGTTGGTTTCAGCAGCACAGCACTGCAGGGAGTTTTCACAAAGCAGCTCACCTTCAAAGCTCAGTGTGCAGGAATGCCTTATTTCCCCTTTGAAGCCCTGGAAGGGAAATAACTAGTTGGTGTGAGACGGGGAGGAATTCTTCTGCACTGCGATTCTCCACTTTATTTGTCTGAAATTCGGCTTTACTTTGATATCAGTTGAGTTAACTCAGCTGTGAGGTTAAATTTAGGTAGAAGGTTTGCATTGGCACTCCTCCCTCTTCTAGATAATCCTCCAGTAATGCTCACAGCAAACGGAGCAGCAGGCTGGGTACCCAAGTACTGATTTCTCACAACTGTCTGAAAGAGACACACTTTCAATGACAGAGCAGCACACAAAGTGTTTTCTAGGTCAAAGGTTTCTTCCTGTTTATCTAATAGCCACATTAATGTAGCTTTCCTGTAGAATTTATGGCTGTGTCTGACCAGTACATTAAACATTGCCAGGAACCATCCCCAGACATGGATATTCGATTGCGCTGCTAAATCACTCAGATGGTCCCTGGTGCTGTTGTGGTCCATGCCAGCCAGCAGTCCCCCAAACGTTTTGGGAGTTAGCACAGGACAGAGATCACTCTGAAGAGGAATTTTGGATGTAGTCACCCTGTTTTGGAAGCCACAGAGTTTCAGCAAGCTAATTGCTTTAGGGGCAGATGATGGTCTTGGTTCCTTTTGACTTTATAGTACAGCAGTAGTCTTTGATTTTGTTGTATGAAAATGTTCATGCCAAGAAAGATTCTTAGAAAAGGGTGAAATTTATAGCCATCACAGACCATAAAAATCACATTCCTGTTGTAGTAGGCAGCAGTGCATGTTATTAAGGCAGTTTATAAAAATAATGATAGGATATAAGGGATGAATTCCAGACAAGATGGATCCAACAGGAAAAATATACTGTGAGGGTGACCGAGCACTGGCACAGGTTGCTGAGGGAGGTTGTCTCTATCCTTGGAGGTATTCAAAAGCCATCTGGATGTGGTCCTGGGCATATGACTCTAGATGGCCCTGCTTGACCTCCAGAGGTTGCCTCCAGCCTCAACCATTCACTAGATCTGTGATTCAAATGAAGAAAAATAATTTTAATTTCTTCTAATTTAATTAAGTCAATGGCCACAAAGAGGATAAGGAAAATATCCTTTTTCTGGACTACAAAGCAGCAAAATTGGATGTTTTCCTGTGACTGCATAAGGCTTAGGCAGCAGTGAGTTTGAACCATGGAAATCTTCTACTCCTGGGTATGCTATGTTATATTGTGCAGGAAAAGGAGAAAAGAGACTGGTGGCCAGGTGAGCTAAGAGAGTAGAACAAAGAAGAAAAAGCTTTGCCACTTTTCCCTTTTATTGATAAAACATCAAACATCAGTACTGACTAACTCCAGCTGGAAAGTGACATTTCCCTTTAAAGGCAGAATATATTACATTAAAAAAGGGTAATGAATTGCTCAGCTTCTGCCTGGAATGGGAAAAGAACAAGGACTGAAAAAAGAAAACTTCTTTGTCATGAATTGACAAGCATGTTATTAAAGCTATTTATTCTGCAAACATGCCTCCAGAAGTAAGCTGTCATCCTGTCATCTGCAAGGACTGCAGGGGCCAATGAGTAGGGTGGACATCTGACCACTAGAAACAGGGCTGAGATCACTGCACTCACTTCTGACCACAGGTTGCAGTATAAAAGGTCTCACATCCAATAATTCATCAAGTTTATAAAGCCAGAAATATTTGGCCACATCTGTGGTCCTATTTATTGAATATACTTGAGCATCAAAGTACTGATAAATCAACTTTTAGCAAAATCTGCATGAGAAACATTTCAGATGTGTCTTAATAATTCACAGCTGGAAGAGGATTATTGGCCTCTTACCTCTCACATCTCAGAGGGCTGAGAGTTTGAAAGATATGTCTATACCACCTCCTTCTCATATCAACTGCACCACATGTTATTCCCTCTAAATAACCAACATTTTGGATTAGATACATCAACTTTTTTTTTCTTTTTTTTTTTTTTTTTTTTTTTTTGATAACTAAGTTGAAATATTTTGACCTTGGACAATGCAGCAATTGAAGGTACTAGGGAGAGTAACAGCTTGTGAAATGACTGGTGTCAGAGAAATTTGAGCCAGATCAGGGTGGAGGGGGGGAAAGGTGTTGACAAGTGAAACAGCAGTGGAAGGAGTAAATCCAAATGGGGCTCAGCTCAGCTTGTACCCACCACTGAGGCACCTCAGGTGAAGCAGGTTTCTCCTCCTGGCCTTGAACTCACTGCACATGCCTAGAATTGCCCTGGAAAATACAATAGGTCCTATGTCTTTCTTTCTACCTGGGCCAGAAGGTAAAAAGAGTAAGAAATAAGTTTTACATTGTCTTGATGACCCCATCCAGTCTGTTCAGAGTCACATGATCATCATACCAAGCACTGTCTGGAAGCTGCAGATTTCATTTATATTTGCAGTGATAACTGATGGCACTACCAACATTTTCTGTATAACACATCACCTGTTGGATTCCTTTCAGGCAGCAGACTGCACCAGCAGAGAAGAGGATTTCCATCCCTTTTGGTGACACAGATAATGCTTGAAAAGAGAGGTGCAGCTTCTTTAAAACCACTGTGCCTGAGAAAGGCTTTGGAGCAGGGTCACATTTTGTGAGTTTCCAACCACTTGTACTGAAGGTGAAGTGCAGCTTCTCCTGCATCTTTAAAAAGACAAGAGTGAATCATCATCACATGAGCCCTTTGACAGACTGCAGGGGCTTTTCCTAAAGAGGACTTTGGGCTCTAGCTTCCAAATAGAAATTCTCTAAAAGACCTTTATTGGGACTGCTCATCTCTGGATGACAGTGAAGGTTGGAAAAGCATCCAGATGCTTGGTAAATTTAGCAGACTGCATGGAGAGAGCCCTGAGCTCTGAAAGGGTCGAGTTGATCTAATACCTCATGATCATTAGGAGTGACCTGTCTATGGTTATATGCTCTCTTTGCATCTTACATCCAAAGAGATCGTGCACATCACTCCAGGAGAAAAATGCTGAGTTCTCTACCTTAGTGGTTTTTTTTTCAAGCATAACAGAGGGAAAAAAGAGAGAGGAAGAGGAAGAAAGCTGTAGCTCCTGCTAAAATGAGGCCTCATCCATCCTCTGAGTGCACATTCCTAGCTTGCTTTCTTTGCCTAAATCTCCCTTTACATCACATGAAAAGTGAAGCTCTGAGATCTGGATGCAGTCCCAGGCACCAGGGAACTCCACTTGTAGGTACTTAAGTTGTACACTGAATTAATTCAACAAGAGTCAATAGTGCAAAAAATCTCAATGCCCAATAACCACAGGTCAAACCACAGTAAACAGATCTGAGCTCTGCTGCACTTTCCTAATGACCCTCTGGCTAACTTATATTTTCCTCTTCATTGCTCAAGGATGGTGAGTAATGCAGAGAAAGTGATATATCCTGGCATGTGGAAAACACTTTGGAAATCCCCCAAAAAAGGGTATTTCATGGTGTAAGTGAAAGCCGTCCTAATCACTATTTGAAAAATAGGCCTTCATGCCAATCTGACTGATCTCATGAAAACAGGGGTTACAAATAGATTATTTACCTTTTTAGCAACTCAGATATTTAGCATTTTTCTTCTCATTATTAATAATGCTGGGATCATTGTTAATCCAGGATCTTACTTACTTTTGTGCCGTTAGGATTAAGTCAGACTGGAATTCCTTTTTTTTTTAATATGTGTTAAATGGTAGTTGTTGCTCTCAGACAAATCCTAATGGACAAGCCATAAGAGGTGAGTGCCAGTGCCCTCACAAGTGCAATTACTAATGGAAAAGATTGGAGAGCTGAATGGGATCAAGAAGCTGTGTGTGAAAGTGGAAAAGAGGATTTTGAAAACAACACATTATTTCAGCATTAGTCATCAATATGCATAATTTAGAGCTAATCAATAGTGGTAATTACAACTCCTTACTGATCTAACCATTATCAGATGGTAATATTATATAAATATCCAGGTTATTGGAATGGATTGCCATTATTATTCACAGCTGTATTAATTTTTATAGTGGCATAATGGTCAAAATCCTTTTCATCCATGCGTGGCATATTAAAATTTTAGTTTTGGTACAAAGAGATCTGCTCCATCCATCTTAACATAATTCATGATGCTGATGAATTTTCTGATTACTTAACCCTAAAGAATTATTCCCCCTAAATAAATTTTTTCTCCTCTAGTCACAATCTGCATTTCAGAATAGCAGGACAAACGCTGGGAGGTGTCAAGCATTTATAATTTGACTTCAGTGAAAGTTACAGATGCTCGATACTTTTCAGGTCATGAACCACCGTCTGCTTCTCCAGCTCCTGGAACACTAATGCTGTCCACTGTAATTTCAGTTCACTTTCAAATCATGGACTTGATTGTCAAGTGCTGGAGTTAATGGCTGTCTTGCCATTCATCCCACATGGGCAAGAGAGAGCTGCATGCAAGGCATAACAGAGATTTATTTTGCATTATTTCATTGAGTATTCCATGAGGGAACTAAGGAATAATAGAACAGATTTTATACACAAGTCATAAAATTAATTTGCCAATAGCATGGGGCTGCACTTCATGTTCAGCTCCCAGTGACTCAGAAAAACTCGTGGTAAGATTTGGTTAGGCTTTGCCCCAAGGTCAAGGATCCAGGTAAACAACAAAGTGTTCATTTACCAACAAAACAAAATTAAATACTTCTGTAAATAATTACTTAGTTGAATTATTCAGTAAAACTATCCATTAAAAATATAAAAATTTGACATAAAAATCAGATTAAAATCTGAAAAGACAAAATCACATAAAGAAATTTTTCCAGTGCTCACATATGGCCATGTATTTCTGTGCTTAGAGACTAGATGTTTTGGAGGGTCACATGAATTTCAAATATTTATCTCTAGGTGTACAGTATTTCTAATAAGCATTTTTTAGGCAAAAATACAGAGTTGCACTGACGTTTCAGCAAGGGTAAGATCTACCACTGTACCACTGTTTTCCAGCTATCTATGCAAACATAGATCACACAGCAGTTCTGAAACTTCCCAAATGGGCTGTCCATCCAAGGAATGGAGTCTGTGAGTCTCCCTGTGAATGAAGAGACACTGAACACATTGTAGTTGCATAGAATTGCACAAAATCTTCTAACTCCTCTGAAACTGAAATTTCACACAAAAAAAAAAGAGGTGACAGAAAATGCTGACATCTGGTAGCCATAAACCACTGTGCTCTGCAGAGCAGAGATATGAAGCAGAAGGAGAAAGGTAAATTAAATGTCTTGCATGATGTTACAAATGAAAAATAGTTCCATTAAAAGTTGAGCATTAAAGAAATCTCAGCGCTGAGGTGACAGTGTACTACTGTCAAGACCACTGCAAGTTCACAGCTCTCTATTTATTGTATTTTTGGAAGGATTTTGATCTTGAGAGATCTTCATCACTTATAAATGAACTAGTCATTAGTAGCCTTTTATGTATCTCCAGAGAGCTATCACAGCTCTCATTAGCACTGTATCCAAACAACTGAAATCTCCTGTTGCAGTGGCACGTGTTTTCAAGTCTGAATCCTTACCCACTACCATGTCCTATCTCACAGAAACAGAATAAAGCCTGAATAAATTAGGGTAAACCACAAAACTTCCAGCACTGCCTCACTGAGTGTTTAGGACATATACAAGATATATTGAACTTAACTGTTCAGACTCAAAGATTCCTTCAAGAAAACAAAGCAAAAAGTAAAGGACCAACACAAATTTTTCTTCTGAACTGACAGAACTGGGATTTTTTCTTTAACTGTTGATGATCTAGTTTATATCAGTCACTTGCTAGCTACGAATGTGATCATTTAGGTCATAAAAGAGAAGACAATAAGAAAAGTTTGATACAAAACCAGTGCAGACAACTATGGAATTCTTTCAAAAAAAGCAGCTGTGTTTCTTGTTTGCTCTTTGCCACAGTTTCCTACATGAAAAAAAAAAAACAGAAATGAGTTTTCACCTAATTCTCAGTTCACACATTGCCCTTTGCAAGATTCTTTGTCCTAGAGCATGTGAAAACACTATATGTACTTAATAAATTAAAGAATTTTGCTTCTCTCAGTCTTACTATTATCCTTTATTTTAGTTAGAAATTGAAGCCATATCCACACTGAGTTATAGAACAGATCCAGCCTGTCTGCAACAGTGGCCAGCAGCTGCTGTTTATAGAGGGGTATAAAATCAGACTAAGATCCAACAGTGCTTTCCCTCACACACATTCCCAGTTTCCAGAAAAATATAATGTGTTGCTTCATACTCATCTTTTTGCCCAATTTCTTCCCTTCCTGCTAACTTGAAGGATTTTATGAAGCACTATAACTGCACAATCACTGTCCTCTTTTATGGGCACAGACAACATTTCCCCCCACCCCCCTCTTTTATTACATTTATAGTCTTTGCCTGCCAAGATACTTTTATGGCAGGGGAAATGATTGCCTCACTCTTGATAAAGCCTGGAGTATCCCTTGGTGCTCCATATAACTTGTCACAGTGCTCTCAACAACAGCTCCTGGTGTGTTCCTGAGCCACTGACACTTGTCCCAGCTCCCCTGATGTGCTTCCTGACATGGCAGAGAATATTCTGCTCTGCAGCATCTCCCACACAGGGCTCTGCACTGCTTCTTTCCAAGGTCTGCTCTTGCATTCCTCACTTGTCTTAACTCCTGGGCTTTTGCCTTTGGAGACAATGAAAATTTAAAGCTTTGCTTTGCACAGTAACTACACAAACAATTTAAAGAAAAACATTTCCTTTGCTGCCTCACATTTCTGTTGAGAGTGCTGTGTGCAGGGTACATCCCCAGCCCTTTTATTTAATGTAACTGGAAACCAGGCAAGTTCACCTCACAGCATCTTGTACAGAGCAGCCTGCATTGTTGCAGACTCTTGGCTTTCCATTCAGCACAGCCTTGTGGCCTGGTTCATCTGCATTTCCAGCTCACAGAGGATTACAAGTGTACTTTCTGTACTGAAATGTAGAACCTAAAGGCAATAAAAGACCAGGCAATGGTATAAAATTGATTCTTCTTCAGAGATCTAAATGGGAAAGAATTATTGAAGATACTTTTAGGGCCCCTTGCTGAATCATCAAACTATTTTGCAGTGGTAATTGAGACAGCATATAAATACTGCATAGATATCTCTTCAGGCCCTCTTCATAGAGCAGTTGTATTCCATCAAAGTGCTTTTCTTGTACAGGTTAATCTCTCAAAATAAAAGTGGAAAATACAGCAACAAAACAAGATGATATTTTCACTACTCAATAAACCTCTCTTCCCTTGTCTATAAATAAATGATTCCCAGAGGCACCCTCTCCAGGGCTCCTGAAAACTCAAAAGGGCAAGCAAAGGAATTAAAAAACATCACACACTGCTGCTCATAGTGTTTATTAAAACAAACAAACAAACAAACCAGAACATCAAAGGCTGTCCTGCTTTATCCTGTATTTACATGGTATGAAAGTTAAATCAGATTTGGATCCATTCTGCCTGTGGGAGAGCACTCCTTGTACCCATTGATTGACATAAAGGTGAAAACAACCTCCCCACTGATGGGAAGCAGGAAAGCTGAGGGTTTTCTGAAAATGAGAATGACAAACCAGGCTTAATGATCAGGACAAATCCTAAGTGTGAAGAAGGCATAGAATAAGTGCATTATCACCCATTGTAATTTTTTGCACATCCCTAATTTTCTTTTTTTTCTTGTCCTGTGATTTTTTTTTCCCCAGTTCCAGAACTATATCTACAGCAACTGAACAGCATCTGATTTATTTTGGATACTAAGATAGTGTAACTACCAGTGACAAAAATACATTCTCATTGCAGCTGCACACATAGAAAAGTATTTCAACACTCAGAGTTGGATTGATTTTACATTATATATAAAAAAATACAAAAGTCTCTCCTAAAGGAAGTGAAATCCTGAAGTTTAATGGCTAGATACCAGTAACAGGGTGCTTACATAAATTGCTTTTAATAATATTATATCTAATTATATATACTATCTGTCACTCTGTTTTGACATCTTTGTCCTTCTCTTCCTGTCCCAAACTGGTGTACTGCATATTCTTCCAGATAACTGTTTCCTGCTCAAGAAGTTCTTCATGGGCCTTGTATTTCCTCTCAAAAATGGTGTTTGAATGAGTACCTAAAATGCTCTGGAATATTTGAGGGATGAGAGGAACTATATAAATCTTAGTTCTTATTAAAAGAGCACTGAATGAGTTGCCTAGAGTATGTGGTTTGGATCTTTATTGTAAATCATAGAAACCTGCACTACTGGTCTGCTTTACTGTAGATGAAACAAGTGTTGGATGACACCTTGTATTTCACCAGCTGCTTTCCTGCAATTTTTCATAGAAAGTAACACAATATATGGTCCACCTGCTGTGAGAACATCTGAAATACCACAGACAGTAAAAAGCCTCTGAGTAAAGTTCTTCCAGAGAGTGTTTTGTTGATATGCTTTATGGCATATACATATACCTTACATATAACATATACATAGCATATACCTTACTCAGTTTTCAGACAGTATGTCTAGTTTCCCTTGAAAAAGAACTATGCTTATAACACTAGTAATGTTGTTTTTTTTAATGTGAATGAGAATTCAATGAGTATTATCTTTAAATGTTGTTTTCCTTTTGTTTTAGGCTTCTGGATTTTTTTAAAATTTTCATTTAAGTTTCCACAAAGGATCAATCAGCCCATTATTAACTCATTGCTATCGAATACAAATTTAGGTCCTGCAAGAGTTCTAACAAAGGGCTAATTTTGTATCCTTCACCTATGTAAATAAATTGTCAGATGTTGGTGGAACTAATTACAAGAGCATTGCTTTCTGCTTTCATCAGGACTTCAAGGCCTGATTGAAGCATGGTCGATACACACCACTGTCTTCCAATATTATTCTTATTTCAGATCTTGATTTAAAAAGTTGTGTCCTCTTTGAAGAGTGTGAAGGAACTTTATAAGAATTAATTCCTGTAGTCACCTGGAAGGGGCTACAGCCAGTTGCAGCAAGGCTTGGTGACTCATCTGATAGATCCTCATCAGCCATATTTTTCATAACCCACACAATTCTCATCATTAAATTCAGCTCAATTCCCTACAAGCACTCTGTGCCTTTGATTTATACCCACAAAGCAGACACTAATTGTGCTGTATGTACACAGTGGAATGGGACTTTAAGGGATAGGTTTTTAGTAACTCTTATGACACCTTTCTAGTTAGTGCAGTGTAGCAGGATCCTTTTTAAGATTGCTTTGTTTAATTATTTAAGAGCCATTATGGTAACTGGATATACTCTAACTGTAATTTATTAACTCATACACTTGAATTATCCAAGTCTCTACATCCACTTCACAGAATTACAGAGGAACTAGAATAAGATAATGGTATTGAAACGCTACAGAATATTCCCTCTGCTGAGAAGTAGAGCAGCTCTCTTATCTCTCATAGCAAAGGGGTTCATAAGCTTTCTCAAACTATGCACTAAGAGTACAAGAATCATTTTATACTAGCAGCAGATGTTCATATAGACACTATTAAGAAAATGTGTGCATTTTCTACGTATATATGTGTATGTATAAATAAATACACAAATGAATGTATGCATAGATAAGTCTTCCATCTAGTACTGTGATTTGCTTCCCTTTTTTTGTGTAAAAATGATAGTAAATTAATCTGTTCATTCTCCTTTCTCTGCTCTTCTGAATATGCTTCTTCATGCTCTGATCCTTGTATCTTTCCACCTTTTGCTTTCTTCTTTTCTCCACATTTTATTTAAGTTTGGATGTTGTGTTAGAAGTTTCCTTAATCACTGTAAGGTGAGTGGAGTCACCATCCCTGGATGTGTTTAAAAAAAGCACGTGGTGCCATGGTTTAGTTGAGGTGTTGGGGCATGGGTTGAACTCGATGATCTTCAAGGTCTCTTCCAACATAGTCATTCTGTGAATTTGGTGTAAACACTGCCCATTCACCTGCATCCTCTTCACTACCCTCTGTTCACACTGCTTGTCTGCCTTCTGCCTGTGTGGGACATTTTCCTTTTCCTCTGGAAAATGACAGCTCTGGGAGCAGCACCTTGAGAGTGCTCTGACAGAGTGTCTGCTCTTGCCATCAGCAGCCTCATTCTCTTCTTGCCATTTGGGCACTTCTGAGCAGAGCTGTCATTTGCAAAAAGAATCGAGCACATGGAGTAGCAGTCCAAGCAAAAAACATCAAGACTAAATCATGTGATGAGCCAGCCCCCTGAAAGCCATAGCAGGTACTCACAGACCAGCTCAGTGTCATAAATTAATTGGGAACTGCTTAGAAAGGAAAATTTTCAGCACTCTGGATTCTTATTTACATCAGTCTCTTCAACAGAATATTGCTTTAGTTTCAGCATGTATCTTTCTTAAGCTGAGATGCTTCCCACAATTCTGCTGTGCTCCAGACAACAGGTCATAAACATCAGGAACGTGAAGCAGAGCAATTATTAGCCCTGTATGCTGGGCTGCAGCATCCCTGCTGTTCAAATATACTGGCATAGGACAGAAAACTGATAACAGTAATTCTACAGAGCTTTTGAGCCAGGAGAAGAAGAGGATTGTGAACAATTACTGCCTTGGAGGCTCAGATGTTCTAAAGCAAAAAGGGGGGAAACTCATAATTTACCTGGACTGACCACTTTTGCAATAAAAAAAGTAATTTTCTCTACATTAAGAGCCTGCCAAAACAGAAAAGTTAAAACAGGCATGCCTGAGAAAGATGATTAACAGATACAGAATGCTTTCCTGTGTAACCACTAATGCACAATATCCCTCTTACACTTAACCTTTATGTGCTACCAAAAGGACAGCATCAAGACTGTCCTTCCAGCACATGCCTGTTACTGAAAGCTTTTAATATCCTCCTTCCATATCCATCAAAGCCAAGATATCAGGAACATAGAAAGATTTAACCACTTATTAAACAGAGATATCATGTCAGGCAATATGTTCTTTTCTACAGGGCACTACTGAATTGAATGTGCAAGAGAGACAAAGTGTCTAACAAAGAGAAAGCTGCTGCAGGACATGCATTGCCTCTCCTCTCCCAAGGAACTCGACTAGCAAGGAAATCTCACCGAGTACAAACCAGAGCAAGCCGATGACAGCAGATGAGGCAATGGAAAATCACAGAAATAAAGGTGTGGAGAGAGACTTGCAGACATAATTTTTTTTTGTTGGTTTGTTTGTTTGTTTGTTTTGGGGGTTTTTGTTTGTTTAGTTGCATTTTAGGGGTTTTTTAATTTTCTTTTTAAGTTTTTTAATATTACATCAATAGTAAACAAAAACTTCAAAGAATCATAGCTTCGTAGAACAATTTGGGTTGGAAGAGACCTTAAAGATCATCCACTTCCAACCCCTTTACTATGGGTAGGGATGTCACACACTAAATAAGGTTGCTTAGGGCCCCATCCAAACAGGCTTGAACCTCATACAGAGTTGCTTGTTGGATCCAGCTTGGGATTTAATTGCTTTGATTACCTGGCTCAAGATGAAGTTGACTATCCCTTCCTCTTTTTCTGCAATGTGGACTTGGAAACCCAGGTCTCTCTGTCATGTTTCACACAACCATTGCCCAAACACAGTGCACACCAGACTAGGTACAGAACACAGCTGGAAACCAGGCCCTGAGGCAATCACTGCTGTCACAAAACCACAGAATATCCTGAGCTGGAGGGGACCAACAAGGGTTATTGAGTCCAACTCCTGGCCTTGCACAGGACACCCCAAGAGTCACACCATGTTCTTGAGAGCGTTTTTCAAGTGCTTCCTGAACTCTGTCAGGTTGGTGCTGTGACCACTTCCCTGGAGAGTCTGTTCAGTGCCCAACCACCCTCTGGGGGAAGAACCTCTTCCTAATATCCAACCTAAATCTTCCCTGGCACAGCTGCAGGCCATTCCCTTGGCTCCTGTCACTGGTCACCTGAGAGGAGAGATCTGTCCCTGCCCTTCCTTTTCCCCTCAGTGAGGAAGTTGTGACTGCAATTAGGTCTTCCCTCAGTGTCCTCAAGGCTGAACAAACTAAGTGGCTTCAGTCACTGCTTAAATGGATTCCCCTCAAGGCCCTTTGCCATCTTTTCAGGCCTCCTCTGGACACTCTCCAACACCTTTATATCCTTATCTGCTTAAGAAAATGAAATAAATATCATTATATAACAGCAGGTATTTAACACTGTGGGGAAGCTGCCATCAGGGATGTTTCCAGTGAAAGAAAACACAACAAAGAGCTCTCCCCTGGCAATATTCACACATCTTTATTGCACAGCATCAATGCATCACACATACTGACACAGAGAGGTCAGAATGAGCCTGTATCTGGCTTAACTACCCCACAGCTGCAGCATATTGACACCTGCTCTATCTGTGGACACCAAACAGTGCAAACAGTTCAGGACTCCTACATTCCTATGCTGAAAACCTCTGAAACTGCTGCTGCTACAGATTCACACTACCTCACATTTGTTTCCTGTCTTTAAAGCTGTGTCTACATAAATAATTACCAGTTGATGCATAGTCGTGAGTCATACAGACAAAAGGCACCAGCAATTCCAAGCTCTTCAGGTTCTGAAAATCAGCCTGACACAGGCTTCAACCTACAACATCTCTCTCACCTCTGCAAACCTCTGCTAATTGGAGGACACAGGGGCTTGGCCATATTTTTGGACAGAATTCGACCCAGAAAAAAAAAAGCAGCCGATAATGCATAGGTGCATGGCAGCCATGAGTTTTTGGCTTCCATGTTCAAAATGATTACCTAAAATGTTTCCTGTAACTTTTATAGGGCCTGGAACATTCAGAGGCACTTTCTCATGGTCATATAAGATCTCAGGTGCAGTACTAGGGTGAAAAAGAAAACATCAAAGAAACCCCCAAAGCTACACCCCCAAACTGAAATACACTTTCATTTCAATGGAAAACTAAAATATTAATATAAAAAAATCAGAATAAATTATGTTATTTCAGTTTCAAAAAAATGGATTTTTTTCAGTCAGCAAAACACATTTAATTAGGCTTTTCAACTCACACACAATTGAATAAAATACATGTAAAAAAGGCATAACTGTCTCAACTCATTATACACTCTTGTTTGAATGAATACAGCTTGCCCCCACAGACCCTTCACGGTGACTTTCCACGAATCATCTCGCTGAGGGCTGAGGGACTGAGTGGGCTTTGTGCAGACAGGTCAAGTGGACCTGTGTGCTCTAGGAGAGTCATAAACAACACAAAAATCCAGTGCCTGTAATTAAGCTGGATGATACAGACTCATTAAATCATTTCCACCGAATGATGAGAAGTTTCCAGCAATCAGATTGCTCAGGATGCTGCTAAAGGAATTGCTCTGGATGAAAATTTGACTTGAGGAGTAGAATGCTTTGTGCATCTTTCAGAATCTTGCCAAGGCAAAATGAGAAGAAAACAGAGTATTGAAGTTTCCAGTCAGAGCCTCAATTACTGCAACTGTAGTAAAATAATCCTATGAAAAATTCAGAAAAAAGCATCCTGCAAACACAGGTAGGGAGGTGCCTGCACCTTGTTGAACACAACAAAATGAGGGTACTTGTGTGCATTTTGCATCCAAAATACAAAAGAAACAAATAATATGATTTATAGCCTCAAATCAGCTGTAAAATATAAAGGGATGAATGAGAGAGGAAGCCACCGGGAGGCACTATTGCCACTCAGCAAGTGCGTGATCAGAGCCTCTCCTGCTGCCGCAGGTGCTCGGCCAGCAGCGAAACAGCCTCGTGTGCAGGTCACCGTAGGAGCCACAGCACCACTGCGCACAAAATACACTCATTTACAGGTGCATTTGTACCTACCTTGAATGGTGCTGAAAATGTTTGCAATAAAAATGATGTGCGACTTTTGCTAGTTACCAGAGACTAAAGTGGTTGTGGGGGTTTTTTGTGCTTTTTTTTTTTTTTTTTCTGTTTGTTTGTTTTATTGTACAGCATCATCTAACTTAATCTTGAATAAAAAAGAGGGCTGTTATGAACAAGCCAAAATCTTAACGGATTATGAACGAACTTCCTTGTAAATTAGAAATCTAGGAATGTCTGCAGAATGAATACTTACCTTTCAAAACTGCAAATTGCTATGCAAAAAAGGAAAATGAAAGTAATGATAATATGACTCCCCTTGCAGTTGAAAGAACCCTTTAATTTTGCGTTTTAATAATTTTATACTGTATCAACCACTTTGATTTTAATCTCAGAAGAAAAAAACAAAGCTGAGTGCAGTACAGATGAAAAATCAGAAACCACAGAAGCCTGAGACATCCTGTTCTTATATCGACACTCATCAGAATAAAAGTCCACAAAATGCAACTTCTTTTTCCTTCCAGCTATAATTAAAAAAAATCATTTTTTTCATGTAGTTAACAATTCTTTGGCAATTTGAAGACTATTGTACATCTTTTAAAATTCTGCATTCAAATATTTTGAAGTAGCTTCACAAAAAGATTTGACTCTCAGTTATGAAGTATCACAGTCAGAGAAGGGTTTACCTAGTATTCTTCTTATGCATTTACTGTATTTTTAAATGTTGCCATAATCAAGAAAAATAAAGTTTATTTAGGATTTTTGTCATTTTATAATGAAAATAGCATATGAAAAATTCAATTTAAAACAATTCTTTATGATCTCTATTGATTCATATGTACAAGGGCTTAATTCCTGAAGCAGATCACACATATAACATTTTCCTTTTCTGCTGTTACCCACAATATTTTAGATGCAAGATATTTCCCCATTTTTATCTCAAGGAAGAAATACACCTTTAATTATTGATAAATGTGATCTCAACTGCCTTGACTGCCCAAGAACAATTAACCCAGAAAGATCAGCTGATAGCATTAAGTATAGAAATGCAATTCAAAGAACCCAAAGTGAACAATTTTTAAGGCACATATACTTTGAATTATTTAATTCACCACACAGAACTCATTCAGAGAAACACAATGCATATCTCAATTGAAACTCCTCCTTAGTGCAGAGGTTTAATGTCAAAGTGAGTCAGGTAGGTTAATCCATGGCAATATCAGATCTTGTCTGGCAAATTTGCCTGTGCCAAGAGCATGTGCTCAGGCAGCTGGAAACAGCTGGCTTAATTTGCTTCTACTCAAAGCTAGAAAGATGAAAATCGGCTCCAGATTTGATAGCCCTGCTCCTGCAAGAGTGTGTCACCTGAGATGATGGTTATAAGCAGAAACTGGAGTCAACGACAGCAAATAGTTTTGATTTTTTGGCACAGCCACACACCTGGCTTGTGCTCTGCTGTGCAAAAACACAGCAGAGTTAGCCCAGGTCAGATAATGATGGGCACAAGAGGAAGGTGGTTTGCTCCATGGGTGCCAACTGAAAGCTGATTGCTGCTCTGTCATAGCTTACCTTTGGACAATTTTCTGTGCCTTGGATCTTCATCTCCAAAATATTAATTCTCTAATTGTCACAGTATTGCACAGATAATTCAATTTATGATTGCCATGCTCTTCAATACTGTTGTAATAAGACTCATATAAAAAACTTCAGAGACGTCCTTAGAGCTATCCGTTGTATAAGCTGGACAAGCAGAAATTACATGCCTCAGGCACAAGATAACCAGCAGCTTCAAGAAGACCTAAAATATCTGCTTATTTCAGGTACTTATTTAGTTCTTATTGCTGGACAAAGGAAACAAAGAGTAATCATTTAGTTCTACTCCAGAGAGAGAGAAAAAATTGCTAAGTTCAAGAATGTATTCACTGAAGAGTGGTCAGGCTGCCCAGGTGGAATCATCATCCCTGGAAGTGTTAAGAAAACATTTAGATGTGGCACTTGGGGACATGGATTAGTGCTGGACCTGGCAGTGCTGGGTTAATTGTTGAACTTGATGATCTCAGAGGACTTTTCCAGCCTTCAGAATTCTATGAATCTATGGTAATATTCTGCCTGTTTCCTTCTACCTTTATTAAAAAACTTGTGAAATGATAGTCAAGTTAAATGTGGGATTCAGACCCACTTATCTTTATGGGAGATTTCAAATTCCCAGAAAAAAACTGGGAATATCATCCTGCTGTGACAAACTGACAGATCTTGAAAATTCTTGAAGTTTGTAGGAGATAACTTCTTGTCACAGGTACTCAGTGAGGCAATGAGGAAAGATGCCCTCCTAGATCTGCTGTTTGTGAAGAGAAGGATTTGTGTGGGATGTGATGGTAAGTGGCAGCCTTGGCCACAGAGATGACAATGTGGTTGTGTTTAAAATTTTCAGTGCAATGAGAAAAAGGGACTGGAGAGTTGCTACCCTGGACTTCAGGAGAGCAAACTTAAAGCTAATAATGAACTGTTTAGTAGATTATCCTGGGAATCTGCTTTTGAGGGATTGGAAGCCCTCAAGGGCTGAGCAGTCTTGAAGAAAACCTTTTGGAAGCAGAGGATGCAGCAATTCAGCTGTGTCTTAAGTGGGGAAGAAATCCAGCTTGACTCCATGTGGGGCTCAGGAGGGAAAATAAACTGTATGCTCTGGTAAGTGAGCTCAGGCTTTTCAGGAAGAATACAGAGGTTTGGATACTGTCCATCACAGCATCTTCTGGAGAAGTTGTCCAGCTATGGAAAGATAGATACACAGAGCACTGGGTGAAGAACTGGTTGAATGACAGAGCTCCAAAAGTTGTCACCAATGGTGTTCCTCTGGGGTTGTTTCTAGGGCCTGTCCTGTTCAATATATTTATCAACAATCTGGATGCAGGAGTTGGATACACTATTAGCAGGTCTGCTGAGGATACCAAAATGGGAGGTGTGCTTTGCTTTTTTGAGACACAAAAGGTCTTAGAGAGGAAACTAGGCAGATAGGGTAATTGGGTAATGATTAACTGGATGAAAATTAAAAGCTGGATTTTGCATCTAGGGTGGACCAATGCCCAGCAAAAGTCTAAATAGGGAGAGCAGTGGCTGTAGATCAGCCCTGCAGACAAGGCTCTGCTCTCCAGGAGCCAGCAGTGGCCCTGGCAGCCCAGAGGGCAAATCCCATCCTGGGCTGCATTAAACACAGCATGAGCAGCAGGGAAAAGAGAGGATTATCCTGCTGTGCTCAGGGTGGGAGCCCTGAGTGCAGGGCTGGGATCACCAGGTGAGGATGTGAAGGTTCATGACTGTGTCCAGAGGGTACCAAAGATGGTGATGGGGCTGGAAGCCATGTCCTGTGAGGAGCACCTGAGGGCTCTGTGCTTGTCTGGTTTGGAGGAGGCTGAGGGGTGACCTCATTGCTCTCTGACAGCTTCCTGAGGGGGAAAGGGGAGAGGGAAGTGCTGAGCTCTTCTCCTTGGGATCCAGTGATGGAACATTTTGGAATGGTTCAAAACTGTGCCTGGGAGGCTTAGACTGGACATTAGGAAGCATTTCTTTACTGAGAGGGTGGTGAAACTGTGGAAGAGACTTTAGAGATGTGGTTGATGCTCCAGGCCTGGGTGTGTTTAAGAGGTACTCAACCAATGCCCTTAAAGCACTTTAATTTTTGGTCATCTCTGAACTGGTCAGGCAGTTGGATTAGATGGTCTTGTAAGTTCCCCCCAACTGAAATAGTCCATTTTGTTTAGTTCTATTCTTGTGATTCACAGACTGATTAAAAATCTGCTCTGCCCCCACACTGCTCATTGTGCTGAGAATCCCCATGAGTTTGCTCCGGAACCTGTGATGACCTCTGTTTGTGTTTTCATCCCTGTGCTAATGAGAGTTAACAGTATTACAGAATCCATTTTAAAAGCTGCCATTTCCAGCGTTGATGTCAGAGGTAACCTGCAGGTAGGAAATAGTTTCATTTGTTTTATTAAACAATTTATTTGTTCACTTAGCCTTAGCCTTCTGGGGTTACAGGTAACCAGAACTGCAGCAGTTTCTTGATCCAGTTGCACCCAGAACATCATCAGAGAGCATTTAGAAGGTTATATTTCCAATATTGTTATTAAAAATTAAGCCATTCACGGCAGATAGTTCCAGAAAAATCTGAAATTTGACCAAATGAAAGTCACCTACCTTCTTTATTTGGAAGATTAATTTGTACAGGACTCAGGATTCTTTGTCCTTTTTCTTTTTCCCTAAAGGATATTATTGTTTCTACAAGCTGGTGAGAGTAGAAAGCTATACACAACTGCTGATGGGCTGCTGTGAACTGAATAGAATAGTCATCATAATTAATAAATTAGTAATATTCACTACAGTGTCATGACCTGGCAGAAACTTTCATCTATAATTAATTATAGCCCTCATTTTGGATAGTTTTTGTCTTTGTTTTTTTTAGAAAAAGGCATGACAGTATTTGTGCTTATCTATTTAACTGCTAACATGAGTCTAATTTCATTAACAGTGAAATTTGGGGTTTGATTTGCAACAATAAAAACACAGTTGCATAAGCCCTGAAAATTCCTTTAAAACTAATTAAAGATTTTCTTGCATTTACCAAGGTAGAAAATTAGAATTTTTTCATATAAAAATAAGTTAAGAAAATATGCACTTGCATATGCTTATTGTCTGGAAATTGCTGTCCATTTTTTCCAAGTAGATAATGTAGCTATTAAAGCTAAAAACAGGCTTGGAGGACATTTGTTTTAAAATTCACTCCATGGAGAGTTCCAGGATTTATATGCTTTTATATGGGAAAGGGCAAAACAAAAACAATGTTGAAAACTAGGTTATATAAATAGAGCATGCACCTAGTTATGTACTATAAATCATGTAGATGAGCATTTTTTACAGGGAGAAGGAGATACAAGAACAAAGAAGAAATATAGATGTTCCTAAACTCTGAGGTGATGATATTCTGTTCTGAACACACCAGAAATACTCACAGACATTGAGCTTGCTTCTCAAAGAGAACTGATGAATGAGGGAAGGCCTCCCAAAGTGTTCCCCTAGGTTCCCTAAGTTTAACAAAATCAAAAGTACTCTTCAGTAAATACTTTTTCTTCATGTCTTTCCTCAAATAAAATGAATTATCCACAAAGATTGTTTATTTCAATTTGGATGCTTTGGAATTTCTGTTGTAATAAACAGGGCTCTGAGGACCTCTCTATAAATGCTTTCCCTGTTTGTTTATGTCATTTTTATCAACAAAAATACTTATCTCAACCCCAACAACTTATTTCTCCCCAAAAAACCCCCACAAACCCAAATATTATTAGGTTGGAGATGCTGACATATGTTTAAATTGCTGCCTCTCTGCATCTTTCCATTCACAGAAAAAATGGAACAGGAAAGTTTACCTTCCTGCAGGATTGATAGTGAGATTTTTTTTTACATTAATTATATACTTAGAAAATGGATTCTCTGCCTGTTTAAGTTAATTTTATTACTAAATTAGCTGTAGGATTTAGGAATAGTCATGCACAATTAAAGAGAAAAGAGCAAATAAAAAAAACAACCTGAGGATATTTTTTATGGTAACTCCATTCTTTACACAAATATGTTTTTTGGTGTTTTTTTTTTTTTTTCTTTTTTCCAAACAGATGTAATCCTGTCTTCTTTCCCTCACAGCCCAAAGCATGAGCTCTGTCAGGACCCAGAAAATATGTCGAGCAGTGCCTAAGATTCCGACACCCAGTCTGGAAGATGTCTTCTAAGAACAGTCAGGAGACATACTCAGAAGGACAAAAGCTGCCAAAATACAGTTGTAACATTTTTCTTTATAAAACCTGAGACGCAGCAGTATCTGTCATTATATTAGCCCAGTAGCCACAATGTTTACCCAGAAACTGTTGAGAACTAACTTGTATGCTTTGGGAAGATTTTCCTCTCTTAGAGAGCTACTCTAGTAAGCAATTCACTCTTTCACATCCATTCTCCCCTTGTCATATGAATCTTTCCTCCTTTTCAACACAGGCAAACACTTTGAATGTACCCACAGGCTCCTATGTTTTGCATTCAGTAGACATTGGATTTAAACACGAAATAATCTTCAGGGCAAGTTGAAACTCCAGGACTCCACACTCTAAATTCAAGGCATTAAGCACTGGTGTCAAAGGATTTCTGATTGAGTGTTAAACCCAGCAGGTTATTTTGCACAAGAGCATCACAATGATTTTAGCACAATTTTTTTTCCATTTTTTTAGATTAGACATCATCCCTCACAACTGGCTTTGACTCTGGACTCTCAGAAAGTTATCTAGGACGTCCTTAACAGAACTCTCTATGGTGCCTAAATTGCAAAAAGGACAAAAAAAATGACTTCTCCCACACTTAGAATTTTCCACTGGAAACTGCTGAGGTACCAGCGGTGTCCTAGTGAATCTGATTGTCTCCTTAAGGGAACTAGTTCTTCCTGGAGCATTGCAAAGAAGGCATATGGTAGGCTCTGGCTTCCATTTCTTGGGACCAGGCACCTAAAAAAAAAAAACCCTTGCAAAAACATCACTGCAGTCCTTTATCCATCTGTCTTTGGTATGCTGGTGTGAGACAATTTCACTCCAAGTTCTTCATACTGATGGAGTCCTACTTAACTGAAGTACTGCCATAGAAAATAGCTGAGCAGATCAGCCCTTCCTGGAGGACAACTTTGCTCACTGAAGCAGATGATAGTCATCCACAGACTTACACAATCTTTGAGAAAAGCAGGAAGACACAGAAGGTTCATTTCAGCTAAAATTCTGGTGGCTCTCTGTTCTCATTATAACTGCATTAGAGTCCATCATAAGAGGCCATCACATATGTTTGAAATTAAACACCTACACAACCTTTTGCACAACGAGGTCACAGCTATTACCAGTTTTGCTGGTACTTATTTTTATCTGCTCTCATCGTAGTTTGTTTATAAGAGGCTACCAAAGAACTGTAATGTCATTAAACACCATCCAGACATGAAAAGCTTGGTGGAGAACTTCAAGCCACAGAGGAACAAGTATTTATGGTTTTCAAATCACATTTTTGAAATCACTGGCCTTACAGAGTAGACTTAATCTGTGAGAACAAATCATCTTATGATAGATTTCTTTGGGGTTAACATCAAGGAAGCATCGTGTTGCATCGGATGCACCTCAGCCAATGAGGCATATCCACACCTCCTCTTCATAGAGGAGAATAAATATTGTCTGAAATCAATATATTTGTGTCCTTCACCAAGACGAGAAATCCCAATCATTCCAACCATTTTGGTCTGTAAAAGGAGATGGTGTTTTTCAGGGACTTTCCATAAGCTACAAAGAAATTCTCCATGGATGGGAAAGGGTTCAATTCAGCTGTGTAAGCACAAGCACCCAGTGCTACTAAATGCTAAGGTGTATACAGCTTGATAGACACATAGATATAGATAGATAGATAGATAGATAGATAGATAGATAGATAGATAGATAGACAGACAGATAGATATGTGTGTTTGTATATATATATATATATATATATATATATATATATATATATATATATATATATATACACACCTTAGGGAGCACATATAAATTATATGTATATATAAAGCTGAGGTCAGGTGTGCTGTTCCAGATTTGTCATGTCACACGTGTTTGGTCCCTGCCTCCCTGCCAAGTGAATACTGTGTCACCTTTATGCTGAAAGAGAGCTCAGTCCTTGCTGTGCACTTGGTGCTGAAGCACAGGTGGCGACCTTGCTGCCCACCTTTATTGATGGTCAGTAATTTAAACAAAGAAGACAGAACTACACCCATGATTGTCAGCAATTCTTCCTAGCCCTCTATTCTCCCTCCTTCACCTCTATGTGTTAAGATGTTAGCTAGAGGTAATTATTTTTCGTATACAAAATTTAAGCTATACATTTTTATTTCTCAGACACAGTTCATGCAAAACCCAGTTTAGAAAAGAGTGTTTTGATTTAAACATCCATTACTAGGTTCAGATTGACAGCAAAAAGAATTCACTGAGAATTTCTAAAAAAATATGTCACACAGTTCTGGTGACCCTGTTAGAAAATGTAAGAGATTGCTGTTTCACAAAGTAAATAGCAAGTCTCATTTTCCTAGAAATTCTCCTCTCTTCAGATTCAACAAACTAAAATTGTTCTCCAGTGGTAGAGCAACACCTGCCTGCAGGGGAGCATTGCAGGAAACTGACTTACACGTTGTACTAAAACCACACCCTGCAGACAACAGAGGGGTATAAACAAAAGCTGTATCTCCCCACTGCATATTAAAATAATTGCATAAAGCTGAGGATTCCAACTACTACTACCACCAAAAAAAAAGCAAAAATCAAAACCCACCAAACCCCCCAAAAAGCCACTTATATTAAAAAGAGCTCAATAGATGATTTATTGCATGTTGCTCTCAGACCCTATTATGAAGGAAATAATGAAACCCAAACCAAATGGTCCTACATGATGATAATAAAAAAATCTTCTCTGCAGAAAGAAATCAAAACACAGGCTCTGAACCCATCAGATAACCCTAACCAAATGGACCACAAACAAGGTTATGGACTCTTGCTGCACTCTAAGGCTCCCTTGCTCGTGCCACAGTTGTTAACTGTAAGACACAGTTTTACCACACACTACCAACTCTTCATCTCCTTTTCCCCAGGGTGTTAATAAGGTTTAATTAGCAAAAGAAACATTTGCAGTAGAACTACATTTCCCAGAGCGGTCTTCTTTTTGCAAAGCAGTTATTTCTCAATACCTGTCAAGATCCATAGAAGAGAGAACTTTCTTCTTGAACCTTTGTCCGGGAATGGTTTTTAAGACCCAATTGAACCAGTCGATACAATTGGTATTGTAGAGCTGTTCTCGATTCAGGGTTTTCAGGTACTTGTAAATGAAGACAAATAATTAGGTTCTTACAGGGACCCTATCTTGTCTCAGCTTACTCCACTGTTGCATCTGTACAATGTAAAATTTTCTAAGATTTTCCTCAGCTCAGGAAGTGTTAAATGACACGCAGCACAGGAAATATCTAGGGCTACATTGTGAGCTTTTGGGGAGTGCCTTAAATTTTTTAAAACACACAAAGAGTTTTTTATTATAATATTTTTCACATTTTTAATGCATATTAACATTTATTTCTTCCAAAATTTCTTATATTGGTGCTAATGCCCTTTTTTGGTGGATTGGTTCTCAGACACTGGAGAAGCAGAAATGAATTCAAAATTTCAGGGCTTCTTTTTTCTCAATTTGGATAAAGAAACACATTTTAAAAAGCAATAGCTGTGTGTGGGGCCTTAGGGTTTTGTGGGTTTTAAGGGTGGACGTTGATAGCTTTTTTTAAACCAGGTTAGAAATAATTCCAGTAAAGACTCCTGCTGTGTCAGCAGATCTGGATAAAAGTAATCAGTACAAAATGATGTATAGGTTTCTTTTCTTTAATAAAAAACCCATACCAAAAAAAACAAAGCCCCAAAAGAAAACAGAAGTTGAGAGCTCAATGTAAATAAGGAAAAGCTAGCTGGTGCTGCCACAAATGAGTGGTTTAGGTTGCTTAAAGAATCACCAGCAAGGGATCAGCAAAAGCAGGTTTGATATAAATTTGCAAAAACATGGCAAAGTTTGATGGCAAGGTTCACTCTACTACTTACTATATAAATAAAGCCCACAAATAAAAAATGGTTGAGGAGTAACCTATGAAGACTTTTGCTGGGACCAGGGACATAAATGGGTACAGAGGGAAAAGAGTAAGGGATGCAATGGATAACAGAGATCCTCCTGCTGATTCTCAAAGTTCAGAGTGGACGCCCTTGCCAAACTTAGCCTGAAACAGGATCAGCAGTTTAGGTCTAAAGGATTTAGCATAATAAGACTACAGAAAATATTTTCCATATGTAGTAAGGGGTACTATAGTGGCAGGTAAATTTAGGCTTTTATCTTTAGTTTGATATAAGAAAGGCTAACTGGGCACTTCTAGGTTTGAAAAACATCACATAATTGTTCACAATCTTTAGGTTGGGTGAATATTACCAAGCAAGATGCAGGATGCATAAAATCACCCTACATAACCTGAACAAGCGGGATAAACTTTTTTGTCTCACAGATTCAGGGCAGAAGCTCAGGTCCTGCAGTGAGCTCTGTCCTGGTGCATTTGCAGCCCTCCATGCTTTACATAAAAGGAAGTCTGAAAGTGCAAGGGAAGGCTGCTACTGGGGGCATTGTATCCAAGTTTTGGCAAGGCAGTTCAGCAGGTATTAGTGCTCCCAAGACTCTTTCATTGGGTAAACTGTTGGATCAGATGACCTTGTGGGGTCTTTTTCATTCTCCTTTTCTTTGGTTCTGTATTATGTTACTCCCAGCTGTTTGGGTCGTCAAGAAAAAAATATTCCTGTTGATAATTTTCCTGCATGTAAAGGACAACAGCATCTGGCAAAGCAATGTTTTATAAAGCTGCACTTGACCACTAACTGTTGTGTTAAGGACATTTGAATAGTCTTCCATATTGAAAAACCAGCAAGACTTTAACACCACTGTAGATAAATACCATAATCTTGAAATGAAAGCATATGTTTCTTTCACACATTCCTACTTCTATGCTTTAATTTGTACCAGCCTACCTGAAGTGTTTTTACTGAAATTAGATCTGTTACTAGTGTAAAATTATAGCTGTTCTATTTCTGTGTTATAAAAAAAAAGAAATAGAAATGTATCTCGTTATACTTAGCATTGGATATTTTTAGTATTGTTTCCTAATCTTGCTGTAGGAATCTAATGCAATACAGAACATAAGAGATCACATTATTATACTTATAGCTACAATATAAGCAATCAGAAATAAAAAACCCACAAACCCAAACAATAATGGATATTAAAAATCTAATTATTCGTGTCGTTTAGAGAAGAGCATTTGTTTTATAATACAACCATGAATATGGCACATTTGTGTAACACATTCCGTTTATTGAAAAACAAATCCAAGATGAGATAATTTTAACTGCATATGGTATCATGGGAACAGGAGATTTGTGGCAAAACACCGGGAAAAAAAAATCACAGTAAAGAATGAAAAAAATCAGTAGCTGAGAAACTTCCAGCAAGGGACCCATTTGTTCTTTAGGATTGTTATGCTAATTTTTAGGACTTGCTGGAGCAGCAAAGTAGAGGTTTTAGGATGAAGGCATCAATTACCAAATACTAATGCTATAAAGATATCATTCCCTTCTCAAGGTAATTTCAAACACCCATTCATAACACTACTTTTCAAGCACTGCACTTTTACTTGAACTCTGTAAGAGGTAAAACTCTTCAAAAGTCAATAAAACTTAACAGTTTCTTTATCAAAACAAAAGTGGTTTCCTTGGGAAATATAATGTTCTAATCCTTCACTAATTTGAAAAAAAATAATAAAATATCTAGAGGCCCCTAAATAAGACCCAGAATTGAGGTATTAGACTACTGAGGTATTATTTTTAAGGAAGTGTGTGCTTGGATACATTTTAAGCCTTACTAAGCACTTCTTACCTGAGTTTACATTTGTGGCTGTTCACTGCCAAAATAAGGCAGTGCATAAATAAAATTCAAATTATGGATTTTTAGTAACTTATTTTGACAAAAAATTATTTCTCAATATAAGTCACAAAACTGCATTTAGTCAGATTCCCAAATTATTAGGAGAAATGATGGGGAGGGAAATGAGGGAGGGACACTGCACCTAATGAAAATATTCCAGCAGGAAAGCAAAGATATATTTTTGCCTTAACATTTCACTTTATACATTGATCTATAATGAAACAGTCCTGCTATAATGAAATTGTCCTGCTTCTTACTTTCCCTCATTTTGTGAAAACTTAATAAACAGATAGAAGTGCTGTGACACTTGTGAATGTATAGTCAGGACTATTTTCTTTCCATTTGAGTTCTAAATTAAAAATCTGAACTCAGGCCATTATCACCCATTGAATTCTCAGGCACAGTTTATAGAAACAGGAGTTTAGGGGTTCTGTTGGGTTTTTGTTCATTTTGTTTTGTTTCCTATCGTAGTGCCACCAATTTCTCTTCTCACAGCCACATTTCCTTTAACATCCCCCAAAGCAACAGCTCTCCCAACTCCTCTTGCTGTATCTTGCAGTGCCAACTCTTCTTGGGGTGTTCTGTGTAGGGCCATGAGCTGTACCCAATGATCCCTTTGGGTCCCTTCCAACTCTGAATATTCTGTGATTCTATGATTCTATGTACTGTCTAAAACAACTACTAACTTAAATACATAGTTTGCTAACTGCAAAAATTTAAAGTAAATTTAAGTAAGTAAACATTTGATTTCAAAATATAGGACCAAAACACAATTATTAGAAGTTTCAATAGAAATTAATCTAAACTTATGTGACAGATTTAAGGAACAGATTTCTTGTGAGATAATATTCATAAATACAGAAGGTGACAAAACTCTGCCTTGCTATCCAAGGTATTTTTTAAAATTATTAGTGTCTACTAATGTTCACACAGCTGAAATATTTTTAAAAACAATTGTTTTGCATATATATTCTACCAGGCTTTATGATATTAAAAATTAAGCAATGAGATCAGTCAGATCAACATCGTGGAGTCGGTATGGATGGGTAGGTTGAAAGAATTGACTTTAGAAAACAGACTTATTTTGTGTTATAAGTGCAAATGACACTATTTGGAGTTGGACAAAAATACAATGTCCTTCTCAGGAACAGCTGGTGAGCTAAGCAAACTTCTCATGGCAAAGACTGATGATTCTCTCTGTTCCTTAACTCTTTGTATCACAAAAGATACCAAGAACAGGATGCTGAGAACATTTTGCACTGTTTGATCCTTCCACTGTATCCTGGCAGAGTGGGTGCATGTATAAAATCCACGTTTCACAGACTGATCTGCATGTGTGCTTTCAATGGGAGCTGAGTCTTACTGTCTTATATGGTGAGTTCCTCTGTCACGTGTTGCCTTGTAGAAAGTACAGAAGGAGAATGGTTCCATTTCCAAACAGAAAATGCTTTATATCTTTTTTTGTTCATTTTCTTCCCCCCCTCCAAAAATTGCTTCTTTTGGGGGTCTCCTACAGCTGCTGCCTTGCTTCATAATATCACTTCAAGTATGCAAGGCCACTTAAAAGTAGTGTTAATTTTGTACCCACTCTGGTCTCAACATAGTCTGCAAAGTTTTAATGAACTATGCTCTTGCTCACCCTCCAGCTTTTTAAATAAAATTTTTTATTCTAAGAGAAAAACGGATGTTTTACTGCTAACCTTCCTCCCTTTTAAGAGAAGCTTAAGAAATGATTTTTCTAGGACTGCTTTACTATTACTGTGTAGAGTTAAAGTTTAAAAGCAAATGCATAAACCACCATCACCAAATGGCCTCTATTATATAATAACTTTAGTTTACTCCAACTCTCTCAGGATCTGAGCAGTCTGAACAATGTTATTTTCTGATATATTATCAGAAGAAAAGAAACTGTGGTTTTCATGCACAATAATGAAAGAAATAGGCCATGGGTAAGTCAGAAATGAAATATTGCAGAAAATAGTGGTATATAGAAGATATTAAGGCAGCAGATTTATTTCAGGGTTGGAGTAGCTAATATTCTTCACCTCGGTTCCAGTCAGTTACAAGGAAAAAGGCACTGATATTTTCAAAGCTCAAGTATCCAGTAAACTCATGCAAGCAGACAGGAAAACACAGATTGTAATTTTGAATTGAGTTCTGTTTCTTTTTCAAGAAAACATCACCATACAAAGATAAATGTTGGGAGCTACATCACAGTCTTACCAAGACAACAGATAACTTATGGCTGATGAAGCCTTAGTAGTTACGAAAGGCAGTCTGTGAGAGACAAGCTTTTAATGGATTGAATATAAGAAGAAAAAATTAGCCACAAACAATTTCACCCTGTAAAAAGCTGTCCTAAGAACAAAAGAGAACATTCATTAGCACACAACACAATGTGCTAAAAGATGTGAAAGCAGGAAGAGGACAGGTATAACAGAGATAAGGGTGCACTGGATTTGGCATCACCCACGTCCAGAGCAATAAAAGAGGTATGTGGGAGGACAAGATGCATCAAGGTTTGTAATACACGTTGATTGTCCCAGCACCAGAGAAGGCAGTCACAAGGAGCTCAAAGCAAACCACTTTTGTAAGTGTACTAGGCAGGAATATAGGAAATTAAAGATTGTACAATTTTGCAAAAGCTCCTAGCAGAGGAATTTAGAAATGGTACAACATTCCTTTATAGGTACAGTGTAAGATCAAGAAAGGATTACTAAAATGTATTTATATTCAAATATGACAGAAGAGAAAAAGATTATGTAGAAAAAGTTTTTTGCAATAATGTTATCTTTTGCATCATTAGAACTATAGGAAGTGTGTATTAGCAAGTACATAATAGAAAATGAAAAAAATCTAGATTTTTAACAAATACCTGTACAAAACAAATAATGGGCTGTAAAATCATTTCACCTTATTGAAAACAAGATTAGGAAAGACCCTTTTAACATTATAAAATGCTTCAGAGCAGAGAATACAAAGTTCATCAAGATGCCTACAGGCACCTCCCATGACCAAGGCACATGAGTGTGCAGCTCCAGGACTACACTGCTCCACAGGACTACACTGCAGCTCCACTGCTACAGCTGCCATTAGCAAAATATCTAGAGGAAAGAAAAAAATCCTTCAGACCATGGCATACTTGAATATAATGACAAAGGTGGTGAACTCACTGCAATGTATTGACTCAATTACTGCACTAGAAATCAGACAGCCTGTTCTGATACAGTGTGTTAGCCTTTAAGACCTAGAAAGTAAAGTAGAATGATAAAATTTATCATCTGCTCCAGATGATGTAATAATTTTGCTCTATAGATCTCATACATTCTATGCACTGTCTTCAACCTTAACTTGGCTGATTACCTTGATTAGGTCCAAAAAAAGTCTAAACTTTGAACCATGAGGCAGAAGGTATAAAAGAGAAAGAGATTAATTTTTAGAGAAAAGTTTCTGAAAGCAATTTGTCATGAATGTTTTGATATGACAGTACACTCTTATTTATTTTTTCATATTTTTAAACACATGAAAGTTAAAAAGAAAAAGAAAAACAACCATGGGAATATTGGAGAAAGGAGTGCAAAGGTACTTTCATCACACCTAATAGAAATTGGCAAGTAACACACTGCAATATTAAGGAAGCCAGAACCCACTTAGCAACATGCTAGTCAGAACTGTGGTGAGTCACATCAATCACTAAATGTGGTATTTGTGACAAACCATTCTCCAAATAGACCCTGCTTCTACAGGTCTTCAGCTGTGTGCACTTTATTGAGTTGAAGTCTCAAATAATGATTCTGTAACAATCTCTTGTGGACTGAGATCTAAATCAGGAACGCAGGAGTTAATCAGAAGCAAGGACGACATTAGAGGTAGGTAAAGTCTACCACAGAACTGGAAATGACCTCAGCAGGGTGACTGCCTGTGGATGCAGTGCCTTCTGTATCTGAGTGAGGGTGCTGCAACAGGCTCTCCTTGATCAGGTGCCTTATAGTAGATCCCAACCACAAGGTTGATTTTGCCTAAATTAATGCCCACTCTGTTTGGTTCCTCTCCTGTGACAAATGTTCCATCTATTCAATGATCACACCAGCTGCCACTGACTGTGGTGGGCTCATATCCCACAAAGCCAACCCTGTCCTGGGGCGGCATCCACAGCCCTGTGGGTAGCACAATGAGAGAGGTGATTCTGCCCCTCTGCTCTGCTCTCATGAGACCCCATCTGCAGTGCTCCATCCAGCTCTGGGGTCCTCAGGACAGGAAAGATATGGATCTACTGCAGCAGGTCCAGAGGAGGCCACAAAGATGGTCAGAGGTCTGGAACACCTTCCCTGTGAAGACAAGGCTGAATGAGTTGGGACAGTTCAGCCTGCAGAAGAGATGGCTCTGAGGAGAGCTTATAGCTGATTTTGATATTTAAAGGGGGCTTATAAGAAAGATCAGAAGAAACATTTTTAGCAGGAGCTGTTGTGACAGGACAAGAGGTAATGGTTTTTAAGTAAAAGATAGTAGAGTCAGGATAGATATAAAGAAATTCTTTACGATGAGCACGGTGAAACACTAGACCAGGCTGCCCAGAGAGGTGATAGATGCCCCATCCCTGAAAACATTCAATGTCAGTTTTGATGGAGCTCTGAGATACCTGATCTAGTTGATGATGTCCCTGCTCATTGCAGAAGCAGAGTTGGACTAGATGACCTTTCCAACCCAAAGCATTCAATGATTCCATGGAAATGACAAATATTTAGTTGTACTTGCGATATTTGGAACAAAGGCTTTGGTGAAATTACTGCTTGTAATCGCTGCTTGTTATGTTGATTCCACAAATAAAGAAAATTTAAGTGGATTAATTTGTACAGAATCCATATTTCAGAGAGAGGACACAGCTCAGTTTCTGCCTCTTTACACATGGTCCCCTCACATCCTGGTACAAGAAAGTGAATCTCACTCCTGAGAGTGAAGATACCAACACATCCTGATGCTTCTAGCACATATGAATATTAATTTTGACACCTACAATTTTAGCTTATAGATAGACACAGTGTCAGGTCAGATAACTGGTGCAAAAAAGGGAGCAATGGATATTATTCTGACATGGTTCCTGACTGATGTCCACCTACCGAACTAACTTCCTGAGACTACCACATGCATTAAACAGCAAAGTAGATGTGTCCTGTTAGAGAGAAAATACATTTAAGTCATGAGTTTTAGAAATTTGGACTCATGGCGTTTCAATATTCATGAATCCTACAGCTAATACTTACTGGGCAGCTCCTTGAGCAAGGCTGCTTTTCAAGCTCTGCACAGATTTCAGCAGTAAGAAAGCAATCAATCCTTAAGAAGATGGTATTTCCTACCTTTCCTGGACAGTAAAAGTAATGCTCAGAAGGCTTTTCCCAGCTAACCACATCCTGGGCTGCTTTCTAAGGCCCAAGGCTTGTAATTTCCCATCCTTTCTGCCCTTGTCTGACTTTATTGCATCCTAGTGAATTTCATTGGAGAAAACAATATCCTGCATTTGTTATGTTCAGGTTTGAGTTTGAACAGTAGGGTACAACATGGATAATTTTATAATTCCTATATTATTACAGACCTGGAGAGAACCAAGTCTTCAGACTTCCAGTAAGTCTTTCTCTGCTGAAAGCCAGAGGGAATTGGTAAAATATGGGAAGAAATACAGTGGTTTCTTGAAACACCAAATGTTTATTTAATCAGTTACCAGGGAGAATATGACTCTTTCCAAAAAAGGTGCATAGTTTTCTACACAGTTTGCAATAACATAACTACCTCTCTGTCTGAGGTCATGCTTTAGTACAACTTTAAGTACATTTAGGCTTAACTGGAAAAAAAAGGATTTTTTTGCTCCAGGTCACTCAATAAAGATTACACTCCTACATATTGTTCTGTGTCAAGAGTTGTATGTGCCTGCCTGCTTCACAACAGATGGCTGCATTTCAGTACTTTTATACAGAAGACGTATATGGAAGGTTGAAAAAAACATTCATTTTAATTCATATTCTTCCAGCTGCTTTTATGCTTTAGTTCTATCCATTAAGCTTGATGCCATGCAAAAGAATTTTTTAAATAGAACTTTGCAAATTTGTTTCTGTTCATTTTGGATCAAGATTTATTTGGAATGGTTGTACAGAGAGCATAAATCAAGTATATTTCATGTTGTAACATACCAGACATTGTTTCACGGGGCATTGCAATCTGTGAAATGCAACAAGGAGTAAGACACCTTAAAATATAGTCTTTTGGTTTTCAGGGTGAAAGAGCACTTACAGTTCTGAGAAGGGAACCTTAACCTCTGCTTCCAAGCTTTGAGTGAGCATTTCTCATGCTGGTTTACTTTTTCAGAGCTTTCTCCCTCACTGTATTGCAATGATATGTGTAAGATATATCGCAGTTTTATTTTTTTTTCATGAAATAAGGAAGTAAATGTATGGTTATTCAATTCACAGATATGAGTATTTTTCGTGGTCTTTTAAGTCTAGATCATCAAAATTCCTTACTGGCTTATCCAGTAAACACTGACTTAAAATGCTACTTTTATGGGTTTGGCTTCAGTGATTTAGTAATTTTCCTCTGTTTTACCCTTGTGCTCTATGACAGAGAAGAGCTGGTCTGGCTTCCTCCGGGCTTTTGTCACCCAAGATTCATTGATGAGACACCTAAGGACTAATAAGGAAGCAATGTAAAGCCTCAAAGCTAAAGAACAGAGCCAATCATGACCTATTACAACAAATGCATTCTCGGGAAAAATAGGCTCGAGCAAGGTCTTTTAAACTTTGCTTCTCTTTCCTGGTTTAGAGCAGGGTGAACCCCAAACCCACTTAGTGCCGCACATGTGGGCAACTCATCAGAAATACGGGTTTTTGGCTGGCATTTATTAAGTGGTTTATATTAATACAGGCAAAACCACAGCACGCTGGATAGAGGATACGCTGTTTCCAAGAGGAAAAAAAAGAAAATAAACTCGCGTTTACACTACTTTCAACACAAGATCTGCCTTTCTCCGTAACATCTGAGAGCGACGGAAAGGACGCCGTCCTGGATCCCCGACCCCTCTCACAGACCCTACGGCCCCGGAGAGGGTCTCGAAGAGGACTCGTGTGTCAGAAGGGTCGCTGTGGGGTCTGAAGGGCTCTCTGAGTCTCGCTGGTGCAGACACTGGCCCACACTCACCCACCGGCCGCTCGGCCCGCGGTGCGGAGCCGCTCTGGGAGCGCCCCTCAGCACCGGCCCCTCACCGACGGCGGGGAGGCGGAGCTAGCAGCAGCCACCAATGAGAAGATGCGGCTCGTCTCTGACTGACAGGCCACGCCATCCAATAGAAGCCTTCACTTGAGCAAGGCGGGGACACTTGGGGGGTTCTGCTATCCCCGCCCATTGGAAGGGGCAGGGGTGGGGCACCGATCCTGGGCGAGGCTAAAGGCCGCCGGGGGGGCGTGGTCTAGGGCGGTATATAATGCGGGTGCGGCGCGGTTTCCGCGCTCAGTGGGCGCAGTATCGGTGGTGGTGCTGTTTGTGTCGTTTGTCTGTGCGCAGCGCCTGTCGCCGCCTAACAGTCTCTTTTGTTGTGTGCGCGGCTCGCGTCTTGCCTGGGTCAGCGGCTCCCGGGGCGCGCCTCTTTCCCGTCTTACCTCCTTGTGCGCTCCCGCAGAGCGATTTGTCCTCGCCCCTTGTCCGCTGAGGAGGGGTGTCCCCTCAGCCCGCGCCCCTTTTCTCCCCCCTCCTGGCCGGGGGCTTGCGGCGCTTCCTTCTGGATGCGTCCCCGCAGCCCCGGGCGGGAGGCGGCCAGGGGGAAGCGCTGCCTCCGAGGATTTACCGCTGCCTGGGACTCGAGCCCGCTCCTTCCCCGCGGGCGCACCCGGCGCCCCGGCTCCGCTGCCGCTCCGGGCCGCCACCGCTGCCATGGACGAGAAGTACCTGCCCGAGCTGATGGCGGAGAAGGACTCGCTGGACCCGTCCTTCACCCACGCCTTGCGGCTGGTCAACCAAGGTGAGGGGCGGCGGGGCGGAGTGGGGCTCCTTGTCCCGCGGTGGGGACGGGCCGGAGTGAGCGGCGGCTGCCGCGGATGCTCAGCCCGAGGTTCACCCTTACTGCACCGCCTGGAGGGGTTTGTTGTGTTCAGGCTCCCGGTGAGGTTCTCGGTGCGGGGCTCACCCTTGCCTGGCACCGCTTGGGGGGGTTTGTTGTGTTCAGGCTGTCGGTGCTTGCCGGCTCCCGGCGCCTTCCCCTGCCGGGCAGCATCGCCCGGGCAGCGGCGCACGCTGGGTGCCTGCCCGCATTGCCCCTCTTCCATCCGTGTTTTCTCTGCCGTCGCTCACTACTCGAGTTATAGATTATTCCGAGTTGAATGGCTGTGTCTGTTGTGCTCTGCTCGGGCTGCATGTCAATCAAAACCCCAGAAGGTTTCCCTATTTTACCCCGTTTCTGAACAATGAACAGCCGATTGTTTACATGGTTGTGAGCCTTCATTAAGAACGAGCCTGCTGCCTATGGCCTTTCCTAGAAACTTTGGGCTCTGCTACATTTCAATAAGCCGTTATAAAAACACAAAGCATATTTTATTTTGAAATTATATAACTCCAGATAATAAATTACTCCCTCCCCTTCTGCATCTGTCGAGTCAGATGTGCTTTAAAGTGCTAGCTTTTTGTTTCAGTGATGCAGTACTAACTAGAAAAGTCATTCTGTGAGAATTAAAGTATGATTTAATGTACATTTGGACATACTGTATAATTGGCAGGCGACTTTCAAGTACAGCTCCGGAGAGACAAATGCTTGATCTAGTGCTTAGGCTGCTCAAGTGAAATAAGCTATGAACTGATCCTCTCTCTAACACACCAAACACAGTGATAGCCAGAATGATTTTGGCTTCAATTGCAATGACTACAAAGCCGTGCTTGGTGTGCTTTGTGTTCCTATAACAGGAACAAGTTTAAGTTGATGTGGGTTTTTCTAATGTGTTGTAGGTTTTGATGTGTAATAGATGCAAATGCCTGTTTCAGAATCAGAAGGAGAATTACTGTTGTCTGAAATAGTCTGGAGTTAGGGGCAGCTGTCACAGTTTAAGCTGTGCAATGCATTTGTTAAGTGAATTGAAGGTCCATATCTATGGGTGGTTGATATATTGCATATTTTCTCCAAACTTTGAATCTGTAAAAATGTCCCTGTTGATTGTGGGAAAAGGAGAATTATGTTAAAAAAGCAGTTATTTGCTGTGTTTGCTGTAAATGACAAAACTTGTAAAAATTAAACTTGAGGACTACAAATTATTGAAGTTCCTCTCCAGGTAGTGAAGAATCTTTTTGTGTAAATTATTCCTGGGAGTTACAGAACCATGTGATTTATTATTTTGTAAACAGTGTTAAAGGAAGTAAATCTGTCCTTTTGACTGAGTTTGATATTTTTTGAGGTTCTCATTGAAATATAAATTGGAGGACTGAAACTTTTGCCTTCCATCATGGTATCTGCATACATATATTCAGCTCCAGAAAAAGAACCTATATTGTCAGTGTAAAAATGTAGATGTATGTGCATCCAACCTCTGTAATCTACTAGGTGTCTTGATTTTTTGTTTACTTTGAAAGTGAAGTCTTGGATTATATCTGAAGTGTCTCACATGTTAGAGGTGGAGAATAGAAAGATTGAGGGTGACTAATCAACTGGTTTACTCCAGTTTAAAATGGAAATTTGTATAACATCTATGTACAAGAGTTTAATTGTAGAATCACCAAAGAGCCAGATCAAATGAATTCCCTGTGTAATACAGGGGGGGAATATGACTTCAGGAGGGGATGTTTTACTAGCCCATCCTGCCATGACACTAACTTTATCAGGAATTGGTTTTTTTCTTGATTGTAATAATTCTATGCCCTGAAATGAATGACTGTTATTAGTGGAAATGCATATGTAATGGTTCTGGCTTAGATTTTGTGTGCCAGCTCTGAGTATTTTCTATATTAGTTCATGGGAGGCAAATGAAATAGCTTGTCTAATTTTTTTAAACTGGATTTGTTTATCTTTTAAGTTTAGCATGAAACAGGTTTCCAAGTTTGGCTTCTTTTGGTTATCTGTGGGAGAATGTCTTAGCAAAGGTTTTAAGTGCTTTAAATAACATGCTTAATTATGTAATAGCATTTTGGTGTCTTAGTGGCATTAAAGTTGCTATCTGTATTTACTTAAACTGAAATACTGTACATCAGCTGGCTTTTTTCAGCAATTCAAGAGTAATTTGTAAGAGTTGTATGGTTCAAGTAGAATCCTTTTGAGATGCTGAAGTAATTCAGGTATGTTTACTGCTTAAACAGAAGAGCCAAATGGCTAACAAATTTCCAGTCATGTTGAAATTCGGTTTCTAGGGAAAATCCTGGGTTTAGACTTCTGAAATGTGGTAATTATAGCTTTCAAATTGAAGTGGATAAATTTGCATATTATGCTTATAATTACACATTATAATTTGTGTACACACAAATTACATAATTTTAAATTTAAAAAGTGGAGCTTGACCTGCTTCAAGTTCCTGGGTAACATTTCAGTTAAAAAAAGAACAATGTGGAAATAACTAAGATGCTGTAAGAATATTTTCATGGGCAGTATTATTAATCTGTCTTTCTGAATTAAGATACAACAGGAATTTCCTTGCCTTTAAACACTATTTTGAAAGAACTAAAATCAAATGTTAGTATCATTCAATGATCCTGCATAGTAAGTCCTGATTTTTCTTGCTGAGAACTCTGTGTAAGGATTTGATGCCCCGTTTCCTTGGGACACAAATACAATATTTACTGCTTAAATTTTGTTTTAAACAGTCATTGAAGCATTTAACTGCTGCTTATATTTTAGAACAGTGGGAATCTTTTCCAGGAGACTAGACTTTATTCCCTCTTCTTCTAATTAAGAAGATGTATTTGTATACTTGAACATTAAGCCATCCTAAAAAGGGTGGTTTTTTTGCCCATAAACCCTTAAGCATGTTATAGATTGGAAATGTACTTATTTGCACGTGTGGTAAGGTGACCATGCTAATAGGATTAGTTTGCAGCTGATATCAGACTCTGTGGGAACTGGAATTTTGTCCAGTTATTAGCTTATAGTAAGTTCTGTAAATGAGGAACCTGGGGAAAGATGAGTGTCTTTGAAGAAACAAGAGCTTAGTACATTTATGTTTTCCTATTTTCAGCTCTCATGTGCTCATGTTTATGTGAAATCTGAAAAATATTTGTCTGCGGGACTGATGGTAGTTCTGAAATCCAGCCTTATTTCCAAGGCTGTTTTTGCAGTTGTGGTTGTTTGTAAATGTTGGTAAATGTGCAAGTGTAGTATTGATTCTCATAACTTGGTTCATGAGTGGTGCTCTAAAAATACTGAAAGATCTGTGACAGAAAAGTTGCTTTACCTTCTTTCACATTTATTTATAGTAGTGATTCAAGAGGAGCAGTTTGTGAATGTTGAATGAAGTATGTGAAACTGCAGATGGAAGAAGCAAACTGTAAATAAAACATGGTGATACCAGACACATTTCCAACAGGGGAGACGTGGAAATGGGTGTTTGGCAGTTGTTTGGTTTGTGTGGATAATTAAATGTGTAGATAATGAAAGTTAGGGTTGCTTCCATTGCTGAAAGAGAACTCTCTTGTGCAGACTGGACCTCTGGAATTCTCCCTTACTAGCTCATTTCAGCTGCTTTGAGATTTGAGGTAATAACTGAAGCTGGCAAGGCTTCCCTTGAAATGTCGATGAGACTATGTGCAGGAATACCAAGCCTTCCTATCAGCAGATGGCTGTATGTGCTAGCTGTGTTGAATGGCTTCCCTGAGCCACGTGGCTTGTGGTGATCAGCAGGGGCTTGCTGTTTCTTGTGTCAAATTTTGCTTGAGACTTCAGCAATCAGAGCTGTACATCCCTAAATATCAGCGAGAATGGAGTGTGAGGGAGTGTGCTCACTTTGCTTTGTGGAGAATATTAGTGGTCTAATTTTTTTATTTTTCAGCAGAGATAGCTTTGTTGAAATGGTTGAAGTAGGAGCTTAACAATAAATTAAGGTTCTGTATATATTACTGATTTTTGTTGTGATTTAAGCTCAGCTTGCTTGGTAGGTACTGTGCAGCCACTCGTTGCTTTTCCCCCTGTGGAATCTGGGGAGAATTGAAAAAAATGGTTCAACTTGTGGGTTTAATGACTGAAATAAAGTAAAATATAATAATTATCCTGGAAATTAAAAAGAGGACTAAAACCCAAGAGAAACAAGTCATGCATAATACAGTTGTTTTCCATCTGCCAACTGATGCCCGGGCTATCCCTGAGCAGCAATCAGTGGCTCTGAGTCAACTCCCCCCAGTTTATATGCAGGACATCCATCCTGTGCTGTGGAATATTCCTTTGTCCAGTTCAGGTCACCTCTCCTGGCCATGCTCCCTCTGGGCTTCTTGTGCACCTGCTCCCCAGCAGAGCGTGAGACACTGCAGAGTCCTTGATTTAGAGTAAGCACTACTTAGCAACAACCAAAACATTCCTGTGTTGTCAATTCATACTGAATCTGAATCACAGCACTCTACCAGGCACTAGGAAGAAAATGAGCTCTATCCCAGCCAAAACCAGGAAAACTTCCAATAAATCTGTCTAAACTTGTGAGGGGTTTTGTGCTTTTCTTTAATTTATCAGTAATAAATGTGATTGTGGAGTGACATACCCCTCTTGTAATGTAAGTAATCAGTTTGCCACTGAAGCATCCACTTTGCTGTGTGGACAAGTTTCTTGGCATGGCACAGACACATGGTGCTGCTCATTCCAGTCACTAATGGTGTTGAATCACCATCTGTGTAACCCCAAACTCTCCTTTTTGTTGTTATAGTGTCAATCACAGGAAAAAATACTTGAAGCAAGTGTCCTACTCTTTGAGGATTTCAAAGCACTTCATGAAGGTTATAGGTGTTTTGAAAATGAGATTTGGCTGTAGAAAGCTGACTGTGGTTTACAATTATTTGGAGCATCGTATGAAATGTAGTAAGTTTTGTGCTCCTCAGATTTTTTCAGACTGCTGGTAACTTTTAGTTGCCATTCTTAGAAGTTAACCAGAAATAAATTCTTCTGGGTTTAGTTTGATAACTAGAAAACAAGAGTCTGAGCAAAATGTTTAGGTGGAATTTGATATTTTCCAGGCCAAGTGTGATGAGAAATTCAAGTGGCAGTAATGAGAATGGATATGATGTCATGGTTGCACCATTGAACTAGGGATGGCTGACTTGGATCCTATTTCTGTTTTCCTAAAGCAACATCAGAAGTAGTACGTCTTGGAGGGCAGAAGGGATATTTCAGAATCTGTCTCTCATCTCAGCTATCTGTATTTGGTAAAACTTCCGAACTTCACATTTTTTTAATGGTTGCTCTTTGCTTTTACTGCAGTGAAACTGTATTGGAGCAGTCAGAGGGCTTCCTAGAAGTTAGATTTCAATCTTGCTCTCTTAAAAGGCTGCGGAAGTGGTTTATCAGATATTCCAGTCATGTTAACAGGGCTTCTGCAAGTAAGATAATCATACTTTCTTCACCCCTGGGCTTATCTGTTCTGAAGCCTGACTGAGCCTAGAGCCACTCACTGCAATCACAGTTAGTGTAAAGCTGACTCCTAATTCACTTGCACACTCACTTTGGCAGTCAATGAGAGAGATTGAATTTAAAGGTTTCAAATGCAGGCTGACATGGTTTGTCACTTTCAATCCTTTTTGACACCAGCCATGCAAATTAAAACTGTAACCTTCTGAGTACTTATTTACTGGGGAAATCAGAAAGAAGGTCACAGCACTATTCCTTTGGCCTGTGGCTTGTTTGACTTTTCTTGCATGTACTTAAATTTTATGTATGTGACCTTTCTGCCCTCTGACTTCAAGTATAATTAAGAAACAAAAGAATTTAGGATGCACTTTTGTTTGAAAGATTCAGGTATCAAGGTTCAGAGTTGAGAAGGGTCTGTGAAATATTCAGTGTGGTACTGCATGACTTTTTAATTAGTATTTAGCAGGGTTCAGTTAAAAGCATGTTTAAATAAATTAACTGGTAACTGACACACCTAATATTTTATGGTGAATTAACTGACTATTCTTAGCTGAGCTCTGCAGGAATCTTGCAAGCTTAATGTTTACATTATTAATACTATTTTTCAAATAGGAGATAACAAAGGACAGGGCTACTCTACTGGGCATGTGGAATATCTTGATAAAGTGGTATGGTCTATCCCTGAGTCCTGGGAAGGCAAGTCTCACCCATGCCATGGGAGCTGTTTGGTAGGGGTGGTGGTAGTTCTGGGAATTATTTTAGAGCCATATATTTCTAGCCAAGTGTGATCTATTTTTTTTTTCCCCAAGTGTAACAGTAGCTAGAAAATTAATATCTTTATGGCCTTAAGCTAAGGCCATAAGGGCATATGGACTCAGGAATTTAATTTTCTTGTGACATTCTACTTACAGAAGTCCATATGTCTTAATCTTTGAGGAAATCATGGAAAAATACAGCACTTTGCAAGTTTGAGAAAATCTGTAGGTCTCTTGCTAGTCTGATTGGTGTGTGAAAGGGATCTTTGACTTGTGCTTTGAGAGCCTGACTGCCTTCAGGAGTGAATAAAGGTGCAAAGAGGCCCTGAAAACTGATGGTGAAATGTCTGGCCAAGAAGTACAAATGAAAAAAATGCACAATGCTTTAGCAATAAAAATCTTAACTTAAACCAAATATAAGGACCAGTAGATTTTTTGTGTCTTGGCATCTTTGCCTGAGAATGAGTTGCATTTATGGACATTTGATCCCTGCTAAATTGTTAAGCTCTTTGAGCTGTCAATGACTTGGGCTGTACAGTAGCTGTATGTTGGCTGTTTATGTCAAGGAATAAATTAAAGAGCAGTAACTGGAGAGGTAGCATGAAGAAGCATTGTTAGATTGACTGATGTATTTTTGTACCTCAACAGCTGAGCCGTGCATGTTTTATTCTTTGTGTGTTTCTCCTATCTTAAAATTTTCCTTTGCTCGTATCTTAGAATTTTTCTTTGCTTAAACTTGCCTTTGTCATATTTATCACTTATGGTTCTTTTATGTTGTGTTGTTGTTTTTCAGCATTTTTCCTTATTGTCAAGGCAAACTTATTAAGAAACTAGGCAGTTAAATGGATTTCCTTTCTGTTCTCCATCTCTAGTTGCTATTTGCTGGATGCCTTTCATTTCTTTTTTTGATGTGTTTATCAGACTTTTGGCTGCAGGTAGCAACTCAACTTCAACAAAGTTGCAAGGCAGCAAAAAAATGTCAGTTTAATTCTTATAGATGGTAAATCTTTCACTTTTTTTTTTGCTTTTCTAGATGTTCTTTTATAGATCTTTATTTTCTAGGAAAAAATTTGTTGACAAAGTAATTGGAAGCCTAAAAGATTAGAAATCATTTCAGTAAACCCATTGTACTTGATCCAACAGAAAATTTGTTATAACAACTGCTGCTGTGCTGATCTTGGTAGAATATAGTGACAGTGAAAACCTGAAGTTGCAAATCCTTTGAGGATTTACTGATTTTCTTTGACTTTAATAATCCAGCAGGATTGTTCAAAAGGAGCAGTCTGAGTTAGATGCCTTTATGTGGACAAGACAAAAAGTATAGGAAAATGTCTTAAGTACTGTGTGCAGTTTCAGACACCACAATATAAATCACAATATAGGAAAGATAAAGACCATTACAGGGTGTTCAGAGGAGAGGACTGTGAAGATGAATGGTTTGGAGGAGAAACCATATGAGATGTGGCTGAGGTCACTTGGTCTGTTCAGCCTGGAGAAGGGACTGAGGGGAGACCTCATTGCAATCTGCAACATCCTCCTGAGGGGCAGAGGAGGGGCTGGCACTCATCTCTTCTCTGTGGAGGACAGTGACAGGACCTGAGGGAAAGGCCTGAAGCTGTGTCAGGGGAGGTTTAGGTTGGATATTGAGAAAATGTTCTTGATCCAGAGGGAGGCTGGGGACTGGAACAGGTTCCCCAGGGAAGCAGCCCCAAGCCTGACAGAGGTCAAGAAATATTTGAACAATGTTTTCAGCCACATGGTGGGATTCTTGAGCTGGTCTTGTGCAAGGCCAGGAGTTGGACTTCAGTCCTTGTGGGTCCCTTCCAAGTCAGGATAGTCTATGATTCTGTAAATTGCTTCTCCCCTCACTGCTGCTGCATTTGTTGAATGCTTGGAGAAGAAATGTGTGTCTGTAGCCTTTTATTGCCTCAAACCATTCAGTGACAGTACTCTGGGAAGCAGATGTGTTTGAAAGCAAAAGGTTTTAGATGTTTTCAGCCAATTTTCCCTACTGTTTTGGGATAAAAATTATTATTTTCAGATGTAGAAATGGAGGGACTGCTTCTAATGTGGTCATTCTTCCTTTCATGTGTCCTTTCTGTTTGCTGGTAGTGGACAAAGGTTTTTGTTACTGGTTCATTTTGATCCATGTCCTAATTAACTAGAGGTGGTCAATACCAGTCCTCATGTGTCCCTGGTAAGAAGCCCATTTTCTGCTCCCTGCAGTATTTGAGGGTTAAGGAGATTTTTGTTGCCTTTCTTCTGCTATTTAGCAGAAACGCTGTAGTGCCCTCTATGCTGACTTCAGTGATATAGCTCCATGGGGTAAAGCAGTGAAGTAAAAAATCGCCCTTTCCCTCTCTGTCCACCTCCAGACTAATGCTAAATGATAAATTTCACTTCTGTTCAAGTGAAAGGCACTATGGTTTTCATGTCTCTTTAGTTATTTGACTTTTTATGGTGTTTAACTGTACCCCATCTCCCCTTCTGAGCTTGAAGGAAAGTAGATTTTTCTCAGCTATAGAAACACAGTTTGGATATGATGGTCTTGATCATTTGTAGAGTCATGAAAGTTCAGAAAGCATTTTTTCACTTTATTAAGTATCCAACTGCTTCATGACCACTTCCAGTATATTTTAGGCTCAGTAAGTCCTAATTTTGAAGAAACCTGGTCACAGATCAGTTTTTTGCCTTCCTTTAAAGAGTTCCCCAAAATCTTTATGGTATTTGGAGATGTTTCTCAGAGGAAAAGTATTTGTTCTTAATGATTAGCTCAGTTTCTCCACTTAAAACCTGGTGTGTTTGGAGGAGCGAAGCTGCTTCACAGCAGATGGACTGCAGTGATACCTTTAGCCCTTGCTAACACTTGCTCCCTATGTAGAGTTATCCCAGTAATATCCTGGGCTGGATAGTCTGCAAGGTGAAATGCAGCACCTTGGTACTAGATATTAAAGACTCTTGTGGTCCAATTTGTCTTGTGTTACACAGATTAGTCTTAAAGATTCTTTTTGCTTATCATATACCCTTGACCTTTTTATTACACCATGCATCCATGGTCTGGAAAAATGATTAGGTTTTTATTGGCCTACTGTATAAAAGCATACAATGAAAGATTTATAATTTTTAAGGCTTGCTGTATCTGTTCTTTAGACCTTTTTGTTTCTGCAGGCACCTGAGTCTTCACAGAAACCTGTTAATACCATGTGAAATAAATGCTGGGAATGATGTAAGTGTAGTCATTAAGTGCTTGTAAGGGATGTGGTGGTTTTGGCTGGGGTTAATTTTTTTTTTTCCCCCCAGTAGCCAGTGTGGGGTTGTTTTGGATTTGTGATGAAAACAGTGTTTATAACACAGCCATGTTTTCATTACTCCTTGGCAGAGCTTACACAGAGGCATTTTCTGCTGATTCTTTCCTCTTCCTCACCCCACCGGTGAGGGGGCTGGGGGGGAGCAAGGAAGGGGGTAAGACACAGCTGGGACAACTGACCCAAGAGATGTTCCAGACCATATGGCATCATACCCAGCATATAAAACTGGGGGGAAGAAGGAAGACAGGAAGTTTGGAGCGATGGTGTTTGTTTTCCCAAGCCATTATGTGTGATGGAGCCCTGCTTTCTTGAGAATGGCTGAGCACCTGCCTGGCCATGTCAAGGGGTAGATGAATTGTTTTGCTTTGCTTATGTGCGTGGATTTTGCTTTACCGACTATTAAACTGTCTTTTATCTTGACACACAAAGTCTGTTAATTTTATCCTTGCAATTTTCTCCCACATCCTCTTGGGGGGAAGGGAGCACCTATGTGGGGTTTAACTGCTAGCTGGGGCTAAACCATGACAGAGAATTAATGACCTCTGAAGAATTTTTCCAGCCTTATATCGTCTGTGAATTTTAGGATCTTGGGTGATTACGAACTATTCATATGAGCACACTTTGGAAAGAGCAGAAGCATTCCACCGAGGGTTTTCCTACAAGATTCCAATACAGCATCTTACATGTAGTGATGCAGAGCTATTGACAATGCAGCTTTTGCAGAACGATTTTTGAATGTATCTTTTCCAGGAAACTCTATTAGGGCACTAGTTACTAGAGAAGGCATTGTGTGTTTCATTTTTGGGGGAGCTGTTTCGGGAGGGTTTTAGAGCGTTTCGGGAATTATTTCTGGAGCGGTGCCAGGAGGGGGCGACAGCGGCCCGGCCCTGCGGGGCTCCCGGGATCGGGTGTGATCCCGGAGAGAGCCGGGATCGGGGCTGTGGGATCGGGTGTGATCCCCGGGAGAGCCGGGATCGGGGCTGTAGGATCGAGTCTAATCCCCGGGAGAGCCGGGATCGGGGCTGTACAAACGGGTGTGAGGCCCCCGGGAGAGGCGGGATCGGAACTCCTGGGATCGGGCATCAGCCCACCGGGAGAGGCGGGACTGGGGCTCCCGGGATCGGGTGTGGGCCCCTTGGGAGGGCCGGGATCGGGTGTCATCCCCCGGGGGAGCTGGGCTCGGGTGTCAGCCCCTCGGGAGAGCTGCGCTCGGGGCTGTGGGAATGGGTGTGATCCCCGGGAGAGGCGGGATTGGGATCGGATGTCAGCCCCGCCGGAGGGCAGGGTCGGGGCCGCGCGGCTGCGGGCGGTGCCGGTGCCATCGGTGTTGGCCTGTCGCAGCAGCTCTCGCAGACAGGTGTGTCCTGTCTGTCCCCTGTGTGTCCCTAAGGCGCAGGTGTGTCCCTGTCCTGCTGTAACCCCAGCCCGCATCCCCCGCGGCCGCTCGCTCCCTCCCCCGCGGGGGAATGGGGGCGGGAATCGGAAGAGTAAAAACTACAGAACTCTGGGTGAAGAGAGGATAGTTTGATAAGCGTGGTACAAGCTGCACGCACAAGCAAATGTAGCAAGGAATCCATTCTCCGCTTCCCATGAGCAGGCACGTGTTCAGCCATCTCCAGGAAGGCAGGATTCCGTCACAGTTGTCTGTGGCTCATGGAGACAAATGCTTCCACCTGGAACATCCTCCCCCGTCCTTATTCCTCCCACTCCAAATGTCCACCTCTTCCTTCTGCCCCTCACTTTATATATTGACGATGACACAATATCATACACTAAAGGAGAAATTCTTCTCCGTGTACTGATGCACTGGCGTGGGTTGCCCAGAGAAGCTGTGGAAGCCCCATCCCTTGGAGTGTTCCTGGTCAGGTTGGATGCAGCCTGGTCTAAGGGAAGGCATCCCTGCCCATGGCAGGGGGTATGGAACTAGATGATATTTAAGGTCACTTCCACCCCAAACTCTTCTATGACCTGAAGTAGCTTTGACCTGTGGTGTTTTCTTCATGTATGCTTGAACTATTAAGACTGCTGTCAGTCCAGTTTGAAAAATCTTGGATAAAATTTTAAAAGAAACTTTCCCTGACTTCTAAATTTGAAGGTCTTAAAATATTCCTTTATTATCAGCTGATGAAATGGAGAGTACAGGGAAATTACGTTAATGGTATTTATAAATTATTTGTTTATAGATGCACTTACATAGTTTGCAGACGTGAAATAACAGGCCTTGTTTGAAATCCTAAGTAATAGTTCACAAAGTTCAATATAATATTAATTAAAAATGCTGGTGTGTATTTCATTACCACATAAGCGGTAAGTAGCTGGCTGTGGGATCAGGTCTATAAAGAACTCAAAGCGAATTATCCTTTAGATTAATGCCTTGATAATGGAAAATGGATGTGATTTGCTTTCTTAACTTTTAGATTATAGTTTAGACTTGACTGGTGTGCTGAGCATTGTGCTAAAATAATGTATTTTCTGCCTCTGAGTAGGTTGTAGGTCCTGAAGGTACCAATCCCTTATTCCTGTTACTGTTTTCAAAGCAATGACCAAAGCTTCCAATGACTGCCTGGGCTAGGAGGCTGCGTGCTCTGATGCCTTGCATGAGGCTGATGCTGAGTATTTATTTAGTTACTCTAGGCAATAGCTAAAGTACTCTACTTGCTGGATAGCTTCCTGCTTCGTTATTTTTCTGGGGAAAGCGATGAAATGGATAGGAAATAACTGAAACAAAAGTACTTTTTTTTTTTTCCCCACTTGAATAAAGTATAAGGTAAAACTGTAGGTTAAATTCTTTACTGTTCCTTCAGAGTATTTTGCTTAACTTTGTATTATTGCACTGGAGTAGTAGTAACTGGCTAGAGCTCAACCCTGGAGCTTGTATTTCAGTAAGTGTTTTAGCAGTGACTTCATTATTTCTACGTCTGTGCAAATGATGCTAATCATGTAGGTATGTCTTGTCAGCATCTGGATGAAGTATTTTTTGGCTTATCATTTGGAAAGGTTTCATTGCTGCTATCAAAGCTGAGATTTGAAGCTTTTCTGCAGAGTCATTGGAAAAGAGCTGAGTGGAGGGAATGCAGAAAGCAAATGTAGTTCCTTTATTCAGGTTTGGTACCTTAAACATGGCTGTGCATACTGTTGGTAATGGATGTCAAGCTGTGCTGCAATAAAATAAATGTTAGCATTATTTTTCTTTCATTTTATTGATGACTAATCAGCTGTTTGAGCTGTATCAATAACAGTCAATCAACTTTTTCTTATAACACCTTTTGCCCTTACAGTACTTCATCCTCAAAACAGCCATCCTGACATGGGAGAAATTTTACGTGTACCTAACTGAAATCCTAACAGAATAGTGAATGTAATTTCAAGCTAAGCCACAAAAGGAAGAAATAAGAGCAGATGGCCCCTTCAGAAAAATAGATTAAACAGAATAGATATTCATGGCCAGCTACATAGTTAATCTCATGCTTCTTGTCAAGGGGTACTGCCAATACATAGTTATTATGCAAGGGTAAAGTAAAAGCTGTATGAATTTAGTGATAAAAGCTTTCCTTAATTTCCAGTTCTTTCAGAGAATTTAGTGTTATAGTCATATTTTTAAAGTTACAGTTATAGAAAGTATGAGTAGTAATCTATTAAATTAGTTGTGTCGTGCTTTAGAAAGGGATCCTGCAAAAAGAGCAGCTCTGGGAATGTAGTTCCATTTATGATCTATGAAAATTCATGGTAGCATTTCTGGTATTTTCGGGCTCTGTGACACACTGATGATTGAGTCTTTAAACCCACATGTCAGATTTGGTAGAGGGATTTGTGAGTGTGTCTCTCCTGTTGGCGTGAGAAAGAATTTCTATTCCCTGTGGTTAAATGTTCTTTTCAGACCTGTTAGTGGACAGTCAGATTTTTCATTTAAGTGAAGCACCTTTATTTCTTGGGTGTATGCAAAATAACACATTCCAGCTTCTTTAGGTTATTTAGGTGGTTATTCTGTATGTGACTGGACATGTCATTCCTGTGCTTGCTCTAAGGTTAATGAATGGAGAGGGGGAAGTAAGATTTGGAACCTAGTAACACCTGACCTTTTCTCTAGGAAGACTTCAGGGGTGCACAAGTACCCATTGCAACTGTTTGAGTTTCTTCCCAAATGCACTTTTTTGCTTTGTTTCTCTAAAGCAGCAATAGAAAAGTCTTACCCTAATAATTGGTTATTTCTGTCTCAGCTGTCCTTCATCTTTTAGGTACCCAGACTCTAAATTTCTTAAGCAGCTATATTTTCTTAAATTCATTCTCTTTGTCCTCTGCCACATCTAGAAGATAACTTCATTCTGTACTTTTGGAAAATGGAGCATCAACATTTTCTTTCCCATATAAAAGCAATTTAAGCATCACTGAATCACAAAGTAATGGCACCTCAGGTAGTTTGCGTTGGCACTTTTCTTATTGTTTCTTGGCAGACAGAAGTGATGAAGGAGCAGAAACTTGAATATATGGGGCTGTGAAGGCAGTGGGGGACAGGCAGGGCAGGTGTCTGGTTAGAAGTAGTTTCTGCAGGTTCCCAGCATGACTGTTAAAAATATGACCAGTTTTGTTCTTGCTTTCTCACCTTGAACGTAGGTGAACTTCCCTGGCTGTCAGTTGTTCTACTGCACTTAAAAGTGTCAGCTGTTTTGTGCCCATGACACTTTGTAGTAGTTGATTTTTAGTGCATAATCTGTAGAAATGTACTGAAATATGCTATTTAAACTATTGAATATAAGAATTACTCCCCTAAAAACCCACGTGCTCATCACTGGGAAAAAGTGTTCAGTGAAAGTTGGCATTCTGAAATTAGCTGGATGAGAACTAAAACAGTAGCAGGTCTAAAGTTAATTTATCAAATAATTGTGTGACGTAATTTGGCTGCAGTAAAACTCAGGCATCACATTTTAGATTTCTATATAAACATTTGATTTTAAACTGTCTTCAAAACAAACAAGTAAGGCAAATGAATTTGCAATGTCTTGACTGCTGAGTAGTGGCACAGAACATGACGTTTTCCTGATTCTTACAGATATACCATAACCACATCTGCTGGAAAGAAACTTAGACCTTTAAAAATACTTTTTACTGAAGAAAGATGCTTTTTGTCAACAAATTTACTAAGTCAAAATATAACTTAACCAGAAGGAGCTGATTAGTTCAATTTAAGGTAAACATGAAGATACTTTCTTTAGAGAAAGATTCTGAGTCAGAGCTGTTTCTTACCACAAGTCAACCCACACCATAAATGCTACTAAATCTCTAGTGTATTTTAGCTTTGTAAGGTGTGTTTCAGCAAAAGCTTTGTCACTTAAGTTGGTAGTTACTTCAGATATTTACGCAGGTATAAAACATGGTTTGTTTCAGTTTTTCTTAAATTTGAAAAGATGCATGATGTTCTATTAGGTCAATGCTAGAAATACTAGCTTAAGAAAAAAACCTTTTCTTCATAGATGCCATGAAAGCTGGAAGATTGCCTTCCTCAGGAAAGGTGCTACATGGACAGGCACATGGTCCTAAAGAGACAGAGATTTATTGCAGCTGTAGATGTGGCTGCTTTCCTGCAAAAACTGGTCTGTTGAAAGATGTTTGGCCCTTTCCTTAAGATTTGCAGCTGGATTGAGTCCCTAAAATGGACTTAAAAGTTTTATAACACTTCTAGGGGAGTCTGATCTTGTTCTACAATTTTGAGAAATGGTTCAACTAATTTCATGAAGATAAGTTTAATAGCATAATATTTGGAAAAAAATTGAATGTGCTAGCAATATGTATTATTCTGTGTAATATGTGTCTTCATCACAGAAAATAATTTGGATTTGCCTGCTATTGAGCACATGAAAGGGATTGTAATTAATGTTATCCCTCTGGTAGTTAATTTTTAACTTGGATATTTGAAGTTTTTAACATCAAATTTTTGTTGAAGCTCATATAAAAAATGACCACACACATTTCTTTAAGCTGCACCTTCCCATAGGACAGTAGATGTGCAAGCTGCCTTTGTATGTTTTTCCTGCCAAGTTACATTACTGCAGCCCAGGACTATAATGGGTGACAAAAAATAAAAGTACTGCCTACAATAATTTTGTCAAAAGTGGTGCTTTACCTCTTTTATCTGCTGGCAGTGGAAGTCATGGCCTACTGAAGGAATCATGAAATGGTTTGGGTTGGAAGGACCTTAAAGGTCATCTAGGTACAATCCCCCCTTCCATGGGCAAAGGGCACCTTCCACAAACAAGGACCAGCTTGTTTAAAGCCCATCCAACCTGTCTTTGAGGTTAGAGGATTAGGGTTGTGTTAAACTAATCCAGGATGGTGTGTTGGAATTAGTCCCTTTTCTTTTACATGTGCCAACCACAGTCCGTGGGTTTGTTTCCTACATCTGTGGGTCAGAAGGCACAAATGCTTTAGGTTGTTACCTTTTTCATAAATTTGTAATTTTTTTTTTGGTTTTTTTTTTTTGGTTTTTTTTTTTTTTTTTTGTTGTTTTGCAGAGTAAAATATAATTCATCTATTTTATGACTCATGATATACATCTGTTTTTGTGGTTTTGTGTTCTTTCTAGACAGGATTACTTTTTCACAGCTTACTTGCACATCAGTAGTTTGTGCTTTAGTAAAGAAAGTTTTGGACGTGGAATTTCTCAGGATTGAGAAATTTACATCAAAGGACCAAGCAGCTTGTGTTATAAATCAGCAATATGAGAAAATTACAAACAGTAGGTTGAAACGAGATTATACATGAAGGTTTCTCCAGTCTATGCTGTTTTTAATGGTTCGTCTTTTAGAGGCTCTAAGCAGTGATTGCATTCACTTTCTGAGTTCACTCAGTGCAATGCCACAGAATATATAGATGTTTTTTATCAATTCTGCAGTAAGATTGAGGTTATACTTGTTGGTAGAGCTTGTGTAGGATCAGTGAGTGTGAGTTTAAGTCATAGCAGTGTCTGGTGCTAACTCTGAATTTCACTGAATTAAGTATAAGACTTTAAAAACACTGTAGATACTTGCAATAGCTTTATCTCTGTTCCTTTCCCTAACTCTGTGTGAAATATGGACAGTGACAAGTTTTTGTTGGACAGAAAATGCATTTTGGACAATGTTGCATTCTGGGAAGCAGTGGGAAGAGCTGCATGCTGTGTGCATTTTCAGCCATGCACAATGGAGAGGGAAAACAATGGACTGCTCTACCCTGCGTCTGTCCGTATCTGTTTCTCTGGACTGTTTCAGCATTTCTATGATGAATGAATAACATTGATTTCTGCCATGCTTTCAGGTAACAAATCATGGCTTTCCATGTTCCAGTATTTCATGAGAAATAAATCTTGGGTGGGGGAAGAATAGATTAGGACTAGTGCTTTTTTTAAAAGTACTAAAGATGGAACAAATCTTTCCTCCAAAAAAGAAAAAGTTCAAAACTCTTTAGAAAAATAGCAGAAATCAAGACACTTGCTAAAACTTGCATGAGAGGAAGGATCACCACTTCCAAAGTGCTAGCAGTGCTGTTCTGGTGCAGCCCAGGTGCTGGTGGCCTTTGCAAGGACACCTTCCTGGCTGGTGCTCAGCTTATTTGAGCTTCAGGTGCTCTTCTGCAAAGCTGCTTCTGGTGTTTGGTTTCCAGGCATGGGGTTCTCTTGCATGGGGTTGTTCCTCCACAGGCACAGGACTTGGCACTTCCCTTTGAACTGCATAGCACTGCTGCCCATTCCTCCACCTCTTCCAGGCACTTTGAGTGTCATCACAGCCCTCTGGTATTTGGATCACTCCTGGTTTTCTTTTGTGCAAAGCTGCTGAAACTGCACTTTGTGCCATCAGCCAGGTCACTGATGAACATGTTGAATATCATTGACCCTCAGAGCTCCCCACTGATGTCTGGCCCCTGGCTGGCCTGGTTGTGAGGGCCCTGACAGAATCCTTTGAGCCAGGCAGGTCAGTTTTCAGTCTGCCTCATGTCTCTATCCTGTGCCTCATCTGTCCACATGAGGATGGGGGAAGCTTATCAAAAGCCCTACTACAGATGGGGTGGACACATCAGCTCTTGTCTCATCTCACGTTGTTCAAAGTGCTGTTTGGTGTGTGTGATTTCCCTGCCATAAATTTGTGCAAACTGCTCTCATCTTGGCCTTCTATGCTTGGAAATGGTTTTTAAGAGCTGTTGACTACATCACCTTCCAAGAGATCAAGGTGAGTCTTACCTTGCCGTGGTGTCCCAGATCCTCCTCCCTGCTCTTGAAGATAGGATTGCTTTGCCTCAGGCATCGGTGACATTCCCTGATGACCATGACCTTACAAAAGCAGTGGCCTGTTGATGACATCAGCCAGCTTTCTCAGTATTTGTGTATGTTTCCTGAAACTTCTGCTTTGCTGATGGTTTCGAGACGTATAGAAGGTCTGAATTGGGTTTTACTGATATTTATCAGTGGGTTATGACACATTACAGAATTAAGGATTGCCAGAGTGTGAGGCTCTACCATGGCCTTCTGTCATTGGGTTGGAGGCTCTGGCAAAGCTCTAGTTGCCTAAAAACGATTTTTGGAGAAGTAGAAGATAACACTTCTTGGTCTTGCTGATGGCTACATGAATCTTACATAATGCTAAGTAAATAGCTGTTCAGTTATTTGTGTAACTATCGGTTATACAGAACACAGGGATGTGTTTTGTTAGCATAGCTATCTTCTAGTATTAAATATGGTTTGTTTGAATTTGCTGGCAGGTCTTTAGACTGCAGTCTTTGCCGGTGCCTTAAAGTGTGGTCTTAATAGCGCTCAAGTCTATCTGTTGTAAGGATCAACAGCTGGATGTGTCATGGCTACTGCTTCACCTTGGCAATAGTTTAAAGTGTGATATTTGCATACTGAGAGCTGTAGGTTGTGTCCATTTTTCAGCTGAGATCTGATTTAGACCTTTTCTCGTGAGAGTTGTCAGAGGAATCACAGAAAGTTTGTAGTACTCTGCAGTGCTATGTACATGATAAGGAAGGAAGATTATAGGCCCTTCTTGATGTCTCACCAAAATGTCAAGTGAAATCTTCTGTAAGAGCTACCTGACTGTGTTCATATGCTGAAATGAAAAAAGTGGAACAGCTGCTTGTAAGGACTCTTGATACAGAATATTAATTTCATTTTGGCTGAGTCCTATGCACCAAGAAGTGTAAGATGCTCTGTACATTGGATTTTATTTTTAAGTTACAGAACAAAAGAGTTGACTTTTTGTAGTTAGTGGATGCCTGACCTTGGTAATTTAGAAATATTCATGCTAAAGAAAGATCTACAGTAGGTAAATGTACAGTAGCTATAGTAGCTAAATCATACAGATGATTTTAGCATTTTGTTATAAGGTTTTTTCACAATGAGATAAGTAATTTTCAGTGGAGTAGGTTGAGGATATGGGACTGATGTCTACGTCTTGTTTTCTTCTTGAGCAAGACTGATTAAATATCTGTTAATACCTTATACATGATTTTGACAGTTCCTACTGTGGTACTTCCTTCCTGCTAAAATATTAATCAGTCTAAACAGATTTTACTGGAATTATTTTTGATGTGAAGGTAATAGGTGTTAATTTAGTTTTGAATTGCTTAAATAAAAAAGCACATTAAAAATATTTGTCATATTGGTGACTGAAATGTATTTTCAGATCAGTGCAGATAGTAGTACCTAGACTGTAAAATAGAACTTATAATGCCTGTGAATGCAATTTAAATAAAGATTGGTTTGAGTCCTTCAACAGGGATATTATTATTAATTTGAGGATTCTGAATGCTGTAGACATCATTTTGGCATGAACTGCTTATTTTATTGTAAATTGAAATTAGATTCATTGTCAGTTGCTTTTACAAAATTAAGGTGGCATATGAAAGACAGTTATTTGGAATTCAACTATGGTAATAATGAGCATTAGCTGAAACAAATTAGTGTGGTTTTTTTACGCACAATTCATGCTTTTAATGCATTACTTTCTCTGCCAGTTCAGAATTAGGACCTATTATGGATGCAAAACTTGCAATTTTTAAAAAGACTTTTTAAAGGATTAAAATGTTGGCTGAGGAGAATCGGTGAAGTTTTCTGAGGCTCTTAAAGGAATTGGGGTGGGTGCATTAATAGGAAAACAGCATTAAAAATTGAAAATTCTGTTGCATTTTTTATTTGTGTTTTAGACCCATTTCAGGATGAGTCTAAATGTTTCCATTCCACATATATTTAGTTTCCTTATTTTAAATATTTTGAGACTATTTTTGTTTGATTACTTTAGTTCCCTATTTTTCCCTTTTTTTCTTTTTTTCTTTTTTTTTTTAATGGAGACACACTAATTAGTATTTACTTTGGAAACATCTTAGAGGATAGAAAAAGGGGTCTTTGTCTAAGCATTTTCTCATATAAGAAAATGTTTAGTTGCCGAACTTAATTGTGTGTTTCTCTGGAGGATTGGGATGCCATATACAGTTGAAATTGGGAAATTCTATATTTTTTTTGAATGTCTACAGAGAGAAACTGCTTTGAAGCAAACTAGACTATGCTAGACATGTTTTAAGATACTCAAAAGTAGGAGGCTGAGGTTGCCTCTCCTGTTTGGTGCAAAATTTGGGAAGGTTGTGCAGCTTCATGCTGATCAAGAAGACAGGGAATGAGTAGTAGGTCTCTTGGAGGCTGTTGTAAGGAAATCTATGAGGTTTATTTCAGCAAGCCTTTTGGAATGTATTAAAGCCTCAGTGTGGTGATTCTAGTTCAAGTTGGTGCTGTGCAGTACTGTTTTCAGCTCAAAAGATGAGAAATATTGTTTGGAGAGGTGCTGATTCAAAGAACTTCTAATCATCTCCCTAGTAGGGCAGGGAATAAAGGAATCTAATAAAAGATGTATAATCTAAAGCACAATCAAGACCATTTTACTACAGCAATAATGAGATTAAGTTCTCATCAATTTAATTAAACTTAGAATTGTAATTGGGTTGACCATCTTGTGTACTCTTGATTTACAGAACTCCAGGAAGGTCTGTGGGCAGTTAGTCAGCATCCAGCACAGCAGACTTCTATGACTTGGCTTCGTTGGGAAAATTAAATTATTTTTTTTAAGAATAGGCATTCTTAAGATGTGTCTTCTTGGATAAATTATGGCTTTTGCCACAGTGAAAAATTCCAAATAAATAGTATGGAATGCTGATATTGCCAGTTTTTGTCCATTAAGGAAAAACTTTTTTTTTTTCTGAAATTCCTCTACAATCGACTTGGACCCCCCTTTTCCTCTGGGAGCTTGTCTCTTACCAAAGCTTGACTGTGTTCCTTAAAGAGGGTCTTCATAAAATGCAAACTACTAAGTTAAGTTCTGTTTTTTGTAGTGCCATCACTTTGATTTGTTTCTGGTGTGAAACCAAAAAGAATCATGCTGCCAGACTAAGTGGCCATCCAGCTCAGTGTTCTGTCTCCATCAATGGGCAAAAGCAGTGAGTTTTCAAGGGCTAAAAGGACAGGGGAAATATGTAAAGATACTTAGCCTTCAGTTTGACTTAAGAGCTTTTTGAATTGAGGAGGATGTGATTTTGTAAGTCAACTGTGAAGTTGTGAGAATTCACTGAGAAATATTCTTGCTGTTGGGCTATGCTTCAGTAGTTGTACAACATGCTTGATTGAGTCAGTCTAAATTTTGATGTTTCCTTTTCTTAGATACAAGGCAATAAAATTGCCCAAATAAAGCAAAATCTATAGCTTCTATTGTATAATGTTAGTAATTTTCAAACCCACTTGATTTAGGAGTATTTTTAAAGGATAATGTAACTCTTAGAATATTTTCACTTTCAAAATGAATGTGGAAACTACTTCTAGTGCAATTGCAGTCCAGTTGCATCAATGCCCTGTTCTCTTAAGCTGTGATCATGTGGCTATCCTTGAATGAGCCTTGCATCTTTCACTTTTTCTTCCACCTAAAGCAGAAAAAATTAGTACAAATTATTTGGATATGATGGTGTTTTTGATAAGACATCTGAATCTCAGGAAATAAAGTAGAAACTTTCTTCAGGATTTGCAGGCAAATTGACCTGATTTCTGTTTCTCCTGATCTTGTGTAAAGGAAATATTGCCTTAAGGACAAATGCAGTAAACATTTCTGTTTACTTTGAGGTTGACATTAGTTCTTATATTTATTATATTGATTTACTACAGACAAATAGGGCATCACTTTGCTCAGCATTAAACACAAGTATTTATATTGGCTTAGCTGAGGGAGCTGGAATCCTGGATTGTACTTGTGCCCCAGGAAGATTAATTCTAATTGAAGAATCATATGAAACAATTCTACTTTGTCATTATCTGATGTATCTACTGCTGTTATTTGGTGAATTAACTGAGGACTAATCATTGCTTAGATCTCTGCTGTGATTAAATCTAAAGAAAAGAAATCCATCCATGCAGTTATTACTGCATGCAGTTAAATTCCTGTTGCATTAGCTGCATCCTTGGTCTGAGAACATGAGATTTTAATCTCTAGCATTATGGGAAGCTTTAATCACATGTTTATTTACTGTTTGTGATCTAGGAAATGGCATTGCTTCGTATAACAAATCAGTACAGAATGTAATCTAAGGATTAAGAAAAGGCAAATCTTCCCATCCATTTGACCTTGAAAATCTGATTGGATTTCCTGTGTGATCTGGCATGATTTTTTCCCTAATTATCTAAAGCTCGATGTATGTGAATGATATTGCAAGAGCTGTGTATATATGGATAAAATTCTAATGCTTAGCTGTATTTCCTGTTCATCTTAGATTTCAAGTGCAAAGAAATAAAAAAAAGTAAAATCTGTGATAAAATGTGATCAGTGGACTGGACTTTGTTCATACAAAACTAAAGTCTTTTACAACAGCAATGAAGGCAGAAAGTCTTAAATCAGTTCGATTAACATTAGACCATAACAGGAAAAAATTACTTAATCTTACTTTGCATTGCTTTGGCAATGGGCTATGGCTCTTTGTTAGTAAACTAATTTGTCTTTAAAACAAATGGGGAAAATTGTGATCTGTTTTGCTGAGAGCTGATTTGCAGCCTCTTAATGGGCTTCAGTAGCTTCTTCAAGCAAAAAAGTTGTTTAAACAGTGCAAGTAAAAGAATAAAGGGTTTTTGCTTAAAATGGTCAATAAAGTGTATAGATACTTGGCTTAGGAGAACTGATTTTTGGAGTAAGTAATGGGTTTCTTTTAATAATTACTTTAGTGACTTGAAGTTCAGTATCTACTAGAGCAAGAAGAGAATGGTCTTTTTATGTTTCTTATCAGCTCAAAGTAGTCCCATATTATGAGCATATTTAGCATTAATCACATTGCTGCAAACAAGTCCTTCAAATACCAATTCAAATAAGTTTCTGAGCTAAGGTATTTAGGAAATACAATGTAGCACTGTATTGATCTCTTAGGGATTTATGCATCTGGCTCAGCTGAAGAATGTTACTGAGGTAGAACTCTGTGCTTAACTCTTCAACTGCATTTTAAGTGCATCTGAGGTGTCTGAAACAACTCATTTTCAGGTGTAATATTTTTTTGACAATTTCTAGGAAGTTCCTTAAGCCACTGCTGATTCATAAAGTTGTGATTCTCACTTCCAGGTGGGCAGGGGATTGCAGTGTATGTCATGCTCTGCATTTGTGGATAGTAGCATATGACTCAATATGAGAAAACAAATTTTTAGTTTTACCAGTTCATAAAAACTTGGTGGGCTTTGATGTTGAAGGTACTTTTATTTTGTAAGTTTAGATTCTTCAGGAAAAAGTCTTTTACTGTAACAGTAATTACAGTGACTGAGAACTTGTAAATGTCTTGCATCAGGCTGGGATCAGTTGAACTACCTGGGAGGTCTTGGTGCATTGCTCTGTCACAAAAAAATACAGCAAAATGCATTAATTGAATTTAATATTTATGGGGTTTAACTGTGCTTTTCTGACTTTGAAAAAATTTTAGTCCTAACATTTAAAATTAATACTAAATCAAATCATATCAGATTTTGTTGCAACTGCATTTGCTTCAATCATTACAAATGGATGTATTTTTATTACTGTTTTAATAATCAGCATTTCATGGTGTAAAATATTGCTAAAGATTAGCAAATTGGTGGTCAGTTTTAAGATTTGAATATTTATACTAACAGTGTAGCACCAACAGCACCCTCAAATTTTAGTGTTGTGTTTCTATGTGTATAACATAAAAGCCTCTAAGTACCTAATCTTGTTTTTTAAGAGAAATCAAAGAGCTTTGTCACTACTGCTCTTGTTATATGAGGAAAGAGCCGTGTTAGAGGTATGTTTGTATTTGAATGCTGTGACAGTATTATGCTTTTACACCTGAATGTGATAGTTGGAAACTTTGACTTCTAAATGGTACCAGTCACCCGATTCCTGAGTAGGAACATCACACCCTATAAAATTTTAGTCCTAATTTCACCTGGAAATGAGTTCCAAATTAAATTGATGTAAGTTCACATTTAATTGCCCATAATTCCCTAGTCTGTAATGTGGCATTTCCAAATTTCCATTTTTACCTAGATTTCGAATATTGAAATATTCTTGGATATTGAATATTCTTCAGTTGTTGTTAGCTGGTGGGGTAATGGTGCTGGAGACTTTTTTTTACTGAGCATGATGAAACAAAGGACATGCTGGAGCAAGGTTGCTTTGATAAGGCTTCTCCAGAATTTTTACAATGCTACAATCCATAGGAATCAAAAACTTTGTAGAGACTTGGCAAGAAGTTTTTCTTTTGAAAAAACTTCTTTGAAAAAGACTTTTGAAAGTACAGCTGGGGAATTCTTTTCCTTCAAGAAGCCTTCAGATAGTCTGAGGCTGGTTTGACCTCCTTAATTTTCAGGAACTGAACAGTAACTTGGATAAATTGTTTATTTCCTGGTTTTTGTTAAAACTTGCATGGAAGATAAGTTTCAGTTATTAAAAAAGATGTTGGCATCTTAATTTCTGTAGTGGTAAATTGAAATGGACTGGTATTCATGAAACAAATCTGCTGATAATGCATGGATTTTTTTCTGTAGTTAGAAATGTTTTTCATTGGACATAATTTCAAACCAGACTGTCTTTGAAAGTTTACTGAAGGCTGGTTTCTCCTGTATTTTTGGTTGGTTTCTTTGCATTCAAGTTTTCATTACAGTCTCCTCTCAGCCTAAGATCACATTCCCATTAAAGAAACTGCAGGGTCTTGATGAATGTCCTAAATTTCTAGTGGTCCAGTAGAGTAGAAGGGTGTTTCTTGTTGTAACAGTTGAACAAGATATATGGAGATACTTGTGGAGGACAAGTGCTAGAGTCCCACAGCAGAGCTTCTCTGGCACTTGTAAATGGGATGGGTTTTGGTGTGTGCTAACATCTTTAATGCTGCAGCAGGATGGACCCAATCCAGCAAAACTGCTTCACTTCATCTCCCTGTATGTGCCTCATGAATCCTCTCTAATGAAATGAAATCTGCAGTTTTTCATTAGCACACTGGAGAGTCAATATTTGGAGAAAAGTATAATCAAGAGTCAGTTTTGTGTGTGCCTCTGGAATGAATTGAGTCAATGCAAGCCAGGGTTTGAACTTCTAAATCCCATTCCTAATAATGTCATTGCTGGTATAACACTAATCTCAGATTTTTGGGTATGATCTATGTGCCTCAATTACATTTCTGAAATTCCAAAAGATTAACTTGGCATTTGTTCCTAAGTCCACTGTAGAAAACCACCATTAAAACTGATACTTTATTTATAGAAGAGGTATAAAATTGTTGAATATTAAACTATGCTATGTTTTTTAGTTTATACATGCTCAAAGGTATCTAGGAATAGTTTTCACTAATTGAGCCATATAAAAATTTGTATCCTAAGTGTTAAGTGAGTACAGTGTTTGCAATGCTAATTCCAGGTGCTGGTATAAACATGAATATACAAAAAAGGGAAAAAAGGGAAACATGCTTTATCTCATTGGCCTTGTATAACCAATTACGTGTATTGATTAAACAATACATAAGTGTGCCATAAAGTATTAGCTTTGAAATTTATTTATACTGAATTTGAAGATTCTTGGCTTTTAGATTGTTGCATTAAACTAAAAAAAATAACTTTTTCTTTAACAGAAATTGAAAAATTCCAAAAAGGGGAAGGAAAGGAAGAAGAAAAATATATTGATGTAGTCATCAATAAGAATATGAAGTTGGGACAAAAAGTTCTGATTCCAGTAAAACAATTCCCTAAGGTAAGCCCAGTTTTCATATTTGATAAATGTAAGTTCTTACAAAAGATATTTCACTAATATTTTACTATTCTTTAATGTAACTTTTAAAACTATTACCAGTCACTACTGTTACTCTCTTGCAGTCTGTTCTGTAAGAGCTCTAAGGTAGAAGTGATTCTACCTTAGAGCTCCTACATTCTTCATTTGTGGGAATAAATGTGCAGGAAGTGGTGCTGGTCACACAAAATAGTATGTTGAGAGCAATAATTGAACCATATTTCTGGGATAGCAGGAACCTCCTCTTCCAAATATCAAAAGGAAAACAAGTTTTGAATTTGAATCTGACACCAGACTTTGAAACTCTCTTATTGTAGCTGGAAGTGCACCTTAAAATGCACCATTAAGGAACTAATTGTGAAAATTTTCTTCTCATCCTCTTAAGTTTCAGACATTGTTATTCTTGAATGAATTATAGCTTGACTGCTAAATTATGCAGTCTGTTCTGGAGGGGTAGAGACTGCTTCATTAATATCTTTGCCCACCATGAATTCTTAACACTTCTTTACTGCCAAGTATTACCCTGCACTAAAATATTGCTGCCTGGAAGCATTTATGCAACATTCAGTAGGCTGTGGAACTTTATTATTTTGGTGCTGCTTAAAATTTTAAGGTTAATGTTATGACAATCAGATTAGCATTTTTTAATTTGTTTGAAATGGCTTTTTCTTCCTACTAGAAATTTCAAGACTGTCTGTTCATGGAGGGAAAAAAAGTCACCATTCCTCCCTCCTATTTAGAAAAACCTTTTATAATTGGTTTTTTTTTTTTCTGCACAGTATCAGTGTTTTTCTCACAGGCCTGTGCAGGATAACTTACAGAGATTTCTTTGCTCCTGTTCAAAGTTTCATTAAATATTCCTTGAGTGAGTGCAAGGCTGCACATCATTGGGCACCTCTTCAGAACTCTGACTTAAGTCATCTTTATGGCTAAGTAGAGCTACATAGAAGCATGCAGAAACATGAGGATGGGAAGGTAAAATACAGGATCCTCTTACTCCAGGGTCAGTGTTTGCAAACAGAATGTTTTTCTTCTAAATGTTGAGATTTAGATACTTGGGCTCAGGGGCAAGAAAGGCAAACTGGCTATTAAAAAGGGAAACACTGCCCTCTGAAAGATACTTCTGCTCCTTATCTAGTGTCAACTTTCCTTATAGGACTAAACACTGAAATTATTTAGGATAGCTTGTAGGAAAGTCCTTGCCATGTTTTGAATGGCTAGAGATGCTCTGCTGTTTGATTCTGACCCATAAAGACACTGAAGTGGAGTAAAGCCTGGTGTGTGCTATGGAAGGAAGCCTGAACTTATGTCCAGGCAGGTCCAGGGGTGCAAAATAAAACAGCTGTGAAGAGCAGACATGTCATATGAGTTCCTTCATCTCTACTAGGACTGCTCCACAGAAAGCAAAATATTGCTATCTCTATTCACATAAATCTCTCTTCTGGCAGAGTGAATAAAATCCTAGATACTTAATATTTAAGAATATTTTTACCTCAATATTTGGGGGCTCAACTTCTCTCAGAAATTTCCATTTTATTGCATGTAGATGGATAATTGATAAAGGCTGCTCATTAAAGGTTCTGTAAAGTCGAACTAAAATTTCCCACTGTATAGGGAGCATCAGTTCAGAATTATGTTAGGTACTCCTGATACCTCTGAAAAGCACCTGCCCTAAACCACAACGAGTTGCTGCAATTTGCTATCGCTTGTGGTTTTATTTTTGAGATTTAATAAATTATGACACATTGTATGAAATTACATAGCTTCAACATGGCAAACTAAGAACCTTATCCTGGCATACTGTAGTCTGAAGTAAGTGACATGAGTTTCAGATGCCTGAACATGGGAGAACAGTGTCTTTTTGCATCAATAAATTTTTGAGGTGCTAATCCTATTTCTATTTCATGTGTTCAGAGGAGGGATGAGAAGTTAGAGATGCTTTGTCAAGATTTGTGAGATGGATATGGGGTTGTTCCAATCATCTTGGTTCTCCTGAACTGTATGTGGAGTGCATGTGTTGGATATTTATCCATGTTGGCTGATTGGTGACAGCCAAAGTGGCTTCACTGAGGACAAGCTGTGTGTGACAAAGCTGGTGAACTCTTTTGACAGGGTTGGTAGATAATTATTCCTTTGTTTATATTTGCCAGGGATGACTCTGGGAAAGAAAGATGCCTCTGCTGTTTATGTATATTGATATTTAATTAATCCTATTCTAATTTTTTGTTATGAAAGAGGTCTGTGAACCAAAACAACCCATCAGTGCCCTGCCCCCAAGCAAGACAGCTTGCTAGACCTGAAATGTATATTGCATTGCCTTTTCCTTCTTTAAAGCTTTTCTGTAACTCTGATTCCTTGAATAAATCATAATAGCCTCAACACAAGTCAGGCATTCCAGGCTCTGATCAGATCAGCCTGGTGTGGTAATGCTTGCTCACATTTCCTGTCCTGTCAGATCCATTCTCATGAGCCCATGGCTGGGTCCTGTGCAATTACCTCTGACAGCCCTGGAAGGTGGCAGGTTAAGTGCAGCAGAAGCTCTTCAACTAAAGTGCAGAGCAGCTGGGTTTCTGTTGAAAAAGAAACTGGTAGACCTCACATTCAAAAGTGTGTATTGCACTTTTTTAGGCATCTTTGCTCACCCTGAAAAATTATGAGTTTTTGGTCTTTTGCTTAGTGCACAAATAGTTGAGTGTTCCTGGTGATGTGCTTAGCTGGCCTCCTGCCTAAGAGATCTTGGTTCTTTCTGTGATACTCTGTAATTAAATCCTTTAACTGGGAACCTTTGTCTTACTCAACCCTTGGCAGTGTTAGTTTACAAGCTTAATCTTATGCTACAGATAGTTGGTATAAATGGGTTTTTTCATACCTGGGCGTTGATGGAAGGTGATGGAATAACCAAGACAATCTGAATTTTGTCTGTGCTATCAAATAACTCAAGATGGTTAGTCCCAGGAGCTATGTTCAGTTTCTCCTTGAAGCTGGTGGTGCATTAGAATAAATTTCCTTGTGTTATTTATAGACTCCTGTAAAAAAGTCCCTGATTTAAAATGTCTTGATATTCAGATAGTCTTACCTGGTAAGACAAAACCTTGTGGAAACTCCCCTATAGATTGCAGGCCCAGTCACATCTTTTCAGAATATGGTTGTGCAGGGTCTTAGAGTTTTTTGGTTTTGTCCAGCTCTGCAGATGCCTCCAAGAGGCCTGAAGAGCTGTGATACAGAAATTAATCTGAGGTGTTTAGGTGAAGCTTAAATAAGCTTTGGTAATACTGTCTGCAATCCTGTTGTAACTGGGACATGTACTACAAGTAAGGATTAGCAAGGTTGGAATTTTGTGCACCCTTACAGGAAAAGGGCCAATTTTTGAGGAAGAACTGACCTATAGGAAGGAGTCCATGTGCATGCTGGGTTTTGAAACTGCAGGTGGTGGAAGGAGATCTTGTCAGCTTAGGGCACTGAGGTTAGAGTGACTTGTTCTTTGATCTGCAGAATACTTCAACTGACACTGAGTTGTTTGTGAAAATGTGATGCTTAAACCTGTATTTCTTTTGTGTTTCATGCTTGAAAATAATCTTCAAACTTAAACAGACTTAAAGGCATAAAAGGTGAGCTGGCCACTCAAGGAAGGGCCTGATGTAGTTGTGGAGGGATTCTGGATCTGTCCCAGCTCTGCTGTGAAGAGCCATAATGTGTGAAAGGTGTTCTAGAGCTTTGTTGTGTACTTATGAGGCAGGAAGGTGTTACCCCCTCCCATACATTTAATGAATATGCATTGTGAAGTAGTTTAGTCTCAGAACCTGATTTTGCTTTGAAAGTTTGCTGAACTTGGGTGTTCTGAATAAGGTGAAAAAAATAGCTTCCATGGATGGTAAGTGGAATCATGATGATTTTCTATGAGATGGATCAAAACTGTGGGGAATAATTATTTCCATTTTGACAGGCTACCATTTTAAAAATTGCCCATAGATCTACACTTAAATACTGGGTAAATCTCAGAAGTTAGGAAGAAATGGTCTGTTGTTCCCCAAAGTGTTACTTTAAATATATTTTTTCAAAATTTACTGACTTGTGGAACTGATATCCATTTAAGCCTTTTAGCTCAGCTTCTAAAGTGAAAATACCTGTTTTAAAGTATCATTGTCATATACAATATATCTGTCATTGTTATGTAAAGTCATGGAGAGATTAATATTTTAATCACATGACTACTTAGAAAGCAGTTATTTTTCATAATAGCTCATTTCTTAAAGCAGAAAAGAGAAAATGTTATTGCATAACCAGAAGTAATGTGGAGAAACAAGCATCAATAGTAATAGCAGAGATAACTTTTGAGCAACTTTATAGTAAAATTGACCAAGCTTTCTGCTTTGAATAAATGTTTAAAGACCTATTACCATGTTACATGAAGGAAAGTAGTTTGTGGTGTAACATTGATGCTTGAAGCACTTATCTTTCTATAAAAACTTCAACTTTCTGAGATGAATAGGAAAAACCTTGAAGTTTGCCTTGTTTCAGGTCATTCTAGGGGAAAGTGCTCTGAATCTTAACTTTTTTTTTTTTTCTAGTGACCCTGTCACAGAGAAGCCATTGCAGAAAACTAATATGTTAAGAAAGCTTTCCATGGCTTTAATAACAATGGAGTGCTTAAAGCTTTACAGGAAAGCATTTGGTCAAGCATTTATACTTTCACTAAGTGTTTTAAGCTGGATGAACCATTCTTAGCAGACTTGCCTTGGCTGGGGATAAACAAGGATTACTTTTTCTATTATATCCCCTTTTCTGTAATATATACAGTTAAAAATGCTGTAGCACTGGCATTAGATTTTGTTTTTTTTCTTTTTGTTATAATTAATATAGTAGATCAAATGGTTCTGAAGAGAGTATCATGTTCTTTGAATGTTCTTTGTAACTGTGTTTCTCCAGAAATGTTTTCAGGGAATAGTTTCAAGCAGTGCTGTGGTAAGGAAGCAGATCTCTAGACACCTGTTCAACTCATGTTTTGGTTTGGTGATTCTGAGGAAATGGGTGCTACAAAGCAATGCCCATAATCTCCATTGTACGATAACTGAAAAAATGCTTCTTAAAATAAGGATTTATGAACAGCTAAGAAAGGAGACAGTTTTGAAGCAAAAACCTTATAATAAATTTTTTTTGTTGCTTCTGGTGTGAAAGATGTTTTGTATTTAGGATGTATTTTAAATTGGAGATTTTTTTTGTTACAGAATTCAGGATGATCTGTAAAAGGGAAACAGATGCAGTCCTTCAGTACAGTTAACCAGTATTTTCCAGCTAATGGACACCATGGTCAAGAGAAAAATCCCATGTCCCAGAAATATGAGGAAGGGCTGTTGCACTGCATGTTGTATCTTTACCTACAAAGTAAACCAGTTCTCAGATTTTAGGAATATGAACTCCTTTCAAATCTTGCATCCTTTTGCTCAAACGAATGTATTATCAGATGACATTTTGCTCAGAGGGTACCATTTATCAACAGTAGGATATTATTTGGTTAGAAGTGTAGCTGAGGTGCTAATTTCCCTCATTTTATCTAATTGTTTCCTCCCATGTCTGTTCATCTGAGTCTTGATATTGTCTTTGCAAAGATGTCTGTAATTTTGCTTGAGATACCATATTTGCCAAATCCTTCAGAGCTGCTCTAGAAGCAAATTTGAGTTGGGGACTTTATCTCCTCTTATATATGCCATTGTCCATAGTTTACTGGTACTTACCTAATACATTAGAAGCTGTCTTAGTGCAGAGGCAATTCCTGATTTGAGAAAGGTGATCCAGTGTAGAGTGACATTTATGGTTGACTCTTAAGAGTTCATCTGCCCTGTAGAACTGAAAACTTCACCAGCTTGCACTGGATTACAGTGTAACTGCTTTAATGCAGTGTTAAGCTGAAGCTGGTGAAGGTGAGGACAATTTTTGGTATTTACAGCAGTTTAGAGGTGATTGTGCTGTTTTAGAGGGGTGAGTAGAGAGGGGAGTCTGGCACATCTGATTCTGATCCAGCACTAGTGAATGTGACTGGTCTGACTCGGGCAGAGCTGCTCAGATTTCTGTTTGTTACTCTCCAGTCTATCTAATTCAAAGATAGTTTATAAGCTTGAGTTCAATAATAAACTTGAATTTTATTCTTTGTTCTTGTGCTCTTGGGGCAAATAAACCCTAAATGTGGAACATGGGAAGCACCCATGCAACTTGTATGTGAGCAATCCTGTGTAAGAGCTAACCTGGATCTGCCAGGCTTACCTGCTTCTGTAACACCAGCACATTAACAGGATTTGTTAATTTTCTAAGTAACTTATTCTTTTACTGTGTGCTGGATTTTTAGCTTTAGGTTTGAGATATTCTATTATTTGATTGAAAGCAGTGTATAAGTAATAATAGTAACTTAGTGACTGATACTTTGAGTGTTTCTGTATCTATGAAATATCTTAAAATAAACCTTTGATGAGATGTTTCCAATTTGATGTAAAAGGCAGATAAACCAATAGTTTGAACAAAATGCATTACCTGTTGAAAGTAAATAATCTGTTGTCTACTGAAAGGATTCCTTCAATATCATAAATGGGTTTTATTTATGGAATAATCAACTGATAAGGACCAAAGCCTCTCAGTTTTGTTATGTGGGAGCAAAAATGCTTTGTGAGTGTGTTTCAAGCCATATTTTATTAACCTTTGTTTGTGCTCTTAAGCTACACCTAGAAACGTTGTGCTTTTAAATCGGCAGAATTTCAGACTTGCAACAGAAGTTTCTTATGTTTCAGCCTTGTCAAATCAAATATTTGGAGCCTCAGTGCACAGTAAAGAATAGTTCAGTGGATCTCAGGATGCAGACAATACTATTCATGTTCATTAAATGTGTCTAGAACATGTCATCTGTGCAGTCCTTGTATAGCTTCTGTAGTGTCTGACTTTGGCACTAGAGATTTCACAGTTTTTAAAAGATGACAACTTTTGGAGTTATTAAAGTTTGGTACGTCAAGTTTTAGATTTACACAACATTAAACTACTTGGTTTTAACTGAAAGAATACAGCTGCAGTAAAGAGTAAGTGTTTATTTTTGTTCCCAATAGCTTAAAAGGCTGTTATAAGTAGACATAAGTAATCTTAAGTAATGCTTGAAATACTGAGGTGTAGTTCCTCTACATGAAAGCTTTACTCTGAGCTGAACCATGAGCTTCCTTTGAGGAAACTCTTGATAAGGAGGAATTGACATCTCAAGTTTCAAATTTGTTACAAATTGTTTCAATTTGTTTCCTTTCCTTAGTTATATCTTCTGAAAAAATAAAATCAGAAGTCCAAGATAAAGGAATCTCTAGAGAGCATCTGTGCCTTCAGATGTTCAACCTTCTGTTGAAATAATGATTGTAAATTAAATTGCACAGGACCCCATCAGTGGCCTTGAGTCCTGAATATTCTCAGCAAGGGAAATTTCTGCCTGTATCTGTTCAATCTTTCTGATTAATATTTTTATTGACTATATCTTAGGATCTTTATGAAAAAAAATGGACAACTCTAATTAAAAAAAAAAAAATAAGGAAAATTCCCTGAAAATTTTTTGATGTGACCTGATAATTTCAGAAAAGACTGGTTCACACAAGACCTTAAATTTAGTAAGCTCTGTGGGCTGTAGTAATCTGAAAGCCATTTTCTCAATAGTATTGTGTCAGGTCTACATTGGGAATTGAATTTTCAACTAGTAAGAGGAATAAACTTATATTTCCATATTTAGTTGACCTTTAATGCTTGTTTTCCTTTCTGTCTAAAGCTGAAAGAAATGAACTGGAGCTGTAGACTTTCTCCATTGTAGGGTGAGTGCAGCTGGGCCTTTGTTCCATCAGCACTTCCAGTGTAGCAACAAGAGATTTGGGACTGCCATTGCCCCATTGTTAGGTCCTTTCAAGTAACTCCAGATGAACAGGGAGATCAGTGCAGCCCATCTTGGCTCTTCAGTGACACAGCAGTAGAGGGACAAGCAAAGAACTTAAAAACTGTTTCTTAAATTTGAGTGTATCTAATGTGTATCTAAGCTCATTGATGATCAGCATCAGTATATTATATTTCTGCCTAAAGCTATCTTTTTAACATGATTGTGTCACTTCAGTTGTTGAGTACCTCAACCTTCTTACCTGTTGTAACCAGTTTTCCAGCATTGTTTATCAAGGCAAAGGGGGAACAATACCTTCTTTAGCCTTCCTTTTCTGCTTGGGACGTCCTGAGAAGCCCTTTTTGTTGCTCTTTGTGTCTTTTGTCAGATTCAGTTTCAGCTGTGCTTGGGCCTTCCTCACCCCAGCTCTACACAACCAGACTTCATCTCTACACTCTTCCCAGGTCACCTGTCGTAACTTCCCACTGTCTGTGTATTTATTTCTTGCCCTTTAGTTTGACCAGCCTGTCCCTTCTCAGCCACACAGGTCTCTTGCCTGAATTCTTGCTGCTGAGAATCACTAACTCTTGAGTTCAGTAGAAGACTTCCTTAAAGATCTGCAAGCTCTGTTCCACTCCCTCATCCCTGAGGGCAGTCTCTGAGTGGATCCCTAAAGAGCTAGAAGTCTGCTTCCCTAAAATTCATGAGCCCAACTTAACTCCTTACCTGATCCACATCCAATGCCCGATCGCTGCCTCCAATCCTGGTGTCCCCATTGAGCTCATTTGCCTCAGAGACCAGCAGATCCCATAAAGCCTCCCCTCTGGTCGGTCTGTCTGTTATCTGAGTCAGAAGAATGTCCCACATGCATTCCAGGAGTCTCCAGGGTTGCCTGCAGCTTGCCTTGCCACTTTTCCAGCAGGTATTGGGTGGTTGGAGTCCCTCAGCAGGACAGAAGCCTTGGGCATGATGCCTCCTGTTAGCTGGAGCAAGGGGGCTTTGTCAACAGGCTCCTCTTGACCTGGCAGCCTGTATTGGACACCAAGTTATCCTTGAGTTCAGATACTTCTGCGTTACTGGAGCCACTGACTTTCTATTAATTGAACTATGTGATTGTACTTAATATTTTTTAATTTATTATCTAATCATTTGCACTTATGACCAAAAGCTGTTTCATCAAAATATCCCTTTTAATTTACTCATTGCTCATTAATTTGCTATTAAAAATCCAATGAAGTTAATGTGCTGGTTTTTTCTTTGTTTCTTTGTTTTCTTACAGTTCAACTTTGTGGGAAAACTTTTGGGTCCACGTGGTAATTCTCTAAAGCGTTTACAGGAAGAAACACTGACAAAAATGTCTATTTTGGGAAAAGGTTCTATGAGGGACAAGACAAAGGTAAGGCCTGACTATGCCAGTGGAGTTTTGATACTTACCTTACATTTCTGAGGAGGGGAACAAACCTTGTAATGAAAATTGGAACAAATAAAAAGCATAGGAAATCCTAATATTGATTATTGGTCAGTGTCTCTCTTTGGCCAGTCAAGGCAAGATTCCACATGCAGTGGAATCAAGCCAATAGATGTCATTTAATGGAAGGCAGAGAATTTTATGGGAGGTAAATTGCTGTCAAAGAGGGGTACTGGAATGGGAACAAGTTGTGGCTTTTGTGTTGATCTTCATGGGAAATGAAAAAAACCTGAAATGCTTAATGTGTTCCCAAGGTTATGAGATGTGGCCAGTAAGTGAGCTCATTTTAATTTGTGTGCTGTTGTAAGAGTTTTAGTGTGTAGTGATTTCATAGAACCACAGAATGTCCCGAGTTAAAAGGTACCCACATGGATCATCAAAGTCCAACTTCTGGCCTTGCAAGTAATGGAGAAAGTAATGGAAGCATTGCCAAGTTGTGTTACAGAGCTAAAATAAAATACAATAATAAAGTGAACTTAGCAAAAAAAGCACAGAGTGATCTTACAAGTTTGGTTATGGGAATGATCTTAAAAAAACCTGCATTGAAATTCTGTATGTTTTGTTGAAAGTGCTGATTGAAATGCTTTTTACCAGATCCTATGCAGAAAATGGTCACTCTTCTATTGCTCATTGCTTTTATCAGCCAACTTGATCAGTAAGCACAGAAAGGAAGTTTCTTAGCACTCTGTTTTCTGCACAAACTAACTGCACAGTGATTTTTTTTTCCGCTTTAGGAGAAAAGGACAGGGAACTTGTGGTGCAAGTGTATACTAATATGGGGAACTCAACTAGCTCCCAGTGCTAGTGGCTCCTATGTTTTGAGTAACTGATCCTAAAGCATTTAACTGAGAAGCAGTTCCTATTAAAACTAAATATTTGAGCTGTTACATTTACATTGGGTTACTTTCTATTTTTATGATCTCTTATTTTTATTGACAAAATAATGATTTTACTGACAGACTCTAATCCTGCTGAGTGACCTCTTAATATTCTTGGTCTGGGTGCTCTGCCAGTGATCTAGACTGATTTTTGGGTTTTCTTTCCTGTTTTAAACACCTTCATAGCTAAGCACAAATCATGTTAATAAGAAGGTTATTCATGAGGAGCAGAAATGGAGTGTCACATATAAACCTCAGCCCATAATTAGGAGTGTGCAGGAGAGAGTTCAGCTATCATTGCAGCTTACAAATTTAGTAATCTTAAGGGTGAAGTGCTTACCTAGTGCTTGCCAAATATGGAAAGCTGCAGGGGAGTGTTAGTTTTTTAGACAACAGAACTGCTAATTATTTGATATAATGTTATCTGGTAAAGCAATGAAGTTATTTTCAGTGCTGGTTTCATCCCTTTGGACCAGTCAAGTACACACGGGTGAGGGGCAGCCTGAAAAAAGCAGGTGCTGCACTTTTGGTCTGTGAATATTTTGCATGTGAATGTCAGTATTTGAGAACTGAGCTCTGCTTTACTCCATTGAACTCAGCTTTGCAGTCATTGAAGTGGGTTGGGTGAAGGAAGATGAAAGAAATTGGCTTGCTACTGAAATAGCTTCTGAACTCTTTTTGCTAATGTTCTCTTCCCTCATTTCATATGCTGTTAGCTTTATGTCCAAATAGCACAGTTCTGTGAAGGATGCACTCATTGGATAAAAACTTCAGTGAGAACAGCATAGTAATACTGAGATTGAAATAATATTGGTAAGAGAAGCTTGCTCTTATGGAATATTAGATCAAACCTGTTTCTATAGACTTTACTTTCAAGAAAAGAGTCTCTTCATGAAACTGGTGCACCTGGGAAAACTCTTGGAAGCATTCCTCCTTGTGCTGCAATTTCTGTATGTGAGCAGAAGCTGTTGGCTCTTACTTCCTGTTACTTATTTATTTGCAGACATCTGAACATGAGTGAAGAGTCTCTGCAAATTCCTCTGGAGAAACTTCAACACTTGCATTGCAATGTTTCAAACAAGAATGTGTAAAAACAATCTTTTTCTTATCTCCTAGGAGGAAGAGTTGAGAAAAAGTGGAGAGGCAAAGTATTTCCACCTAAATGATGACCTACATGTTTTAATTGAAGTATTTGCTCCACCTGCAGAAGCATATGCCAGAATGGGACATGCATTGGAAGAAATCAAGAAATTCCTCATCCCTGTTAGTATTTTTTTTTTAATGAGAATTCTGGTAGTCTTGAGTGAGAAATGTTATCTCTAAAACTGAGTAAGCTGGTCTAGCAAAGGTGTCTCTGCCCATTGCAGGGGGTTGGAACTAGATGGTGTTTAAGGTGCTTTCCAACCCAAACTGTTCTATGATTCTGAACAGTGCACAATTTTGGTCAGGTCATGTTGCTTGATTTCCTTTGTGAAAGAAAGGATGGTTGTCAAATATATTGCATTTTGATACAGGCAATTACTGGGTGAACCTATAACTGTCCACACAAATCTCGTGACTTGACCTACAGTAAAAGAGAAACGTTTTCTTGCTTAGCTAGTCATATGCAAAGTATCACAGACTACAAATAATTGTAAAAATCTGTAAAATGTGTGCCTTTAATGTTTTCTTGGTACATGTGAAGCATCAGTTCTGTTTAAGAATTAATACATTTGAAGCTTTAGTATTTCTCTCACTTTTAATCCTGGTTTAGTGTTGAGTGCTGAGAATCAATACAGCTTTATCTTTTATCTTCATTTTTATCACAATACTAGTGATACATGAGCTATACTTGTTCTCTGGTGTATACTTCAGCTTCCATTGTATGGGTGTATACAATGACATCCGGTTTCCAGTACAATTTTGTATACTCCAGGTTAGGATAGATCTAGTTAATGGGTTTCTAATGTCTTCTGTAAGAAGATAACTTCATCTGCTCCTCATGTAAGAAGCAACCTTACTTCTTTTCAATCTTAAAATGCTTGAAAAAATCCAGCCTCTCTTAGGAAGCTCTGGAGCACTTGAGGTGATGTTTCTCTGTGTGAAGTTCCCAACTGTTTTAGCTCTTAAGTGAACATTTCTTCAGTCTGTATTGGTGATCAAAGGAATGGTATAGAAAGCAAAGCATTCTTAAGGTGCATTGACTTTTGTTTATTTTTACTGCTAAAAATGTTACCCAAGTGTTAATCTTTGTTAGTGTCAGATCTGGGAAATGTGGGGACCTGGCCAAGGAAAGTTTCCTGAGGCATGTGTCTGAGTGACAGAAGCTTGGAAATGTCTGAGTGGAGCCAGAGTGGCTGTATTGGGGACCAGCTGGGGTTGTCTCTTGTACAGTTGGTGCTGGTGACTTAACAGTGCTCCTGTGTGTATTTTGGAAATTATAGTTTGTACCAAACCTAGTCCACATCTGTGTAACCACCCAGAGAGTGGCTGGGCACCAGAACAGGCTCGCCAGGGAAATGGTCACAGCACCAAGCCTGAGAGAGTTCAAGAAATGGACAGTACTCTTAGTCACATGGTGGGATTCTAGAGGCGTCCTGTGCAGGGCCAGGATTTGGACTTAAATGATCCCTCTTGGTCCCTTCCAACTCAAGCTATTTTATGAAACTAAGTCTCCAGGTGACTGGAGCTGTGTGCCCCTTGAGTGTTTCTTCTGACTTGTTTTTGTCTGAATGGAGTTCATAACCCCAATACTACTGTGGTATGAACCAAAGTATGATAAATGACAGTTGTCAGTAAGTTCAGTAGGAATATGACCTGATGTGAAATAACCCTAATGCACTTCAGGACAGTTAAAAAGCAAAGATATCCTCGGTGTTATGTTCTGATCTTATAAAAAAATCAAGCTTCACATTGTACATTTGTCCGCAGGTTCCAAATTGCTTTTTTCTTGATGCAAATGAAAAGAGGTGAATGAGCATGCTACTATTCAGACATCCTAACAGATTAAACAGGGCATACTCAACAGAATATATGTAGGAATGCTGGGTGTCATAACGTCAAAGGTTACTCTATTTACACGATTCATGATTTAATGGTGTGGAGAGATAAGGGAGAATTAAATTCTTGGCTATTCTAGACAGCAAACAGCTGACTTCTTTAGATAGAAATATGTTTAATTTGATAAATGCTTCTTGCACGTGCTGGAAGGAAGGATATGCCTGATCCCCATGCCCCCTTCATCAGAAGTCTTATTTTTCTTCATTGAGCTTGATTTCCCTAATGTTGCCATAAAGGAAGTAAGCTTATCAAAACCTGGTCATTAGTGTGTTAAGCCAGTAGAATTACAGACTGATAATGAGCAATTCCATTGACTGGTGGTTACACACTTTTCCATCTTTATTTTTTGATCATTGCATCTTTATTATACTGAGCCAAACTGATGCTACATAATCTTTCCTGAACTGTGGGATCAAGCCAACACTGTCTTAATTTCCCTTTGGCTTTTCAAATGTGAGCTTATCAGAATTGCTCTAAATGCCATAATCTCTTTCACCTGCCCCCCCTTGCAGCAACCACTGAAGGAATAAGGAACAGCTTTTTCTTCTCTAGAACTGTTTGGTTCACTGCTGCCAAATGCAGCTTGGTGGTTTGTCTTTTTTTTTCCTCCAAGGTCTGTTGTGGCTTAAGAAATTACCTGTTTTATTTCAGGAAGGATGTCCTGCTATGAGTATATATGATTATGATCATATATTGCATTCTCCTTACAATGTAGGGTCACTCTGACTTCCTGTAGTTTTAGATGCTAGACCCAATTTATGAATATGGTTACTGTTCATTTTTCAGATCCGTGCTGAACATAACATCATGTTTGGTGCTAGAATGCAGAATACAGAATATCCTTGTGCTAGCTGACTACAGCAAAAATGCCTCAGCATAAAAGATCTCTTATTGGATCTTTTGATCCATGGGCAAGCATCCTTGCATTGAAATTTAACCTAAAGCAGCTGCAGTGATGTAATTTCATTTAAACTATTGACATGACTCAACCCAAAACATAAAAACTGGTTTTGAGAGTATTTTTGGCTGTGCTTATGTTGCCTTGAGTCTTGCCTTTCTTCTGCAGTTGGAATTGTGGCTTCTGACTTTAAGTATATTCTTCTACCTTCCTTTAAATTAGCCAGACCCTTTAGTTCTTCCGTTTATTCTGGCCAGACTCTTTGGCCAGCACTCTTGTTTGAGTATTAGCTTGGTGAGTGTTGTCCTTGATACTGGTTGTCTCAGAATTACTTCTGTCAGGTCAGAAAGCCAGGTACTTTGAATCTCACCTGCCCCTGTATTATACCAGGGTTTCAAGGCCAGCCTGGATGGGGGGCTGAGCATCCTGGTCTAGTGGAAGGTGTCCCCTGCCCATGGTTGGAGAGTTGGAATGAGATGGTCTTTAAGGCCCTTTCCACCCTAAAACATTCTGTGTTTCTATGCTATGGTAGTTTTGGCCATTAGAACTTGGCTGTTTAGCTTAATTTTTGAGCAGTGGCAATCATTTGTCTTCTGACAGATACAGCAGTAATTACCCTTTGCCTTTGGTTACCAGAGATTCTTGTTTTCCTTGTCTTTCAAGCCAAGTATAGAAATGTCTTTGAGAGAACAATCTCTACCAGTTATATGACAATGTGAGCAGGATTCACAACCTTTTCCTGTAGCCTGTCCTACCTTTTGCATATTTGGTTTGTAAGATGTGGTGATGAAATAGATTTTAATTGCATTTTGAAGCGCTTGGTGGCCTTTGGAAGCTCTCAGAGACTTTTCCTTAAGTAAGCTGGCAAGCAAGTGTAAGGTGTAAAAAGGTGGCTGGAAACCTGATAATTATTGATTGCTCACTGTCAGGATAAAGATCTACTTGAGTGCTTTGCAAAGCTACAAAGGGTTTTCTAGAGACTTGTCCTAACATGATATAAATAAATAGCTTTGCTAATGGTTTGAGTGATAAACTGAAATAAGGTCTTAAGCTAGAGTGGTCCCAAGAAGAGCTGCTGCCAGTGTGTTGATCTCACTGGGTGAAAATCTTAGATACCATTTTAAAGAAGGTTTAGTTAGATCTAAGTGTGGGGACTTGTGGGATGAAAATCTCTTGCTTGGATCTTGGTGTAAATGCACCTTCCATGGTTGGATAAGACTGTAGTTAGTCAGGGTAGGCAATTTATTCATAAAGTGAGAGTACATCTGTTCAGTTGAAATTCAGCAGCAGTTAATTTCAATTGCTGCCACTGCCTAAGCTGTTCAGAGAAGGGATGCAGTCTAAAGGGTTTCTATGTCTCTCTTCCAGGTAAGGAAAAGATTATTGTCTGCTTAATTTGACTTGAAGTGTGCTTTTTCCAGCAGTGACTATTCATAAATTGACCGTCTGCTACTTTTAATTGAGGAATCCATTTCAGAGTCTAATGGATTAACACTGCAGCTTATCGTGGCTGCCTTGTACTGCCCTTTCACTCTGCATCCTCCTGCTGCCTCTGGCATCTGTGATAAGGGCCATGTTTTCCGTTCTGTGCTGTGCACAGTGGAGCCCTTCTCTGTGACCTAAGGCTGCTGCTGTGTCTGGTAATGTGCTGCAGGAAAGTGAGAAAGCATCAGGGAGAAAAGAAAAGGGACCCAACACACACAGTGGCAACCCCAGCACATCTTTGCTAAGGGATTAAATTAATTGAGTATAAAATGATCAAAGGTATTTTTCCAGGGGCACAGTTCTGAAAAAGATGTTTTGTGAAGAAATTATAAAGGGCATGTGATAAAGGCTGTCAGAACTTTGATACTGTATGTTGGTGGTACAGTGTCTTGGTGTTTTGTTCTATACAGGACATAGAATTTTGCATTTGTAGCCAGCTCTGATCCAGCAACAAAGAAAAAATACAGAGTGGGCTTCTGTACAGTAGCTGGCCAGAATAGTGTTCACTTTCCTGTTTTTAGTCTACTTCCTGTGATGGATTGGTTATGTATTGGGTCCTGGCCATTTAATAATGGACTCTGCTTCTCAAAAAGCTTCAATTATGCCATTTGAAATAGTTATTTCAGTCTTTTAGACCTTTTTCATATTTGCTGTTTGGTTTCTGCTGCTAAATAGAGGATGATCTCAGGTGGGCAGTAGGGAGTTTAATTTCAGAACCTATTTAAGGCAGTTTGGACAAAATGCTGTTATGGTGCTTCTTCTTTTAATACCAGTAATTTTCTTCAGCAATGGCATATAAAGGACAAATTTTTTATTTCCATTTATAGAAGTCTAGGAGAAGCAGAATGTTTCAAGGATAATTGAGAGATTTGAATTCATGGAAGTTTTAATCTCCTTTCAATGCAGGGTTATGTTTCAGAGTCTTTAAGACTGCCTGACAATCTTTTGGTCCCTGTCTAGTGAATAAATGTAATAAACTCAGATTTGCAGTGAGATGCAGATTCTTTGTTTTGTCATTGAATTGTAAAATGGGTGATGTTAGAACAAACCCTCCTTGAAATGGGAGGATTTGCAGAAGAGCTGTTGTATCAGAAGTATCCCTTTGTTCCTATGGGACCACCTATTAATATTTTGATAGTACAGATGCATCTTGGGTAAAATAGTTATCTGTAATTCACCTTTATGTCTGCATTCTGCTTGGCTCACTTTAAGTGGAGGAGAAATGACAGAAAAATACTTACATCTCCAGAGTTCACTGCTGGGTCTGCTTTATTCCTGTGTGCTCTGCTTGTTTCAGAGGTTGACTCAAGGTCCCTCAAAACTGTGCTTGGGAAGTACCATATTAATTCTGTGTGTAAAAACATGAGCTTTGCTTTTACTAGACCTTGAAAGTAGAGGATTTGAGCAGACAGAAATAAGCCATATGTCCTTGGCATTTTTACCACTGCATATTATAGAATTTAATTTTTTGAGCTTTTCTGATTAGATAACAGTGTGTATGTGTATTGAATGAATTCCTGTGTTTATTCTTTAACTCCTGACTTTAAAAGTGTGGATTCCTATTCTATTTCTTCATTTTCATGTGCTGTTCTCAACAGTGTATTTATTCTCTACTCTTTTGCAACTCTCTCACACTCTCCAATCTCTCTCTCTCTCTCCCTCTCCCTCTCTCCCCCTCCCTCCCTCCCTCCCTCCCTCTCCTCTTTCTCCTGCTTATAACACACAGTCATTCTACAGCTAGAGCTACAAATTAGTTCTCAGTTCAGAATATGGGATCTTGATTTTTTTTTTCTGGTTTCCTCCTATCTCTGCAGCATTTTAACTTTGCCATTTTAATTGGTAAAGCTACATAAAAATATACGCAAATGGAAGAAAAACATGTCTGAGCGAAAAAATGGAAGTTATTATGTAGAATTCCCTAATAATGTTTGGAGTGAATATTATTCCTATCTTATTATGTGTATTAAATTTTTGCAGAATGTTCAACTTTTTAAGAGGAAACTTTCAGGAGACATGTTTGCTGAGAGTGGTGGGTAAACAATTAGATTTTTTTTCTCACTCTGCCTCCCCCTTGTTTTAGGACTACAACGATGAAATCAGACAGGCACAGCTTCAAGAATTAACATATTTAAATGGTGGCTCAGAAAGTGCAGAAGTTCCAGTTGTCCGTGGAAAAGCATCCATTCGAGCAAGAGGAGTGCCTGTTCCTACTTTGTCCAGGTATGTGGAGTTTCATTGGAATGTATGCATTTCAAGCTTTTCCCTTCAAACACAGTTTCAACCCCAAGTACAACATGAAGGATTCCCAAAAGAAGAGCAAAAGATCGAAAAGGAAAGGAAACAGCCTTCATTTATTGATGGAAGTTTAATTCATTTGGACTGAATTAACAATGCTCTTGTGAAACTTGAATGCTGCCTTTGTAAAGAAGTAGTGCACAGCATAGGAGATGTTCAGTCCTACTGTGAGCACCTTGATTTCTAGCCTTGAGTTGCTCCTTAGGTGCAGTCTGTGTTTGGGCCCTATGGAGTTGACAGCAGTAAATCTCCTACCTCGATTGACATGAATTTCAGACAGTATCTCCAATTTATACAGAATGCTTTTCTTTTTTATGGTACTACTAAGTTTTCATAGTCATGATGAAATGATACTGAAGTGCTCTGGAGGTAGAATTTGGATTTTCTTGTTTGAGTGGTACTTTGTGAAAAGTGGCTTTTGTTTGATTTGGGAGTAGGCAAACCCTACTGCTTTTGCTGTTTTTCTTTGTCACAGGAGATGTATTGTTTTTACTCTAACATCTCCCATCTTCACTGCAGTACTGAGATGACAGCTGAAACTCCTTCAAGTTCTCAAGTGTGAAAAAAACCCTGAAATAAAGTTCATAACTGTTTATGTTACAGAATACAGGGATTGTGGCTGCAGCACCTAAGTGTGACTGTTAACTGTGGTGATTTTTTCTTCTGTTTTGTGTACAGTTCTTGTCAACGCAACTTGAAACTTCTATTTCTGAATGCAAGTTGTAAACTAATTTCTTGTTTCAATGCATTTCTCAGGAACTAATTTCTTAATAATACCCTGAAGCATTTTACCTCAGATGATGAAGCACGTTAGAAGAAGCAGCACTAAGGAAATATTCCATTTATATAGATCTTCTTAGTTACATGTATCCTGAAAATGATTCAAATGCAATGCAGAGTGAATCTTAATTTAAAGAAATTATTCTTACTGTGGGTTGTGTGCTGGAAGAAAAAATTCTCTCAATCATCAAATTGTTGTTCTTGTATTTTGTAATACCGTGTAAATATATATATATATATATATACTGCTTTTCTTGATTTTAATGTTCTGAGTAATGTTAATTACATACCAAGATTCACCCCTTGGTTTTATAATCAGCTCTACAAGAGTTCTTTCAAATTGGAGACCTTGGAGGGGGTTTTTTGGTTGTTTTTTTTTTTTTTTTTTTTCAAATTTTTTTTGTTTTGTTTTTTTAAATAGCTTTTTGTAACCTGGCCACAGTTGCCTGTAATGATTCTGCTGCAGACTCTCAGTATATATTTGCAGTACTGTTTAAAGTTAGTTTCATAAAGTTTATTTCATGTCCTTCAGGTAGTATTTCTGGGATACAGAAGCTATTATTTGGTCATTTCATATCACCAAAACTTGATAACTAATTTACATTGTTAGTACCTAGTATTTGCATATGTAAATAGTTTTTTAGAGTACTACATTTTTAACATCACTAGTTCTGTCCTCTGGATTTTGGTAAATTATTTTTTCAAATCTTCATTTTATGCAAGAGATACAGTGTTACAGAGCTCGCAGAATCCTTCAGAGTTGGTCTAAAACTACTGAAGTGTCTTCAGGGTAAATTCAAATGCTATTAGTGTTGGATTTGGAGATGACAGTAAAAAAATTGTGGGTTTGTCATCACCATTTTTCACAGATATTCTAAGGGAAAGTTAGAGGGTGTCTTTTTGACTTGTCCTTACTTGAAGACTTGTCTTAAACTCAAAGATACTTTTCTCTCAAATTGAAGTGCTCTGTTAGCATATTCCTTAAGTGAAGTTCAGTTCTGTTGCTACTGAGATTCTACAGCCATTGAGCTGAAGATCTCAGACTCAGTTATAATGCTCTGATTCTTTTTTAGCAGAAATGAATTTCAATGAATAATACTTTTGTTGAAGCAAAGCTTTAAAGGCTTTGTCTCAGAGTTGGATAAAACACTTTCAATAGGCAGCATCCCTGAGATATCCAGGAGAAGGTGAAGCAAAGCCTCAGAAGACTTGCAAAATGGAGTTTAAAACCTTGATCCTAACCTTTCTTTGTAATCTGCAGAATGGTGTTATGATACCAGCCTTTATACATGAAACATCCTGACATCCTGTTGAGTGTGTTTAAGTTTGCACTTTTGAAACCTTTATTACTCCTGAATAGTTTCAGTTAAAAAAAATAAAAAAGGGTATTAATTAATGCCTTTTTTGCTCCTTATCAGATATGTGAGAACTGGATATAATACATCTTATTAAATCTTTTTTTAGCTCCATAACAAAATTTTATTTTGTGAAAAACAGTACATTTGTGTTTGCATACAAAAATTCTAGTTCATATGCAGACATTCCTGTGTGTGGTAAGTAATTTCCTAATGGTTGTGGTTTGGAAAATCTGTAGTCTTTTTTCTGGATTGTTCCTGATTTTCTTGACTAAATTTTTATTACTCTAGAGCCAAGGTTTTGTGGGTGACTGGATGGAATTTTTTTGGAAGAGCTGTATGTGTGTTGCAGGCTTTATATTCAAAAATGTTCTTTTCTCATCATTGATCTCAGAGGATACAGCTGCTTCCTGTATAGCTATTTCCTTTCTTCCCTCCTTGCCCCAAGTTTGTGTCCCTAATACTGTTAAAGATGACCTTCAGATGTAATCACAGCACTTCTGTTTTCTGCAGTGTTCATGCTGAGCACTTGAACTATTTTGACATAACCCCTCTTCTGTACAACAAGATGGGAAAGTGGTGAAAGCCAGTTTTTTATTCCTTTGTTTTTATTATGATCCTAAATTCTTTTCTTGAGGCAACTGTATAAAATGATCACACCAGTTGCTTTTTAATTTATTGTGATAACAAACTTAGAAAGATCCATGGTGTCTAATGTGATTCTGTTAAGGTGTGAAATCAGAAAATGTAACTCTTCAGGAATCAGTGTTTCTTTAGTGCATGTGTATTCCCATCCTGAATCAGTGCTTTATAAATGATAGCAACTAAAATGTGAATTTTGATTTCTGATTAATTAAAGACTTAAAATACACATAATAACATTCTAGGGGAAGGTGTCCTTGCCCATGGCAATACAGTTGGAATTTGATGATTATTAAGGTCTCTTCCAACCCAAGCCTTTCTATGACTCTGTGCATGTAAATGTACACCTCTGAGGAGGTTTTGCAACTAAAGCACCATTTCTCTTTAAAACTTCACACTATTTTAAGAATAAAAATAAGATTAAAGGATCACTCATTTGTGACTCCAACTGAGATATTCTAGAAAAGTGAAATTCTAGAGGATGATAATAATAAGTCTAAGAATTTTGCTAAAAGTTCCTTGATACCTGGGGTGGCGCAGGAGGAACCATTTCATGTCACTTATGGCTAGAAAACAGTGCTAGAATCACAAAATGGTTTGGGTTGGAAGGGACCCTTAAAGAGCATCTCATTTCACCCCCTGCCATGGGCAGGACACCTTCTCCTAGACCAGGTTGCTCCAAGCCCCACCCTGGCCTTGAACACTTCCAGGGATGGGGCATCTGCAACTTCTCTGGGCAACCTCTTCCATTGTTGTCTCACCACCCTCATCATAAATTTCTTCTTTATTTCCAATCTCAACCTGCCCTCTTCAACTGAATGCTGTTGTTCCTTGTCCTATCATATGGACCCTGAAAAATGACTCTCTCTTTCTTAAAAGCAGCTCCATTTTGTTATTGAATGGCCACAATAAGGTAGAGCTGGCTGAGTTCACACCCCAGATTAAGAGATTGTATTTGAAAACAATAGTCTCATTAAAGAAATGGCAGATTTTTGGTTTATGCATTCAATGGGGGTGTGGAGGGTTTTTTTACTTTTCCATTTATTATTCATCTTTCAGTCTATGCATGGCTGGGGTCCTAATGGTTGAATGACTGTCTGTCTGGGGAAAAATAAAACTTCTACAGAAGTTGTGAGTTAGAACTTGCTGTCATATGTGTTAGAAGTAAGATGAGCTGATGTGGATCACTGCTGCAGTGTGTTCACAACTTCCAGCTGCTTTCCTGCCACGTCTGGAATGAACTGGTTTCTTTTTTTGAAAAATCACTTTTTCTTGAGAATATGTAGGTAGTGAAGTGCAAAAGATTCTGTAGCACAAAATAAATATTTGACAAAGCCAGCTCAGGATCTAGGCCAAAGGCAGATATTATTAATGCTCACTGTGTTTTGTTTTAGTTTTGTAATCTCCCATTTTCCACAAAATTGAAACATGAACATATCTATTAGTGTTTTGAAATATAAATATGAAATAAAACTTGTTTAAGAGTGTTAATTCAATGGTGGCTCTTTTTTTTTTTTTTCTTCAAGAAGGATGAAAAGTCAGGAATCTGAGTTGTGTCCAGATATCAGTACGTTAGTATTTTGAAATGCCAGCACTGAAATAACTGGTCTGTGTTTTTTCATATGTCTAATATAAAACAAAAATATTTACTGTTTGAGGAACACTAAATATAGCTGTCTGTGCTCGAATGAAGATAATATATCAACATCTGGTAACCAAATTTGTTAGATCTATTTATTGAACAGTGTAAATCCCTGCAGATATATAGAACTATGAATGCTAAAATTAAAGAATTTCAATGTTTCCTCATTGAATAATGTCTTATTCAAGAACCGGTCCTAAGTTTTGTGAGTATTTTTATTTTAAATCTGTTCTTCCATTTAATGTTTCTGGGGGGGATATAGTGAAAAGGATCTTCATACCATTAACTCTTCCAATTTTTTGTTTCACTAAAAGTGAAGGAAAGCTGTGAACTGACTTTAGTTGGGCTTTCATGATCAGAATAATTTTACTAACTCAGCCATCCAGTGATAGGCTAAACAAGAAATAAAAATCAGTGTGATTCTAGAGCAGAGAAAGTGCTAAATGAAATGATGGAACTGGCTGTTGCTGAGGGCAGCTGGAGATGAGTGTAAGTGAGATGCTGTGCCTGCTACTGTGGGCAAGGGCAGTAAGGATTTATTTCTAGGAAATAAATCCTAGAAACACTGGGACTACTAGAAAGTAGAAATGTCAAATATTATTGCTAAAAAAGGCCAAAGAGGAAGTATCTAAGTTGTATAAGTTGGTAAAATACTATTTCAGTGGGAATCAATTATTAGATCAGTACTTGGGAATTCCTTCTGAGCATTCACAAATGTTTTGAATCTAACATTGTGTAGCATAGTTCTAAGTGGCATTAGATTTTGGTGTTAGATTTTTTTGAAAATGTTTTTTCTTACACAATAAATTCAGGATTCAAGCAATGAGATGTTAATCACAAAATTCAATACTTTAGGAATGCTCTAAGTGGACACATAAGGTAGACTTTGCATTTGCACATTTTTAGACATTAACCATCATCAATCATTACTCCACAGGGTTTACAAATCACTTTAGCACCTTCTGACACTTTTGTTAGAGGTTTTTTCTCCCCTTCTCTAGTGTGTTAATAGTTTTATAGAAAATGTGCTTTACTTTGTATTTTCTTTTTCCTCATACACTGTATTGCAAGTGTAAGTAATGAAATAATGTCATGAGAGGAGAGTTATATTCCAACAAAAACAGCTTTCATGACAATATCCTCAAGGGATGATGTGGTATGTGAGTTAGATTAGATTATTCTTCCCATTTTGTCGTGAAATAAAAGATATTAAATGAGTTACTGGGATTTGCTTTACTTGGTCTAGTCAATGGTACCCAGATATAAAAGCCTTTTTTTAATGCAGAGCCTACAAGATAATTACCCAACTTTGGGAGTAAAGTTATTCAGAATTTAACAATCTAAATTACTTGTGTGTTTAATGGAGAAGGGTTAACTTCTTCACTGGATTCACCACTGCCTGATTAATAAATTCAGGAAAGTCAAACCTAAAGTGATTATGAAGATGAAACAAATACTTTAAACTTTCTTGAAGAAGTAAGAATCTGGCAAGAAAATGTTTCTTTGAGAGCAGGGCACATTGGACTCAAGTGCGTAGATGAGCGTTTTGTTGCTAAAGCCTTTTTGGAAGTGACAATAACAACACATGGCTAGGCAACAGGATTTGCTGTGTGTTTACTGCCAAAAATTAAATACCAGTGTGTGTTTGATAAAAATTGTGGTTCATAGGTACTTAAAGTTTTTCTCAAAAACAAAGCAAAAAGAAATTCAAATGCTAGGGTCCCCTGTGAAGCTTCAGTACTTGTGTACTGCAGTGTCATACTCTGAGGGGTTATTGGCAAGGACCTTTTAATTTCACCTTTCCTGAAAATAAGACCCCTTAACCCTGTTCTTAAGTACTTGCACAATCAAAGTACTCAAAAAGTTTGGAGACAGATCTGTGGGAGGGTGGTTCAGTCCTTATTTGTGCATGCTATCAGCCTGGATATACAGACTCAGCACTGTAAGAGGTTTTTATGGGTTCTTACTCAAAAGGGGTTCTTATTGAGGACACTCAAAAGATTTCTTACAGGGACAGAGGTTGACACCATGGTAGAGAGGAGAGAAAATAGAGACAAAAATACCTTTCCTGTATTTTAGAAAATAAGCTAGTAGTCAAGGCTGACAATGGGCTGACAAACCAGATTTGATAATGTTTAACTTGTTATAAAGGTTTTATAAAGGAAATAAAACTAATCAGCAGTCTGGTAGCAAAAACAAGGGGAGTTGTTAGCACCTGAAATTTGGCTTGCAGAAGGATGTCCTTGGGCAAAGAAGCAAACAGTGGAATGGGTCTGGAGCCATGAGAAGTTTGATTTGATGATAAGGTATCTCTGAATGTGATAAAATAGAGCTGGGATAAAATATGTAGCATAATTGTTGTAATTATTAGCAGTTTCACAGATTCTTTAATTTGTAGGTGAGATAGTTGTAGAGGAGAAAGGGTGGAGAACAGACCCTCTGTGCAGTTTCTTCAGAGGCTTTGGAAGCAGATGGAAACTCCTCAAAAGTAGTTGATTGAAAAGTCCAGGAAAGAACAAAATTTCAAAATCAGCTTCATTCAGTTTTGTTTGGTCCTGTGTCTGGTCACCAGGGAGGAGCTCAGCGCCTCCTGTTCCACTGCTCCCCTTGAGGAGGGTGTAGATTGTGCTGAGGGCACCCTCAGCCTTCTCCATTCCTCTGATGTTTCTGTTGGACCCATCAGATAAGCCTCAGTTTTCATTGGTGGTATGAAGTGTCTTAATCTACTTAATTCTTCCTGATACATGAACAGGTCTAGAGTGCTCATCATCTTTGACATGGTTTCTGATGCAACTCCAGTTATTTTATGTTTGGGGTTTTTTTAAATTAGGAAATAGGCTGATTTAGGAAACAAGTCTGTGAATACACACAGTTGAGTAGTGAAGTTTTGTGTGTACTCATGTTTTTTTTTTTTTTTTTTAAGTGTCCTGACCTTTGGACCAATCTTAGTTCTAGATGTTCTGTAGGCAGTTATAGAGCAGAACTTATTGGTTTGTGTAATGGTAGGATATATAAAATATATGTGTGTAGGTATTAACTCCCAAGTGTTCCCTCTTGTAAGTTGGATTTTTTTAGCAATTTTCTTTTCTAAAACATTCAGTTTGGGATTCAACTACAAATTAGAGTAGGCATCTGAATCTGTGTTGCAGTTTATTGAAAAATAGTGCATGTATTTGTATTTGTTCCTTTTGCTCTGTAATTTGTCTCTAAACCATTGGCAGCACTATCTAGTGGATTACTGTAAGAACAGCTCTACCATGAGGAACTTGTTCAGTTATTCTTGATTGTGTAGCAAAACCTTAATGTACATGTGCATGTAGACATTCATATGTATGAACTGATCTGCTCTGGTGATCAAGGCTCACTCTGGGAGGTTTCCTGATTGTGGGACAATTGAAGTACTTCAGTTATCCTGGACCTGCTTTCCTGAGTATTTTGTTTTATAAGGATTCTTCCTTTGAGGTTAGACTTGGGTTCAGCCTTCCAAGTGATACCTCTTTTAAAACCTGTTTTAGCTTTACTGAGTTCCTATTGCCCTTTCTCAAGTGTTTTCTTTTTTGATAATTGTGTATTTGCTCTGACTCCCCACAGAATTGCTGTTTCCCAATATCATAAATGCACATTTTACTCTTTTAAGCATTTTTAAACATAATTTGTGTAGCTGCCCTTTTCAAATCAAGCAATACCTGAACAGATCTGTTGTTTTTACAAAGGTGTGCAAAGGTTCCTGTTCAAGTGGTTCCTCTATATTTTGAGTCTGTTCATTGTAAATGTTCATCAAACTTCTTTAGTTCCCTTATAACGTCTTTAAAAATAACAATTATTAAATTAAAAGGATTTACAATTTACAAAATTTTATACAAGTTAAAAGGAATAACAGTTTACAGTTTCTAAAAATTTCCTCTTAGCAGCATAACCTGATAGAACTCAAATCTGTGTGGTGCTGATTGAACTCTTCTGTCACTGGGTTTTCTGTCTTGGTGCTTTTCCAGTCTCCTCCAGCCTGGTGCAGTAACCATGAGAACCATACAGCTCAGGTTAAGAGGTCCTGTAGGAGGAATGAACAAAGTTATGAAAAGTTAAGGTCATAAATTATCTCATAATACAAGAGAAATATTATTTCCCACCCATCACCATTCCAATCCTATTAACTGTTTTTTTGAAATGCAGAAAAGACCTCATCAAATGGATCTGGTTTTCTAATTACTTATCAAGAATAAATATATGCTAGCTTGAAAAACTGTACTTTTTTTCTTCTATTAAATGTTTTTTCATGTTTTTCAGCATATCCCATTTCCTACTTTTGCACCCTGCCTTGAAGGATGCTGTCATAATTATGCCTAATGATTCTTGAATCTTTTTACTGACAGTTTTCTTTTCTTTTTTTTTTTTTGATATTGGCTATATTCTGTGCCACTAGGTTCATTTCCCTTTCTCTGGCTTCTCCGGGAAAGTATCGCATTTGCTATTTCTTTATATTACTTTAGCAGGCTGTGTCTGGAAACTTCACTGCTCACCCCTGCCCCCACTACAATGAAGTCAAATAAGCAGCTGGTACCCTGTCCCAAGGAGGCATTCTACAGATTAGCCAAAACCAAGTAATAAGCACAGTTTTAAATCACTTACTCTTTAGGCTTGTTTAAAATACTTTGTAACTGTGTTTTGATCAGTAATAAAATTAATAAAATCTATCCTGGTTGTATCTTTACATTTTTTGCATTCCTCATTCAGTGATGCAGTTTTTGAAATACTGCTTATTTGTGGTAAAATGATTGTCTTGTTTTGTGATTTGTTTATTGATGTGAAATTATACAATTTGTATGAAATGGGATAGGAAATCATAAGGCCAAATCTGGATCTTTATCGTGCTGTTCAAGTTGGAAATTTCTACTGAAATCAGGATATTTTTACTCAATTACTGCTCTTGAGATTAATTAGATAATGGCTTGGTAGGTAGAAAGATAGGGTAGATCTTGTGCCTTGTTTCCTTCTATGTATCTGTCAGAGTGAAAGGTCTGACTTCTTTGGAACAACTCTATTTGCCAACAGCAGTCATTCAGACTCAATTACAGCTCATGGGTTGAAATGATCTCCTTAAAAAGGAGTTGTCTATTAGCAATGTTTTAGATTTCTTGTTTAAAATAGTAATTGATGAAAATTTCTCACAGATTGTACCTCTAAGTCTCTGCCTTTACTACAGGGAAGTAGGAGGAAAAGCCACTTCTAAATGGATCAAATGTTTTTTGAAAACTGGTTCAACTGAAGTCTCATATTTTTCATCCATATGTTAAGTGTCCAAAGTAATGGAATGCAAGTTTGTGCCTATCATGCTTTCAGAACTTTTAGACCAAATATACTGTTATTTAGTATTCTTAAATACATAAAGGACATCAGGTTATATCCTGTAATCACCCTGCAGGTTTTATTGTGTTTGGATGTTTCCTGAAACAGATGGAAATCTCTTCAGAAGCAGAAGAAAATGTACTTTTTGTGATGCACTCAGTGTCTCACACCCAGCGTGATTTTTTGGGTTGTGTTCAGAAGCTTTCATGGGGTCAGAAGGGAGTAGCAACTGATTCCTCTGTGCAGGATTTGAGTATGATATAGCCTGATGCCTTCCAATGAAGCTGTTACTCTTTGCTTGTGATTTCACATAGTAGAAGTCAAATTCCAGTGAAGGTGACTGATTCCATCAGATTGTTTTGGGTGTGCCTGAGTGTGTGAGAATGACTGAAGTCAGTGCAAGGCTCATCACTGAATCTCATGTCTAGTTTGTATCTTCCAGCATTTTTTGCATAACACGTGCAATTGGATTTAAGCCTACAGAGAAAGGACAAAGTCTAAATCCCTTCTAGACTTTTTCTGGCTGTAGCAAAGCAGAACTGCCATGATATGGGAGAGGGAGGTGTTGGAAGGGAGGTCCTGGGTATGGTGTTTAATGGTCAGTGATCCATGTGTTTGCAGGGGCCGTGGGGGAGTGCCTCCACCACCAGCAGGAGTGCCCAGAGGGGCACCAGCTCCCCGGGGAGTCCCTCCCAGCCGAGGACCAGTCAGTCGGAGCCGGGGACTTCTGGCACCCAGAGCACGAGGAGTTCCTCCCCCGGCAGGGTACCGGCCCCTGCCGCCGCCCCCGGCACAGGAGACCTACGGGGAGTATGTAAGTGGAGCTGTGGGCGTGCTGTGCATGCAGCCTGTGTCATTCTGGAGAGGGCAGATCCCTTCAGAACTCTGTGCAGTCTCTGTAATTAGCACCTAAGTAGGTGCTACACCCAACATCTCTGACAAATGTGGTCATCTCTCTTTATCATGTCAGGCTTGAACTGTTTAATAAAAATAAAAAAATCGGGTTATATATATGCACCATCATAAAGACATTTACAGTGCATTTGGCAAAATAGTTATGTGCCTCTTAAATGTTTAATATTAGGTTTCTGCTTTCCAAAAAATCTGAAAAATCACAATTGTTGTAGACTTTTAATTCTCAGCTAAAACAGAATCATATTCTAATCTTCCTTCCTAAGCCTATCTTTGTGGTCATATAGAGGTTTAATGATCAGACGTGTAAAGTATTTTTATGAAAGCTTCAGAACTAATCCTAAAATTTTAACAATGCACCATGTATCTCAATAAGCCATACATACTCATCTGGATTTTATTGTATTAAACATTAGAATCATATCAAAATACTTTTTATGTTGTATATGAAAAAATTATGCAGTTATGAATTGTTAAGGAAAACTTAAATTGAACTTACAGAGCAGTAAGATATAGAAAAAAGATCATTAAGTCAAAACTATAGTGATAAAAATGAATTAAGTCTTATAGAAAAATAATACCTTCAAGGACAATGCTTTTAATACTAAAGGTTTTAGTGTGCCCTCTTTACAGCCAAGTGTGTCTAGACTTCATTGTTTAGACTAGCAAAAAAGGAGATTCAGTGTTCCTGAAAATGTCTTTGCTACTTATATTTTTTTTTTGCTTTTTTCTTATCCTTTCTTTCACCTCTCTTCTTCCAAAGATCCCCACCAAAACCATCTAAATCAAATACCAGGTTTTTTCCCTTTTGGCAGAAAAACAGTTTTCTGTATAACACTTGTAGATCTATAAGGGAAGAAATTCAATGTTGTTAATATAAACATTTATGCATATAACTGAAAAAAATCAGAAGTAGTTAATGTAGTTCATTAATTTTGAGGAAGAATACTTAAAAACATGCCTAAATTTCCCCTGGCTATTCTTGACTAGTCAAAGTGGATACTGCAAATAAGTGGTTCTCTCACAATGCTGTCCAAGGAATCAATCCTCATTGTCCACCTGTTTCCAGGACATTCTAGAACACATAGAGAGATGGTAGAATAGAAACCTCTTTGAGTAACTTCATAGTTCTTTATGATCTGCTATTTATAGAATGTGTCTATAGAAGGGGTGTGGAAGTAACAGCTGTTTGCTTCAGTGTCCTGAAGTACACTTCACTTCTGGGAGAATAGTTAGAAAATAGCACTGTACAGGAAAATAGTGCTGTGCTAAATAACTTCTAAAAAGAATTTTCTTTAGAACTAAATCACTTATCTTCCAAAAAAGATACCTTAGCAAGGATAGATATAGTTAGATAGATAGATATAATACTTAAAACTGTAGTTAAAAAAAGAGTCCTAGGTGGTCTGTGTTTTTTTTAGAATAATGTTTAGCAGGGACATAAGCCATTGGTGTGTTGCATACTGAGTGTTATATTTGATGTTTGGTATTTTTTACCTGTCCATTTGCAGTACATTACCTAAGTGCCTTATCTCCATCTTTTACAGGTTAAGGGAGCATGGTCTGAGTCTTTAGTAGTATTTCTGTGCCTTCTTTACTAATTCCTGCTTAGTTATATCTAGTACTAAAGCACTAGTTTGCCAACCTGAGCAGAATAAGGTCTTGTTGATTGAGAAGTGTCTGTAGAATGAGAACATCAGAAACACTGTGGGGTACCAAAAGCTGTTTTAAGCACCATCAAAGCTTTGGAGATTGAGATATCCAGAGAGGTTACAGAGAAATCTTTAGAAGTGTATTGGGTTTTTGTGGCCAGGTTCTGGTAGCAGAGGGGGTGTGGGGTTGGTTTCTGTGAGACGCTTCTGGAAGCTTCTGCTGTGCCCAGCAGAGCCTGTGCCAGCCAGCTCCAAGGTGGTCCTGCTGCCGGCCAAGCCAAAGCCCAGCAATGGTGCTACTGCATCTGGGATAATGTATCTAAGGGAGGGAAAAAAATCCCAGTCTGGAGCAGTCTGTTCCTAAAGGACTTCACCCCATGCAAGGTTCCTACACTGGAGCAGTTCATGACGAACTGCAGCCCAGGGGAAGGCTCACATTGGAGAAGTTTGCGTTGGACTGTCCTTGTGGGAGGGATCTGATGCTGGAGCTGGTGAGGAGTGAGAGGTGTCCTGTCCCTGGGGAGGAGCAAGCAGGGACAAGGTGTGGTGAGTTCACCACAGCCCCCATTCCCATCCCCTGCATTGCTGTGAGGGAGTGAGTAGAGAATTTTGGAGTGAAGTTGAGACTAGGAAAGAAGGGAAAAGTACAGGGGAAGATGTTGCTAAATTGAGTTTTTATTCTCACCATCCTGATTTCATTGGTGGTAAGCTAATTTACCCCAGTTGGGTCTGTTTTGCCTGTGACAGTAACTGGTAAGAGATCTTGAGCCATGAGATTTTATAGTTTCTCCCCCATGTCCACCTGAGGAGGGGAGTGACAGAGTGGCTTTGGTGGTCACCTGGTGTCCAGTCAGGGTCAACCCTCTATAAGAAGACTTTCCATTGAGGGTTGGAAAGTCCTGAGGATTCATGAAGCTTTTCATTCCTTAGACTTACAAGCCTTTGCTTTGTACTCATGAAACTAATGTGAAAGTGTGCAAGTCCAGGAGGAAGCAAACTGTGTGTGGATGGAAGCTTTGTAACTCACTCCTGTAACTATCTCAAAGGTGATTTAGAGCTTTCAGTATGTAAAGTCCTTGCCCATTTCCTCTGAGTGCTATTAAATCTACCTTGTCACAGACAATGAATTACAGCTTCCTTTTTCCTTCACTCCTTTTGCTAACTCTGTCTAGTCCTTGAAACCAGTGAATTTTTAACATCTGTGATGTTAAAACTAAGTTTTGTCTCCTGTTTATCTTGATATCTCCCCTTCCTCTCCTAGATTAGGTTGCTGGTTTTTTATAAATAGTTATCTTCAAAATGGGAAAGGGAATGCCTATTTCATTCTGAAAAATTGGAAGGGTTACTTCTGGAGGCAGTATTTCACATGGAAAAAATATTGCAGGCAAAAAAGTCTTGATTTGAGATGCATTTTAATGTAAAATCAAGAAAACTGTGTGAACGTTGCTGTCCTGTGTTTAGAGCCCACAGGGAAGTGTTCCAGAATCTTGCCCATTACAGAAAGCTCTGCACAGAGTGAGCTGCCTCTGTCTTCTGTCAGCTTTTTAGGGTCTGTGCACTGGTGGCCTTTGAATGCTTTGGCTTTCTCTGCAGAAGTCACACAGCATACTGGGCTAGCAGCAATAGTGGCACGTCTTTCCATTTCAATATAAGCAGTTTTCCCACTCCACTGTTGCCAGTCTCACTTATGTATGAGTCTCAGCTGCAGGACTCATTCCTCCTGAGACCCCACCACACTGTTAGTACCATGATGAAGCTCTTGAAGCCACTAAATGACAGTTCCTTATCATTTTCTCTGAAGACTGGCTCTTTAATAGCTGTAGTGCCAGCTTATATAGGAAAAATTCCAGCCACTACAGCCAGCCAGCTTTATAATCACTGTTCTGAAGTCACTGCTCTGGTTGCTGTGATAAACTTTCTCTGAACACTAGCAGGACTCTCATTTTTCTTTCCTCAGCTGCTTAGGTCAGGAGAAAACATGTTGTGATGTATGAAGCATGGGCAGGATTATTTTTGTAATAGTTGGATGAGGGAAGCCATTAGTTGAAGAACTTACATATGGTTTCAGGAACATTTTTCTCTTAATTAAATGGGGTTTTTTTTTCTACTCATTGAACTATACTGTGCAATAGAGAAAAAAAAAAATTTTATGGATTTTTAAGCTGACAACTTATTCCATTACGATAAGAAATAGAAACTGTATTTAAGTACTCGCTGAAAATTTTAAGCTTTTCTACAATTTTCCAATAAACAGGAAATTAGTAGCAGTGTAAGGTCAATTCCTTAGCAAATGTTGAGTCAAACATGGGTTAGAACAGAACTGCTCAGTTTCAGTTACTGCCTCATCACATTTGTTGCTCTTGGCCTCGTCCTGCTGTTGTCTTCTTCACAGCTTCCAACCTCTGAGGCTTTTTTCCAAGTTAGCAACACAGCAGTGGGACTGAAGCTTTTCAAGACTAGATTTTTATTTCATGCTGTTTTCATTTTTTAAAGGCAAATATTTTGCAAATATTCAGCCAGTCTTTCACTTCTGTACTTGACACAGCATCATCACAAATACATTCATGCAAAGTCCTGTTTTGGCTGCTTAATTGTGTTAAATCCGAAGTGAATTTTATCTGAGTTCATAATCACATTTTTAGGCATTAAGAATTTTAAGCATGGATTTAAAACCTGTTGCTCTGGCAGTATGGAATGTCAACACTAAAAAATAACTCATCAGTCCAGCATGTTGTGGCCAAGACTTGCTTCAACAGTACTTTAGAAGACTGTCAGATCTGAATATTCCTCCCTGTTCTGTAGAAAATTTGTGTCAGAGCTTTCTTTCTGGTTTTGGCCAATTTATTTATGTTTTCTGGTGTTCAGACAAGGGTTAACTCAGGGGCAGAGTTTTCTGATGCACTGACCACGTGTAATTTCTAGCAGATAAAGCTTCAATGACATTGCTTTTGCATTAAGAAATGGAACTAAGTTGGGATGTCTACCAATAAGAGACCAAGGGAGCCTTTCTGATGTTAAGTAAATTTTAATTTGAAAAAGAGCACTGTGAATTATTTCCAATTGGATTTCAAAATTATTTTACTTGGATACAGATACAGGCCACTCAAAAAGATGTACAGAACAGTTGGATACAAAGAAGTTACTGATAGCAAGAAACTTCAAAACCTATTCTTTAAAATCTACATTTAGTTATTTCTTCTTTCTGCAAAACCATAAAGTTTAGGGATGTTTATATGCTTTATAGTTCCTGAAGCATTCATATGTGGACATTTCCAGAAATATATTTCTTTAACTGATGAGCCAACAGACCTCAGACTCAAGATTGTAGTTCTCACACTAGGTCTGTATTGTGAGACTGTAATTAGCACTGTATGTGTACTGTGAAGTGCATGTGTATTACAGGTATTACAATACTATGAGACTGTGCTTGTCCTGTTTCCCATGAGAAATGGGGAAGACCCAAAACATTACCATAACCTGCTGTCTAACAAGATCTCACCCCAAATAATGAGCAGATGATGTGTTACTCCATCTCTCTTTGTAAGTGAAATATCAGTATTTTTTCTGGTAGTGGAAGGCCTGTGGTTCAAATTCCTGTTACAGGTATTCATCTTCCCTTGGTTCTCTCTGGAGATGATGTGCTGGCCACCAGGATACTGTCCCAGCATACACACCCCTTTTCTGTACTTTTGGATTTGCAGGAAATCCTACAAATTTGGTAAGCCTGAGGGAAAGTTGATTCACAAATAATATTTTTCAGGATGGCTAAGAAATTAATTTCATGGTCCAGTGAGTATTACAAAATATGAATGCAGGTATCCATTAGATAAAAGAATAATTGCAGTCTTACTGTTTACAGGGGAGAGCCCATTCCATTGAAGAACATGTATCCTGTTATTTTGTTCACTTCCTTAGAAAACCTGTGCAAATTCTCTTTTAATCTCCATCCTTAAGCTTGAATTCCCTGTCTCCCTATTGAGATCATAATTAATTTAGATTTTGAAAAACTGAAAATTAGGATTAATGTGGAAGCAATTTCTTGTAGCTATTAATACACTGCCGATTTTGAGTGGTGAACTGTTTTTAAAGTAGAGTTTTCTCATTAACATTCACTTGCTGTTTGGGGTTGAAGAAGGTAAGATCTGTAGGAAAAAAAAGAAAAATCTCTGTATACCATTTAAAAAAACTAATTTTTTTTTTTTTTTTACAAATAAAGGCTTCTTGAGGTTCAGATAGCAAAATATTAGTAAAAGTCAGGTCTAGTCCAGATGGCATAAGACTTTAAAAAGAATTTAAATTCTTGAATGGAGTTCAAGTATAATTTCAGTGTCACTTTGCAAGATTTACACCATGTTTTAATTTCCCTTGGTCTTGTGAATGTTGATAGCTTCCTGATGATGTGCAGCATTTTAAATCAGTGAGTTTATCTGCTTAATTGTTTGAATGTGAAGCTTTTTGTTTGGGTTCCTGGAAAGGGCTTGAATTAGCTTCAGTCTCTAAGAAGCAGAGAAATTATCTTTTGTCCATGCTGTCCCCATTCCCCTTTGTGGATAATGTTGTGGTTTCCATTTAGGTATTGTGCCATTTTATAAGCAGTTTGTTCACTGAGTTCTGGCTTTTTAGAAGGGCTAACAATGTTCTTAAATTCAGGGGGAATTTGTGTAAGATGATTGGAAAGCAAGTTCATAACATGAAAACATTATTTCTTGGCTTTTCCCTCCCAATACAATGTTCTTTTTCAAAGTACATAGGACAAGCAAGAAGAAGTAAATGGGGGTGGGGGGAAGGAAAAGGTTTCATATCTTAAGCCCTTCAAATAACTGAATTGTTTAATTTCAAATCTTGTATCTTCTCTGGGGTTTTCAGGATGAGATGGAGAGAGAATGCAAAATGTTTCCGTTTTCTCAGAACTGGGATGACATTGGCTGTGGAAGAAGTGGAGTGCTTTGGAGAAAAGGCTGAACAGCTTTTCCCCTTGCCTAACTCAATGTTCACCTATAAAGTTCCTATAAAATTCCTTTCTAAGTATTTTAGTTTAAGCTGCTTATCTGAAACTTGGTGTTATTGAATGAGTCCTCCTGATTCTGGCACTGCTCCCTGCTGTTGTGTTTAGAAAACCAGACTTGTTTTGGTCTGGTAGTAATTTGGTTTAAATGTTGCTGTCTATATTCATTAGCAACTCCTTAGGGTTTTTTTGAGTTGCATGAAAAACAATCCACTCCGGCATCTCTCGTTCTATGAAAACCTTATTTGTTCTGGTTGGATATGCACTAGGCTTCTTCTGGATGAAAACAGATGAAAATCTCCAAAACAAGAGCTTACAGTCTGTGCATGTTTGCTGCTAATGTCCTTGATATTGGTGCTCAGACTTAAGATGGTTGTAGTTGCCCATATTTGTTCTGATTGCCCCATATTCCCTGTTGATTAAATGAGGGGGGGATGTTATTCCCATGTAACAAAATGTTCCCATGTTCCTTCCCTTTACAGTTCTAATTTGCCAAAACGAGTTCGTTGCACTAATGTTGTTTTGTGTTGTCTCCTTCAAGTTAATCTCTGCATAAACTTTTTTTTTTTTTGGAATTTGATAGTTTTATCTAAAAGAGATACGTGAATGTGCTCCTCCAGTGTTCTGGGTTAGTATAGCAGTGTAAGTATTAATTTCAGAGAATGATGAGGAAAAGAAGCAGTGTAAAAAGAAAACATTTTAGCTGTAGTGGTAGTGTCCTTATTTTTTCCCCTTGGATGGATTTCCTTAGATGGGAACAGCTGGAAAATTGATTTCTTATTGATTTCATGATCTTTTTTCCCGGCTCTGCAAATGGCCTTTCTCTAAGAGCCACTTTTACCTCTTCTTTCTTCCTGTTTCTCTGTCTTGTTCTTTGAAACATTGTTCATTTTCCTTAAAGAGGGTCCAAGCAGTAGTCTGTCATTGTCACTGCCAACAGATTCCAATTTAAAACCACCATTTCCTATTCTCCACTTGCAAGGGTTTGTTCAGAGTACTGTTTTAATTAAAAAGCACTGATGAGCAAGGCTTAGCGTGATTTATAATGTTTTGGGGAGTGCAGAGGTTGTGGCAAAGATTGCTTTTATCATTTTTTTGACCCATTATAGTAACTTAATATATTCAAATGGTTCATATTTACACATTGCCTTTGATTCCATTAATGAAAAATGTCTGTTCTTTACACGGAGCAATTACAGCTACCAGTGCTGCTCTTTGGATTTATTTCACCTGTGGGCACCATCACTGAGACCACTGCAAGCAGAAGCTCTCTTTAAGTAGAAACACTTATTGGTTGGCTTAATAAAGGACTTTATTATTAAGCTTTGAGATTTGAGAGAGTAATTTCATATTCTTTTCAGATGATCTTTGTTGTAACTCCAGCTTTTCTGTTCCTTTGGGAGAAGATTCTTAAGCCTGAAATCAAGGCAGTTGCTCTTGATACCTTCCTGGTGGATACTTCAAATGTTGGGTGATAAATACCTGTAGTTTGAAAGGACTTCAGAATTTTCACCTCTTTTTTCCCCACATTTCTGTTGTAAGCACAGAGTGTCAGCACACTTGCTGCCTTTTGATCAGACTAATCTGATAAGAGTCAAGTTTTCTGGGTTATCCTGAAAAGCAGAATAATGAATAACAATGAAAAGGCTTCTGTTCATGGCATGAAGACATGATCTGGAGTGGGCTTTTGGGTTTTGAAGTGGGAGATGGAATATGGGTTCACCAGTAAACTTTCTGATATCTGAGTACATTTTGGAAAAGCTATTCATAGACAGATGTAGTATGAATAGAGAGGGAAGTCCATTGTATTGCATTTCATAGGTTGAAGGAATACAGACACTGTCATCCATGTGAAGAAGAATAATGGCTTTAAATATGAAAGTGAATGCTTTTATAAGTACCTGAAAGATGCCCAAAAATCAGCAGGAAAAATGTAATGAGAAGGTTCTTATGAAAGTATAATTCTTTTGTTATTACATAGAAAGAAATTTGTATAGCAATGCTTGGGCTTAGTAGAATGTACTTAGTACAAAGGTGTACTTCAGTACAGGCTTTCTCTGTGTGTAAGTTCAGTTCTGTCCATTTTTATTATATATGTGTAAAAATGGTAGTTATTTTCATTTAAGTTAGCATGGTATTTTATAGCCCTGAAATGTGCCAGATGGCCAGAGATATTTCACCTAAATACTAAATAAAGTTAAAGAAAACATTCACTGAGCCACTAGAGGTCTGATTCAGAAAGAAAATACTCAAGTAGCATTAATTTAATTTAAAATTTTAAAAATTCTGTCTTGGTTGACCTTATTTGTAACCTCCTGAAAGAAGAAGTTTTCAAATACTGCATGACTAAGAGCAAATACTGTCAGACCTAGTTCAGGGAAAGCTCTGAAACATATTTCAGCTGCTCCTGCCTAATTGCTACTTCAAAGGAATTGTGCAGAGCAAACACATATTTTTGGAATCTTAATATCTTATTTCTTAACAGAATAAGCTATTGAGAGCAAACCCATTTTATTTTTGGATCTTGTTGCAGATATTTATCTTGTTTTTAGTGTAAACTTTGAGGTTTTTAACTATAAATATTAGGGGAAAATTCTTTCCTGTGAGGGTGGGGAGGCTCTGGCACAGACTGCCCAGAGAAGTTGTGGCTGCCCCATCCCTGGAAGTGTTCAAGGCCAGGTTGGATGGGACTCTGAGCAACCTGGTCTAGTCTGGACACATGGAAGGTGTCCCTATCCATGACAGGGCATGGAACAAGATGATCATTAACATCCCTTCCAATCCAAACCATTCTGTGATTCTATGAAATACATCATAAAAGATAATAGATTTATTTAAGTAGATTATAGTAATCTCAAAAGCCCAGGTTGACAATTTTAACTCTGACAGGAGTCCTACATGTAAACCACAAACCAGATCTCTTCCTGTACAAAGCTTCTAAGAACCACCATCAACAATATCGTTATGCAGGGCTTAATTTTGGCCATAGTCAGCTTATTACCACATGGAGTGGTGAAGAGTGATGAATCCTGGGCAAAAGTTCTCTGGAAGACAAGTGCTAATAAATGAAGTAGTTCAGTCTGATACAGAATGGACCTCCCACATTTTCCTTTTGTTCTGCTGAACATCTTTTGAAGGATCTTCTGTTTTCAAATTTATTTTGTTCCTCCGTTTTCAAGAAGTCGTAGAAACACCATAACTTCAAAGCAGTCTCTTACCATCTTTCTTTCATGATCCATTTTTTCAGTGGAATAGTTAACATAAATGTGAATGAGAGGGCTGATTGCTCAAGAGGTTTCTAATGATTCCTCAGGGGCAAAGCCTTCCTAACACATTAAAAGGTTAATTTCAGTCCTCCAATTTTATTTGTTGACACTGCTGGATGTACCCAGTTTGAACTTTGGAAGGGATGTGGAAGGGATTTTGAAGTTTTAGAGATGGCTGTTTCACAGTTGGGAGAGTCTATGAGAGGAGTCTAAATGTCATGTAAATGTTCTGGAACAGAGCAAAGAAATTGGCTCAGGCAGCTTCTGCTGTTGGTCAGGGTCTGTATTGTTAACAGATGTCTGTGTATTGCATCAATAAGTAATAAAATGCCTGTTTGGAATAACTGCCAGGAGGCAATGGGGTTGGAGTTTAGTCTGTGGCTTATCAAGAAAAGCCTTATCTGATGGGCAAGAAAATCCTAAGAGTCTGTTTTAATTTTTAGTTTCAGGGCAGTGAATTACTGAAAGACAAAATGCATTTCCTTTTATGAGTGACTAATTTATTCATGGATCCCCATGCAACTGACAGTTGAAAGAATCCTAGTTTCTTCTTCCAAACCACTAAATAAATTCACTCAACTGTGCTGGAAAATGTTCACAGACACCCTTCTCCTAATCACTGCTGGGAAACAATCATGAGCAGTGATCTAGCAGTGGTGAAGCCCTATTGATGGGCAGGTTGCCTGTTTTCCATAGAAGCAATTTCAAATGACTGGAAAACTTGCTAAAAACTCATAGGAAATTAGGTTTTCTGTCAGTTGTTTTGAGGATGTCGCTGCCTTCTGCTATAGCAAGCTGTCAGATTCCCATCATTGGAGATGTTTTCTGCTAGAGTTAGACAATCCATCATTTGTCATTCCTACCTGAATTCATTGATGCTGATTGTTGGTTTTGTTTTCTGTCACTGCTGAAAGATCCTTAAACATTCCATTTGTGAAAATGTTGGTTCTTTCATGAGGATTTACCCTGGATTTATCCTTTAATTGCTACTGCTGGATACACACTTATTCAGAAAACACCATTTTTATTTATACATATAAATATACACACACACAGATGTATATGAAGGATGATTCTCTGTCTTCAAAGGGTCTTCCCATTAGGTCATTCATTTTCATCTGGCAGCATACTCCTCAATATCCACTGAGGGTTTTGGCATATTTAGACAGGATTTAGATATTAGGATATCCTAAGAATCAATGCAGTAGATGAGCCATTTCTGCTTTTCCTGTGTTTAGCTCACTTAGGTGTATTATTGGACAAAACTGTAAATTGATGACAGTTTTTCAGATTTGTATAGCTGATCCTTCTCTGTGAAAACACATAATCACTGTCACTTGTTTTTATTATAAACTTCTATATGGCTGGGGTTAGTAGTTTCTTCAAATTGGTGTTCAAATACAGCACTGCTTTCAGAAGAGAGTTACATTGTATACTTGAATACTGTGTATAATGTGGAGAGAAGTAACAAATCCTTACTTACAGTTTCTTGTTCAGTGCTAAACTCCCACAAGTTGAAGTGTTCAGAGGGCATTCAGAATAGTAAAATTATCATTCCTGTTAGTCTTATCTCTAGGGAAGTCCTTTCCTATCCAGAGTTACATAGAATTGAATTTATTGACCAGAAATAATTCAGCTACCTAAGTCACTTGTAAAATATTTATTCAGATGTTTTGATTCCTGAGATGATTCCCAGAGCTTTCTTGAAGATCAGTAGTTCAGTCAAATCAAGAACACGGAGACACGAAATGTTTGTATTGTCATCTGCACAAGCCACTGTTAACTAAAAAAAAAAATCTTTCCAAAGCACATTGCCAATAGCTTAAAATACCTTTTAAGAAATTATGGTCTAATATGTATAGTAGGAGTAATCTCAATATTCAGATTTTGCCATTTCATGGCGTAAATATTTTATACATACATTTCAGGGGGGTGTTATCTTTTCCTGGAGTGTGCTTGAAGTTAATATTTCATCTTTTGTGTCATTTCAGGAGTATGATGATGGCTATGGAGCTGCTTATGATGAACAAAGCTATGACTCCTATGATAACAGCTATAGCACTCAAGCACAAAGGTAAGCCTCCAAATCATCTGTAACTGCATTTGAAAAATTCTGGCTTTGGTCAGGTAATTTTACTTAGAGTTTTTTAATTTCATCTCAAACAGTAAAAATTGTATGAGAGGATTTTAGAAATAACCCCCAGGTTACTTGTCTTTAATATCACATAAGTATAAAAGTTAAATTTCTGAGAGTCTGAAAAGAAGCAACTGAGAACTTGTAATAGTTTTTGTGATGCCAAATCCTAAATCAAAGTTTTCAAAAGTTCAGAAAATTCAGGGAAATTTAGTTCATATTTGTTGTGGGAGGGACAAATGGGTAAGGAGGGAAGAGGACTAAAAAGCAACTTTATAGAAGGTATTAAATTTTCTGAAACACAACTGATTAAATTTTCCTACTGCTTTTGCAAAGTTATATTCAAGCATTTTGCCTGTATTTGATTGTAAAAAAATACACCTGTCAGTTTGGTTTACTCCTCTGGAACTCCTTGTGACAAATTTGAATCTCTTGTCATTTGTTTTCCTTCTCCCTCTTCATTGTCAGCAGTATTTTTAAGCACTTCTGATTTTTTTTTTTATTTTTTTTTTAATTTTGCTTTCCTAAAGAAGTCATTATTTGGCAACTCCATGAATAACAATATGACCCAACAATGGGAAACATGCTGTGAAGTAAAACTACTTCTTTTATGTGGTTTGAACTTCATGGCAAAAATCTCATTACAAATATAGCAGCTTGGATGATCATCTCCACTTCTGGAAACAGAATTTCTGTCTACCTTTTACTGAGCTGTAATTTGTTTTCATTCTTTTTTTCTCAGACCAAGCATTCATAACTCGCTCAATAGTAGATGTTTTAATGTCTTTGACAATGTCCTGAAATTCTATGGCAAAATTATGACTTGCCTTTGAGGTAGGGTTACTGAGGTTCCTGTTGATAAATCTCTTGTAGTGAATTAAACTGAAAAGTGCACTTGCAGATTTATTTTACCTTCTGCTAAATATGTAAGATTTACAATGCAGCTTTATCTGAAATAGTACAGAATTGTTCACAGCAAAGTTGAGAACAAAGCTGTTTACACCTGGCATCTGCTCTGCTGTAGTGTTGTCTCACCCAACTTCAGTTTTGTTGTGCAAATGAATATTTTTCTGTGCTCAACAACTTAGTCAATGTAAAAAGCATAGTGGAAAGTTCAAGTGGCCTTATTGTTGAGAACTAAAATAATGAAATTACCTTTGTGTCTGATACTTGGCTCCCACAGACTCTAAGCTTGATAAAAATATGACTTAAGAAATCTGCAGTGTTGAAACTTCAAAATATGAGACTATAGAGTATTACATTTCAAGAACAGTTGCTGGTAATGGATTTTTTTTCTCCAAAAGACAATTGCCAAAGTAGTCCTCAACATTTATGTTTGCAATTGTATTCTGCATTCTTGCTTGTGCTGTAGGTAAATGGGTTTATTGCACACAAACATTTGGACTTCATTACAAAGTCATTTGCCTGATGCAAAATTAAACATTACTTGGATTTGATTTTCTTTTTGCCACATTAAGAAGGTTTTCACTGAGATTTTCTTGCTTTGAACTAAAATTAGGAAAAAAACAAATCTCCCCAGGAATGAAATTGCTCTTGTGAAGGATTAATACATAAGAATATGTATAATATTCTTAGATACATTTGCACATGTTTAGCTGTCTAGAAGGAGATATGTCATAAAATGATTGCTTTTTTTTGTATTTTACCTGTAGTTTCAATATATATATATAAATCTATATATATATTTATTATAATTTTTTAATGAATTCGTTACCTTCTTAATGATTATTTGACATTTTCCCCCTAATTTTATTTAGTGCTCTGTGAAAAAAGAAAACAAGAAATTTTTCACTTGCACTTTTCTCACAGAATATCAGCACTCATTTTTCTGGCATATTTTCTGGCTTGGCGGAAAGATTTTTAAAATAGTATTGGCAGGCAAAAAATAATAGCTATAAACAGCCATCTGAGCTACCTAGAGCAGCATTCCTGTCTTTAATCTGAATATCAAGTAGTAGCCCATATTGCAAAATATCATTCTGTAACCACACTGAGATACTTAACATATTTAGGAGCATTGCAATGCCCTCACTATGAAGGAAATTAGGGCAAAAAGTATTGCTTTCATAGTTTAGCTTTAATTATTCTTAATTTTTGGCCTCATAAAAAATTGAAAGAAACTGCATTTGCACAGGGAGAGCAGTGATATATTTAAAATGCATAATTTGGTGATCAGCATTTGAAAATAACTTACTCTCCTTTTCTAAGTTGAAAATAGTAATCTTGAAGTAGTAGTATTTCTAGTATGTCTTCTGATACTGATTCTCTAAAAATACTGTGATATTAGTGATACTGTGTTAAAGAGGAAATCTGAGAAATAGGTAGCAAACTGAAAATGAGTTGTCTCATTAAATTACTTGAAGTAGTTTTTAGTACATGACTAAGTTTGAGTGCAGGAACAGGGCTTAATGCTCACAAGTGTGCAATGATGATATGTGATATAGCAGAAACAGCTGAAATTTTCATTTTTGTTTTAAGTATTTGGCTTATTTAGTGATTCCTCTGTTAAAGATAGAAACTTTCAATAGAATCTAAAATATCTTCAGGAATTTTGTAGATCTCTAAGAGGTTGCACAACAGCAAATCTTTTGCTGTAGGTGCACAGGAGTGCATTCTCCAAATTCAATCTTCAGCACCACACAGTGTGACTCTCCTTTGTTGCTCTTTTAATCTGGAGATTTCAAGTGTATTTCCCATACATGTTCAAATCTGAGTTGGATTAGGATGAGTGACCTGTTTAGATATGAAGAATAGGAAACTGTCTATTTCTGTGTGCATTAAGGTAGTTGAGACTTTGCTTGTTCTGCAAATAAAGTATTCCATTCTCTGTACTAACTTCTTGCTGACACCAAATCATGAGCAGTTAGAAGTTTAATGGTATTTTATTTGACATTGTGTGAATCCTTCCTTGTGCCTGGCAAGCTGAAGTTTGAGTTAAAACCTGCCACAGCACTAACAAGAGAGAGAAACATGAGAATTTTGAGTTATCTATCTTAATGCCCTGTAATCCTATAAAAAAATGTTGTTATCGTTTAGAACATTTTTATTATCCACTGTTGCTTGTTCATGGAACAAAGCCCCAAATACTGCTTCAGGATGTCCTTTAACAGAATTATTTTTTATAGTGGAAAAGACTTATAACATCCCTTGAAGCTGTACTGTGCTTTACTAGATATCTAATTGATTTTTAGAAGATTAAATTACTTGAATAGTTTTTTGCAGAGGGGTTGTTAGATAATTTTATCAGTCTAAACTGGGATGTTTAATAAACTGGATTGTTTAGTCTTATTTTAAAAAACCAAAATTATCTAAATTTTTTTTTTTTAAATTGCACTTTATGAAAATCAGAGAGTAGCAAATTCTTCATAGAATAGTTTAGGTTGTAAAGGACCTCAAAGATCATTTAGTTCCAACCCTCTGCCATGGGCAGGACCAACTTCCAGTAGACCAGGGTGCTCCAAGCTCCATCCAACCTGGTCTTGAACACTTCTAGAGGTGGAGCATTCCCAGATTTTCCAGACAGCCTCTGCCAGTGCCTCACCACCCTCACAGTAAAGAATTTCTTTATAATATATAATCTAAATCTCCCCTCTTTTAGTTTAAAGCCATATCCTCTTCTCCTATCACTTCATGCCCCAATATGCAGTGAGGTTTTAGGGTTACATGATATGCAGTCAAGGGCATGTTATGTAGTCAGGAATTCCTTCATAAAATTTCTCCTATATACATATTTATTAATTTCATGTGTGCAGCTGTGTGCCAAAAGCCTTGTCAGGATCTTACGGTAAAATACGAATTAGAGTTGTGAAAGCCAAACTCGAGACTCCTAGTGCTGTTATTTGCCTATGTCAGACACATGTAGTCTTGTCACCAGCATATATGCAAGCTTACACAACTTAGGTGACTCTTAAAGGACTTCCCAAGCCTGCCTAGAATTGTAATTATTTACTTGGATTTATTTCAGAAAGTTGGGGGTGCTTTAATGGCCTGGTGTTGTTAATGCTAGAACAATTTTCTTACGAAAATTCAGCTAATAGCATTGTGGAGGAATCAAGAGGATTTAGTTGGGTCTTCATTTAAAACTGTAGTTTAAACATTTTCAGCATGGAAAAAACCTAGTTATTTTAAATCTCTGAAATAGGCTTCAGATTGAGCCAAAGTGCTTTTGGTCCCTTAGTGACTCCGTACATGATCTGCACAAGTGTTTGCGAGGACAATAAGGAAATGCGAGGCAAGGGGAAGTGGATGCTAATAAATCAATTGTCTCTGTCAGCTCCCTGTTTAATGTTCTCTAGAATACATAAGATTTATCACTGAGGAATTGTAGAATAATGGTGGTGTATGGAAACAAAGTCCACCAGGGAGATGTACTACATCATTTGGATTTAGCGCTGCCATCTGCTTAATGGCATTGAGATGACTACAGAGGTACTTATGATCAACCATTCATAGCAGTGACAGATGCTGCAGAGAGTTAACATGCCAGGGAATGAGGTTTGGTGCTGAAATCCAGGTTATGTGGCAGGGTTGCTGAGAAAAGGAGGCTGGGTTTCTTACCTCTCCAGTAGCATTAGGGGGTTTACTGTGTGCTTTTAGGTTTACTATTGAGAGAGCATGGCTAATGCAGTTACTGTAGTGCAAAAAAGAATGTGGACAAACCCCATCTGTCTGCTTCAAGCACTCAGAGGTTTCAAAGAACATCTTTAGGCTTGTCTGCTAGCATTTAAAATAGGATACTTTTCCTAGGAAAAAAAGATAAGGTTTTTCTCGATTTATTTTCAGCCTACAACAGAGATCAGAAGCCTAAACCATAAGAGAACACTCTGTGTACCTGTATGCCAGTGTCTGGTGAGGGACAGGAATGAGTCGTTTATGTAGCAATGTCATTTTGTGTTTAATTATAATTCATAATTTTAAAAGTATTTTAGATCTTCAGTCGAGGTGATCTCCCCTTCACTCTGTTGCAAAATTTAATCTAAACACACACATAAAAATGGGAAAATTTGGACTTGGAGAAATTGCTGGATTTGTTTAGTTTTCTGCATGGTTCTGTGGTTTCAGCGTTTACCTAATACTGCTATAGATTTCTCTTGGCAAAAACCATTTTGCCATTGACTTAAATAGTGTTTCTCAACTGCTCTTTGTGCATATCTAACAGTAATTACTATCACTTCTAATCATACCAAAATGTGGTAAATTCAAATCCCTGCAAGTTGTTTGGGAGTCTTGGAGCCAGACAGTCAAATTAATCTGAGCAGAGGGAACTGGCAAATTCTTTTTAGTATACCTACATTTATTCAGTGCCACTAAATCATTCCATGGTTATTGCTGATGTGTTGGGAAGTAAGAATTACACACTGCAACTTTCTTAGATTATTTACTTAAATGCATCAAAACATAACTGCCCCTATGGTAAATCCTAGGCATGTTGAAAATGAATTATATAATTGTTCAAGTTGGAGAAGACCTCCAAGATCAAATAAAATTGTCAACCCAGCACCACCATGTTCACCACCAAACCATGCCCCAGGTGCCACATTCTCACTTTTCAGATTCTCACTGTTTCTTGGGCAGCCTGTTTCAGTGCCTGACCACCCTTTCAGTTTTCCACAGCCTCCTTTAGGGTGTTGTAGGGAGTGATAAGGTTCCCCCTGAGCCTCCTTTATCATCCATTACCTTATTTACCATTTATTTCAAAAGTGACTGATTCAAGACAGAAAATTTCTCTGTAATAGGGAAGACTATGCACAAAAACCCTGTGGTGTGAAAGGTTTGAGGAATTTTGTTTGGTAGCTTATGGTAGTTACCTAACAATGGAGAAACTGGATGTTAGGTTGAAAAGGACTTAGAAAAACACTTAGAAATCTAGGAGTGGCTATTGTTCTACTGATCCTTGGAGAATACATCTAAATTGGTTTGCTAAAATCCTTCAAATCTCCAAGTACTGCTTTTTATATTATTCCAGAGGCTCTTTAGTTACAAGAGAAGCTGATTCCTGGTATGTAGCTCTTGGAAATACCCTCCTCATTTCCCACTAGGAGCTCAAATTTTCAGGTGTTTTTTGAACTGTGCTTAGTAGTCATACAAAAGATGATGACAATCCTGTTTAATAGGAGGATTTTCATGAAAAGCTGAGCATATGGATTTGAAATTGGCTCATGGAGATGTTGCTATTGGTATTTGAAAGTTAATTGCTAACAGTTTGTTTTTGATGCTCAGTGTTTTAAATTTACATTGTTGAGTTTGTCAGCAATCATGCATTTCCAGGATGTATAAATATGCATTATATGCAAATAAGTGTCTGTTACTGTAGTTTTCCAAGATGTAATTCTCTCCATTTTAATGCTTGTAGCTGTTTTTATTTCAAGCTTTGACTTATAAATCAAATCAGTCTGCAGGAGTTTGATTTCTGAGGATTGTGCAAAGGGTTGGCATTTGTGTTGCTGCTGTTTATCAACACCTGGTATGTACCAGAGTGTACTGGAGGTTATAATTCTGTAAAATAAAGCCTTAAAGCATTAACATAAATAAGCTAATGTAGCTTTTGAATGAAAATCCTGGCATGTAGTTTCCTGCTTAATTTTTGCTCTTACATTATTGAAAGAGATTATTTACTGCAGTTTTTCAGATCTAATTTTTCAGGTTTAGATAGATGCTTTCTTTTTAATTACATGTTAAGATGTGACAAGGTAAACTATTCGGAAGTGCCTCAGTAGCATAGATAGTTGTAATTGTGAATCTAGTGTATTTTAATTTTTCTTAAATTGATTTACATAAATCTGGTCTGAAGTGTGAGTAAAAAGGAATATGACTAAGATGATTCAGCTGTAGTGATATTAGGGAAGTACTGGAAAGGATCTTGAACATGGTAAAGCTTGTGATTATGCAGCCCTGACAACAATTAAACCTGAACTTTCTTTTACCAAATGTATTCCTTGATGGCACTTCCATTATTTTTGAATTATATAAACCCAGGATGGAATGATAGCTTTTCTCTGAAATGTTCTTCAATTACAACTTGTAAGGCCACAGTTTTTTAGAAAGGTGCTGAAAGTTGTACTGTTCCTTCAGTAGATTAAAAGTATAAGAAGATATGATATGTATCTTCTGGAGCAGTATTTGTGCTGATGGAGTGGTGACAAACCACCTGTGCCCTTTTTGAGAACAGTGTGTTAGAGGCAGTGTTGACTTGTACTCCAGTCTGTGACAAGTGACATCATTTTGGATCTCTGACAACAGCATATGCAGAGCTTGGGGGGTAACCAAGAAATACCTGGAATAATACCCCAGATCTTTCCAGTATTGCAGGAATTTTTGGCTGATATCTCTCAGCTCCTCACTGGGCTGCTTCCACTGTCCAGAGTAATTTGTCTTTTTAGAGAGAGAGGGAAGAAAACATCTTTTTTCTGGTATTAATGTTGTGTCATGTCTTTTTTCTCCATTTAGCAGCTGAAATATGATTGGTACACACCTGGATAGTTAAAGACTTCAAGTTTAGCTTCCTATGGTAGCAGTTCACAACCTGCTTTGCCAAGTAGACAGATGAGGTGTCGTTTGTCTGGGGCTTGGTTCTAATTCACCAGCCAAACCAAAATGCTGAATTTATGCAACCTGAGGTTTTAGTATTTCTGCTGGTACTTTCTTATTTAATGTAGTGTATTTCTGACATTAATAGGGTTAGCATTGCTCATGTTCAGGGATGTTTTGTTGCTTTGTTCTATTCATAGTTTCAAGGTAAAGCTGTCACTCCTGCTGCTGCTGTTCCTGAGAAACCTTATTTGTACCATGTGCTATAGTCACCTTTTAATTGCCATTTTCCTTTCCTCTCTTGAGAGGTTCCACATGAGAATGTCACTTGGAAAGACTGATTGTGTTGAGACAGCAATAAGTGGACGTTTCAGGTGGTAAAACTGCTCTAGGCAACTGTGTAGAATACTGCTAGAAATACCCAATAGATCTGTGCCTGGTAGTAGCACCAGAATGCAGATGCCTCTGAGGACATTTCACTATTCAAAAGTGAGATTTTTCATTTCTGCCATAAAAAGTAATTCCTAAATAGTGATAGCTAAGGGGATCATAGGGAGGGAACTCTGGTCACCTTTTAGGATTACAGGTAACATATCTGCTGTTTGTATGAGCCATTTGAGAGTACAATATGCTATAATTCAAGGAAAATTGTGTAATTTTTCTGTATTTTATAAAGCATTCATGTAGGGATCTCAGTTGTTTTCTGAGATCATTATCTGTTTGACAGATATAACCTGACCTGCAAGGATAAAAATATGTACTACTAAGTAGCAGCAGAACTGAGGATTAACTAAAAACTTATCTAGAAAATGCAAGCAAAGATGTGGGTCTCCTCTTGATACTCTTAATTTCTGCTGTCTTGCTGTAAGCTGGGTCCCAGAATAGGGTGTTCTAGTGATCCACAGAAGCATTCAGAACAGCTCCCCAACATTCAAGACATTACAGAGTTATGAGAAGCTTCACTGCAGTGATTGTTGTCTTGGATGCTCTTCCTGTTTGCTGTTGACAGATGCTTTTTGCTATCAGAAGTTGCTGAGCATGAAGATCTGACAGGAATGATGGAAAGAGGCTTATCCTTATGGAAGAATTCTCTTCAGATGTGATCATATCAGTCAGGGTCTATCATATAAGAACTGTTGCTAGAGAGATCCTCATTTGCTTTTTCTGTTTTGTTGTTCTGTGCAGCTCTGGGTGGAAGTACAAAGGATGGTGCTTGTTGGAACTTCCCTTGGCACAAAAGGAAACCTTGGTGTTTGCAATGGTTTTATTGTCACTGTCTGAAACTGCCCTGGTTTCTGCCTAAAGGGATCAAAATTACTTTTGATACTCATGTGAAAAAGCCAAAATTTTGGTCAGTTTTTCCCTAATAAGCATTACTGGAAGCTGAACTGTTGGCCAAGGCTGTTTTTCATCAGAAGCCAAAGAAAGTTTCAGATCACTTGGTGCTTACACTGGGCTTGTCAGTGCTTGAGTCTGGGATTTTCCAGTAAACTAGGAGCTTTCAGTCTGGGCTTTTCCAGTAAACTAGGAGCTTTCAGTCAGAGACCTTTTAATCTTCCCTTGGCAAACAGGCTCCCTGCCACACTGCTTCTGTTTCAAACACAGAAATATCATAATGGCCATTCTAAAAGAAGCCTGTATCAAATGAAAAGAGCTGTGGCAATCATATAAATTAGGTGCAATATATTTTTGCTACCTTTGTGCATTTCTGGAAGTACACTTGGACTGTGTGGTTGATCTTCCTGTTTTAGGCTTGTCCCAAAAATAGCCTGGTACCCCTTCTGATATGGAATCACAGGATCGTTAAGGTTGGAAAAGACCTCCCAAGAAGAGTCCAATTTTTGACCAAATACCATTATGTCAACTAAACCACAGCACTCAGTGCCACATCCAGACATTTCTTGAACACTTCCAGGGATGGTGACTCCACCACCTCCCTCAACAGGGACCAATGCCTGACCACCTTTTCAGTGAAGAAATTCTAACTGATGTCCAACCTGAGTGTCCCCTTGAGGGACATCTTGAGGCCATTTCCTCTCATCCTGTCTCTAGTTGCCTGGGAGAGACTGACCCCCCCCCCCAGGAAACAATCTCTTTTCAGGAGCAATAAGGCTCAGGCTCTCCCCTGAGCCTCCTTTACTCCAGGCCTATGGCTAAACACACCCATCTCCCTCAGGTGCCCATCACAGGACTGACTTTCCAAACCCTTCCCAGCTCTGCTGTCCTTCTCTGATGCCTCAATGTCTGTTTTGTACTGAGGGACCCATGAGAGGTGGGTTGAAACTACTGCTGATATCTGTTCTAGGTGAATATTCCAGTGTCCCTAGGCAGAATAACCCAATAGTTAATAAAGTATAAAAGGTAAAGTTCCTTAAGACTTCACCATCATGTCGAGAGCAGTTATTCCTATTTGGTTTTTGTAAACATTTGTTCTATTATGGTTCATCAAGATATTTTCAGAAACAAATCAGCTTAGTAGAAAAGCCTGAGAAATTGAGGTCATTTTTCATAGGGCTTTTGAAGGCATATGTTGAATAACTCTAAATTAAAGTATTTTAAGATACTTCTCACAGTGATTCTAGAGAAATGGCAGGAAGCTTCCCAGTCCTCTAGTTTACTAAATAAAGCCATAGAGAAGCATTTCTGTTTCATCAGCGCTGCTGTGCTAGGATCTGAGCTTGCTCCTTGCTGTCTGAAGCTTTTTCTCTTAACACAGAAATCAGGCTCTTCCCCTGGCCTCACTTACACTATTTAAGGCTCATTTCACACTTCCTCTGAACATTGTAGGATTACTGGCCAGCCCTCAGCAATTAGAAACAACATACTTAAATTTATTGTTGTTTTCTAATCCTTCCATAGCATTAAGTGGTTTCAAGTTTTTACGCTGACGTGGAAAATCAAAGCAATTTTTCTTTGCCATCTCTGTCTTCTCTCTTGTCAGCCCAAAGCCATTATGCTGGAATGGGAATACAAAAAAAGCTAAAAAGAGGGGATATAAGCAAAAGGTCTGTGTGTGCAAAAGATCTGAATCACAGCTGATACTCCAGTGTTAATTGCACTTGTACCATTTACTTGATGGTTAGGAAGATGCTTCACAACTGAGCTGGATATAGCATGTAATCCAATTATTTATCTAAAAAAGTAGATGCATAGGAAATGAGGAAAAATAAAGAAAGTGGTTTCATGAAGACAATTCACATATGAAAACAAAAGAACTCCAAGCAGAGTCCATGTCTAATTTTGTTGGGGTCAAAAGGAAAAATCCATGTCATGTTTTCTCCTTTTTTGTTTGTGAAAAGAGGGCGTCACATGAGATAAAAAAGAAAATTAACTGAGTTTGTGGATTTTTATTTTCTTTTTACATTTCTATGAGACAAAATGAAAAGAAGAGGAGCAACCTGACCATCCTGGTTAGTGGAAGGTGTCCCTGCCAATGGAATTAGATGATATTTGTGGTCCCTTCCAACCCAAGCCTTTCTGTGGTTCTGTGAAAAGGCCTTTCCTTGCAGAATAAGTCAATTAAGGGAAGTAAAAAGCTTAATATTCTTCAGTCAGACTGCTAGAATGTCAGAGAATATATATAAGAGTCTGAATGTAAAGGATGATTTTAAAGCAAAAATGTATATCAATCTTCTGTCCACAGGAAGAATTATTTAATGTAGCTACTGAAGTCTTTGCAGCAGAAATGAGGTCAAGTATCTCAGTTATCTCAGTTAATGAGTCAAAATGTACAAATTAGGAGTTCAGTATTGCTTTAGGGTGCTTTGAATAAGCTTGCTTTTTGCAGGCAGTTGCTTTGAAACAAAATACAATTCTATAAGCTGTGAGTTCATGCACAGTACTAGAATTTTCTGTAATCCTAAAATATCAGTCTTGGTTGTGAAAGCCATGGACTATTCGGACTCTTTAACAAATTTTAAAATTATCTTTTTTTTTTTTTTTTTCCCCCCCACCCAAACCTCCTTACAACCATCTGTATGTACCATGTACCCTTTTCTTTGGGTCTTGAGGTATTCTCTTCTGAAGCTTTGGTTTGTTTAACACAGAGCTGACTGGAGAATGTTGGCATTATTCATAGAACATGAATGAAGTAGAGCAGGGAGTACTGAATTGCACTGGGCAAGTCTCCTTCCCATTGTACCTTGTACTTTTCAAGCAGATTATTAATTTTGAAGGGTTTGTCTGTTAATAAAGATGAGTTGTATATATACTTTCAGTATAAGTGAAAGGTTCCTTCCTTTCTGATGTTTATTTGTTGTGCAGTTTGTGTGCTGTGAAGTGAGTCATTTTTTTGTTTAATAGATGTATTAGATCTATGAAATGAGACTCCACAAAGTCATTCTGACAGGATTGACAGATACAGGGATGGAGCTCAGCTGCTTTAGACTTCTAAACTAGATCACAGTCTTAAAATAAATAAGTTCAATGTGGAGGGATAGTGAATGTCAGTTTTCAGTTCATTGTCAGAATAAAGACTTTTATTACTGGCTGCCACAGGGAAAAAAATACTTCTTATTCAAACTTTACCCTTATTCTGGGGTCCTCATCACCTGAGAAACCATAGAGAAAAGGTTTTGTAGGGTTAGTTCCTTGTGGATCTTCAAAGTTCAGTTGGTTAAGTTTTTGTTTAGGAACCATTATACCAGCAATAAAAAATACTCATCCAGGCTTTTTAGATATGCACTTACACGCACCAAAACGAATTTTTTTTCTGTCCTGGTTATTTTGAGGAGTTTAAAATGTTTAGTTTAAGGGGAAAAAAAAAAAGAAACCAAAAATAAACACAAATAAATTCAAGCACAACAAAGTCTTTTGTCATTTCAGAAGTAATTGTGATGTGTTGTTTGTTTTATATAAATGCTTTACCTGCTAATTCATGTTAAGGCTATAAATTGTTTATTTTCACTCTGGTGTTTATTTTGTTAGCAATCAATCTAATGTTAGGAACATTTTGTCAATATCAGTAATTACTTGCTAGTGATCATATATTAGTGATTTCCTTCTCACTCAGGAGGTGACTCTATGAAAAGGTTTTTCCTTGCAGAATAAATCCATTAAGGGAAATAAAAAGTTTAAGAGTCTACTGATCTGGCAGCATCATTCCATAGAGTATTTTCCAAGTATCGTCAGCCCTGAATCTTTTTTTGGTTAGAAAGAAAAGGAAAAGAACTATTTAGGCACTTGTTTTTCATGTCCTACAAACTGTGTTAAAGACTACATGTAGGTAGACGTGGATAAAATACAAAGTATAATGGAGTGATGTGTAATAAGGACTGTTCTTCCGTTTCCATTCAGGGGTCTTAATACAAATATAAAAACCCTTATGAAAGGGAGCACTGCTTTAGGCCATGATTATGGTATTCATCCACACTTCTGAATCCTAACAAGTACAGATGTCATCATTTAACATAGTTCCTGCTGTCATTTCTTCCTGTTAAATTGATAGCCTTTATATTTGTGTTCTGCTGTCTTGTTTTGAAGGCACTGGAATTTGTACACACACACCAGCTGTATAACCTTCCAATCACCAAATATTTTCCTTTTATTGCATTCTTATCAGTGAATTTGAAGATATAAAAGCAAAATATTAGTAAGTGATCACAAGGAATTTATAAGATGAATTAATTGGTTCATTACCTACATCTCCATTTTTTATCATTAACACTTATCTTTACTTTCCCAACTATAATCTTTAACTTTCCCAATTATAATTTTAAATGGAAAATTCCCACATCCACATTTACAATGTGGATGAGTAGCCAAGTGATGAAAAAAAAAATCTTGAATGAAATTAAATATAGTTTCTAATCAATAAACAAGCAGGACCTCAGTTGTCACTGCCACACGGATACTTACCTTTCTTAGGGCATGTGCTATATCCTTCAAGCTTTTTTTTCAGAGGTAGAATGTGTAATTATTTCTTCTCATGTTTTCTTTCCTGCTCTCTCCATGCCCCTCCTGCCCTGCAGTGGAGCAGATTACTATGACTATGGCCACGGACTGAGTGAAGACACCTACGACTCCTATGGTGAGTGGCTGTATCAGTTCAATCACTGCAGCAACAGATCTTGGGGAAAAAAAAAATCATAATGAAAGGACAATTTTTGTGAGGCAAGGCTTAGTCCTGCAGCAGGCAATGGCTGCTCAGGGATTTCTGAGATGTCACAGAGCTCCTCGTGTGCTTATTGAGAAAAATGCCCTCTGTGGTCTGTTAGCTAAAGCAGTCATGGGAAACTAAAACCAAAGATGTAGAGAAACTAAAACTTAAATCATGATGCATGCTGCCTTTTCATGTCACATTCAATAAGATTTAAGAAAAAAATGGGGGTGGAAGACCTCTTTCCAGGAACTTCAGGCTGCCAAAAGCAAATGCTTGTGGTGTGGCACAGCTTGAGTTGAGACTTGGTACAAGGTAGGAATGTGCTGAAGCTCCCAGCTGAATTAGAGCCTAATTGAGTGTGGTTTAGCCTTGTATGGTCCTTTTGTTGTAATTCATTTTCATGCATCAGTCCTGGGAAATCAAGCAGGGAGTCATTATGTAAAGGTTAGGGAAGTACTTTAGGTAGCTAATAGATATGAGGGCAGGGGGTTACTCTGTATAGAGACAAAACAATGCGTAATGAAGCAAAAAAAACACATGCCAGTTGTAAAGATCACTTTTTTCTTTTTTTTTTTTTTAATATACAAGTGTGATAGTGACAGGTTTAATTAAAGAAATCTGTTACGGGTTAGAAGCATAAAGCATTTTAAAAGGCACTTTTGATTAAGGGATAAATGTTAAGTCTCTAGGTAGAGATCAGAGAAATACAATTTAGGTCTCTCAAATCTCAAACATTTGAGGGTTGTTAGTAACCTGTGTAAAAGATGTGATTCTGAGCAATAAATGCATCAGTGAGTTTGGGGCTCTACTTGAAATTTTCCAAGGTCTATTTCTTTAACTCCATGTGGAAGTGCTTCCTGCTTGAAACTAAAATGACCTTAACTAAGTTGTGATAAATGCACCTAATGCAGTAATTTGCCCAACATATCTGCTTAAACTAACTCTTTTGCTTAAGGAGAAAGTTCATCAAAAGAAGAGGTCACTTGAAATTCCTCTGTCCCTCAGAACTTTCAGGTGTTGATAGATATATAGCTTAAATCTTTATTTCAGCATTAAAATAAACTGTTTGCCATTATAAACCTGATATTTCTTAAGACTATTTCAGTAATGCAAAATTGATGGGGGAAAAATGTATGAAACTGCTTAATGTAGATAAACTGATGTGGAGAGATATTGATTGCAATATATAAGGTTGAAAATATGGATTTTTCATTTCTTTTGCATTTAAAAATGGTTTTCTATTTATCAAAGCACAGCCACTCAGAATATTAAGTGATGTATTTATTCAAGTTGAAAGAAAGACTGTAAATACCTTGAAGAATGATTACGGGTTGCTGCCACTGTAGTTTTTGCACATATAAATAGTTACACACTTTATTTCTTAAGTATATCCCTTAAAAGCAAAGTTAGATATTAATAACCATCTTCACTATATGTAAAGAACATTAGATGCCTCAAAGTTACACTGCCTAGTGAGCAGGTAGTTGTCTAGTGCTGGCTGGGAGGAAATTCAGATTTCCAGGTGGTATCTCAACTTTTCCTTGAGAAACTGAGATGACGATCCAGAGGATGTAGGAATAATATCAGTGGTTTTAGGATTTGGAGCATGAACAGCACCAAAATGAAAACTGAGAAACACTAAGATAACTCTTTACCCTGCTGATTTGTTCAAGGGCTTGAGAAAGAGCAAGTATTCCCTTTAAACTGTAACCAAGACTTCTCTTTTAATTTTGTCAGTTCTTGCAGCAGTGTTTAGAAGCTAGGATATTTTTAATTCCTACCTCTCAGTCAGCTGCCAGTACTATTAGGCTCAGGGTCTTTTTCTTTTTTAATGTAAATCTTGCTTTCTGTGTGATGAAGAAGCACAAGAGGTTGTTATCAGATGCCCCTGGAAATCTCCTGAGGTGAAAGTTTAATTCATTCAGCCTTACACCAAATTTTATATTGTTCCTTTTACCTCCTAGGCAAATGTCCTGACCACCTGGGTGTGATTTATAGCCTGGACTCTGCAGGCAGCCACCTACCACCTACATTATTAAAAAGTAGTTAGGATGAGGCTTCTGCGAAGGGATTGTGAAACTGAGCCCTTGACATATGGGGTCCTTGTCATCTAATTTCAGATATCTCATGTCAGAGCAAGTTACCTCAGCCTTCAAATTGCAGGAGTTCTTTGGGTTTTTTTTTTCTCTTTTTTTTCTCTTTTTTTTTAAAGACAAAGTGATGTCTACACTTATCCTGCCTTACATTTGGATTCTGCCTTTAGTTTCTGGATTGCACTGGGTTAACTGGAGTACCTGTCTATTTAGGGCAGGGCAGTTCAGCAAAAATAAGTATGGAAACACACTGCTTTAATGTGTGTTTTCTTCTGGGGATTTTCTTTAGTGCTGCTTTTTTATTTTTGTTCTCGCAGATGTGACATACTACTCTGATTGTTTACACCATTAAAGTGTACCTAAGTACTGTTTCCTTATACTCTGCATTTAATTCTGTGTTTCCCTTTTGCAACTGCCTGGCATAGTAGGTCTGACTCTCATTTATGATAATAATTTTTCCTACTTTTTAAAAATATTTATTACCATTAAAAGTATGAATCATTAAATACAGCACAAGCTCTTTTTTACAAACTTACTTTATAGCAAAAAGTCAAACAACCAATGTTACTTGTCCTTTTAATATTTTTTTTTTAATCTGCTCTCCTATTTCTTGTATTTCGGAGGAGGTGTATGGTTACCTCCAGAGAAATTGAATATTGGCCCAAGCATGTTAAAAGCCACAGGTGTTTCCAGTGATACTTGAGGCTTGGTTTGCATGTTTGAATTAGGCCTAAATTGTCATTGATGCAGAGAAACTTATTTCTGAGGGCAGCTTATTTCCTTATACATAATTCATACCTTCCATTCATTTCATCCCATTGCAATTATTGGTTTGTCTGCTACAGGAGCTGACATTTCTGTGCATTTGCAGCAAGCAGGTCCAGCTGAATTTCCACAGCTGTAAATATTTTGGCCATTAGCCTCTCATGTTCCCTGTTTCTGTGTGCTGAGAAATCTCTGTGGGATAGCTCAGATAGATGTGCTGTACCCAGATTTCTTGTTTCAAGTGTTAGACTTGTACACCTTGGTTTCTGTCAACAGGAGGTGGCTGTTTGATTCACAGATAAGAACAATTACATTCAGCATCTGAGAATGTTGGAAGGGCTCTGACCATATTTTCTTTCCCTTGTAGGGCAAGAAGAATGGACCAACTCACGACACAAGACACCTTCTGCAAGGACAACAAAAGGAGTCTACAGAGACCAGCCATATGCCAGATACTGATTGTACTGTCTGATGTTGTGAAATATCCAATCTCCACCAGTCCTGTATACTGTTCAAAGTAATTTTTTCTATGAACAATCCCTTTTTATTAACTCAAAGTGCATAAAATTCTGAATGGATGGACTGAACTTTAAACATTTTGTTGAAAGAACAACCTGGACAGAAAGATATGTAAAACAAGGAACTTTGTTATTTCCAGACTGTGTTTGAAAAAATAGGTGATCAAAAAAATAACCTTTGATTAACTAGTGTTAAACAAAAAATAGGTTTACTAAATACGTTAGTCCATTCTTTTTAACATAAGTGTAACCTTTTATTTTAAAGGTTTTCAACAATTTAGTTTTTAGCTTTTATTTTCAGCCATTTGCTAGATTTTCTCTTTGCAAACATGCGTAAAAAGGGAAGCAAACTACAAATGCGAATAATGTGGTATTTTGTAACTCAAGTCTTGAAATGTTCTGTAGTGTTAAGCAAAGTTTTACCCTTGCTTGATACTAAATAAACTTTTGAAAGAAAATCAGTGTGTGTGAGATTAATTTTATGCTTTATCTTATAATAAAACTTCATAAATAGTAGTAAACAGGGAGAAGTGTTTAACAGTGATCAGCATAAAAGGATCATATTAAACATTGTGCAACTTCTTTTAAAACAAAATGGTTTAAACCTAAATGTATCTCTCTATATACACACAGTAGGTATAAATGCTGTTTAAAATATCCAAATGGTATGGATCTGCTTGAGTGCCACATTAAATCAAAATACTTTTGTTTAAAAATGGTTTAAAATAGCTAATGAATTTTCTGGAAAAAGATGTGACTAGTTTTCACCTTGTTGAGCATTTTTTCACTAGTGCAACTTTGGAATTTTTATGAGAATTTTGGTACGTTAATGACCACCTCGCTCCGTGCTGGAAGCAATAAACACAAAGCTTTTAAAGACTTTCTGACTTGACTAATTGAGGTCGCTTTCGTCAGAGGCAGAGGATGTGTAACCCTTAAAACGGTCTTCATTTGCAAAGGTAAATAAATCAAATAAGATTTTAATCTCACTTAAGTTATCTCAGTATAACCAATAAAAACAGGGAGGCTACAACTTAGAAAGTTTCATTTTAGAATGTAGGAAAGACTTGTGAGGACACCTAAATTCTCATTTTAAAACGTTTAGTTTGTGTCAGTCATCTAAAAAGCCTTAGCTTAGCTAGTTAAATTTGGACAAACTATTCCCTATTAAACAACTGTAAAAACTCATAACCAATAGTTTGTAATATATTATTTTTCCATAAATTCTAGTAACTTAAACATTGCAAATGTTATCTAAAGCCTTTTTTTAAGCATTGTTTCTATTAATTACTGTTTGATTTATGTTGTTTTCTTAAGTTTTTATTTGAAATTCTTTGAAATTTAATAAAAACATCTCTTTTTTTTTCTCTCTCTTGTCAGGAAACTCACCTCCTTGGACAGCCAAGAGAACAAAAACCCTAATCTTCTGATGCTCTGGTAGGTATCTTTGCTCCTCTCTGAAATTATTAGATAGATAATGGAACTTTTGATCAGGTCCTTAATTCTGCACAAATCTTTAAGTTATGTGTCACTGTCTGAGTTCAGTTCTGGAAGGAAAAGTAACAGCTTTAAACTTGCATTAATCAGGACTTTAAGCTGTCACAGTGTGTGGACACTCCCCTGGCAGATTATTGAGGGGTGTGCGCAGCTTTGGCAGCATCTCAGGCAATTAAGTCTTTGATTGGACAGAGGAAGGTGAAGAAGCCAAATGTAATTTGATGCTTGTAGTTTTCAAATAGGAATTTAAAACTCTAATCTGGTCAACAAACATGTCTAAAATATGAAAAATGCATTTTGTAAACTGATTTTCAAAGCAGGCATTTCTGCACAAGTAGCAGACTGATTTCTGGCATTAATTGAAGGAGAAAAATCCATTAAGAAACATTAGCTGAAGAATAGCTGGCTCTACTGTTTCTGGTCAATTCAATATATAAAGTAAGAAATAATTTAACTGTATTTATGCTCAGATGGTGCATATTTTAAATAAAACAGATTTTTTTCTATTTGGACTGGTAGTTCTTCCTGCTAACCTCATGATCTCAGTGTTTTTAGTTGACAAGGCTCAGCTAAATAGAGCTTTATACTGAGAAATATTGCATAAGTTGCACTGCCTCTGTGTACTGCAGTAAATTTAAGAGGATGCTGTCACAGGCTAAAGGAACCTTTTGTACATACAAAATGGCTTTAGAACTGTTTTGAGTGTTTTAAGGGCTTAAATCAAAGGACTCTAAGAGTAGCAGAGCTTGAAGATTTCTCCCCTTTGGGGCTCAGAGGGGAAGGATTTAATACCAGCTGCTAGAATTGCTATGGCAAAACTGAAAGTATAAATATCTTCTAACAGTATTTATAAAAATTGGCACAATCTCTCCTTCTGGTCACATCTTAAATCACATAATATGATGAATTATATAGGAAGTGTTCATCTGCAAACATCATGTATTATTTTAAATAGACAGAATGAAACTTCAGAGGTTGAAACTAAAATACCTAGTAGCAAGGGTGGTTAGTAGATAAATAAGTGAATCAGAAGTGGATTCAGTGTTCTGTATTGTTTATCCAAGTCTCTTTTATTTAATGCAATATTTCCTTATTGCCTCCAGTCTGGAGGATGAATTTGTGATCAGCATATGTGATTTGTGCCACTTATCTGCTACTCTGCCCTGAAGTCCTAGAGAACCTTAAATTTTTTTAGGTTCCCTTTGGGATGGAAAAATGTGTCTCCCTGAAAATAGAGGTTCTTCCTTCTTCCAAAATAGAGGGTCTTCCTTCTTCCAATGCTCTACATGTTATTTCTCCTAAGAAAATGTGTTTCCATGCCTCTTCAAAAAACAAAAAAAAAATCAATTCTCATGTCCTGTGTGTGCACAATAAACTACATCAGTTCAAACAAATTATACTGGATATTCTTCAAAACTATATTTTTGCCATGCAAAACTTATCTTGGCATTTCCTCAAATAACGTGCACTAACATTGCTCTGCTATTGCATTTCTCTTGTGGGCATTTTTTTTTTCTCTGTGGAGTAATCTCTTAAATTTAATAAATTTGATTTTGAGCAGAGGGAAAAATAATCTAAGAGGTCTCTACATGAAAGAAAACCAATATAGAAGGCAGCCTTTTTTCCATTGTGACAAACTTAGAAGTGTGTTTTAATTCTAGTAGAGTTTTGCACTCTGACACTGGCCTGTTACTGTGTGTTACTGGTCAAAAAAGTAATGTTAATGGTCATAATTAGTTATATCAATAATTTGACTTCACTGAATCTTCTTATAAAATTTCCACTGAATTTCAATGATAGCAGTTTCTGCAATGTTTGCCTAGATCCCCATTCATTTATTATATGCATCATTGTCCAATTCCTCTACTTGCAGTCTGACAGGGTTCAGAGAATTCATGAACTCTAGTCTCAAGATATATACAAATAAAGTGCATTTTGCTCTTTTTCAGGAACTTCTGCCATGTTAATTATGGACTGCTTAGAGCACTGTACTTATCTGTATGCTCAGACACTGACGAGACCGAGTACGAAAATCCTGCTCAGCATTTCTTGTATGAAAGCCTTAAAGTGTATAACAGCATACACTTTTTAAAAAAAATTGTATATTGAAACTCCTAACTGTATAGTGATGCAACAATGTTTTATTTGGAGCTCAATAAAGAATTTCCATGTAAGTTCCTGTTACAAAGCAATAACGTGACCTCCTTTTCTTTAGTGACTCCTTTTAGCCTTATGCAGCAAGTGTGAGAGAGTGTGTGAAGTCTCATATCTAGAACTTAAATGCTTCTGGAAATAGCTTGTCTAATGTATGAACCACATGGATAAGTTAAAATGAAGATAGGTGGTTTCTGCTGAAGCTTATTTAAATAGCTAATTGTAAACAAGTCTGCTCCAGACAAGACCCTTGGGTAGAAATAATGCTCCAACTTCCATTTCCTTCAAAAACTTGTATAACAAGGTGTTTAATCCCTGTCAATTATACTATGCTGCTTATTCTCTTTCACTTGGTGTTTGATGCATAGAAATCTTTTCTCTAATACACAGTCACAGGTTTTCTAGTAGTAGAGTCTTGGATGAGGCTTTTACACCTTGATAAATCTTGTATCCAACAGTCATGTTTCCTCAGTGGTTTCTGTTTTATATTAATTGTGATTGTGATAATTTGTAGCAGAAATAAAGTTCTGATAATTTATTTTCTTTTGTTCTTCTTCGTAAATACTGCTTGCAGAGCACGTGTGCCTCATTCATCAATTATGGTTCCACCAGATGCATTTTTCTTCACTGAATTTCAATTTATTGCCAACAAAAGTATAATTTGGTTCTGTGTTGTTGCTGTTTTGAACATAAACAATACCACTTGACAGTTTCACACCAAAATGCTACCTCTTCAACAGGTTTTCATAAATTCTAACTCCTCATACTGACTACTGAAAAATAGCTTTGAAGTTGTGGGGTTGTGGATAAAAATAAGCTTTCCTATTAACTGTGGCACCAATCCAATTATCTTGAGTAAGGCAGTTTTTAATAGACTTAGTAAACTGACCATTAAAGTCTGTATGTTTAACCTCTGAATATTTAAGGTGATTTTGTCAGTTAATCTCACCATCTGGAGAGGTTTTCCCTGCCTTCATTTCTCACTGTGCTAGAACTGCATTTCTAAACTTTTTTCTACAGCCAGGAACAGTAATTATTTAAATAAGTGAAAGCAAAATCAAGAAAAAAACTTCTTTGAATGAGCACAAGAGATGTATAATAATGATTCCTTCAGACTGACAGGCAGGAGCCTCTGGCGTGGAACAGCACCTGACATTTTAAATGCAGGCCAAGTATAAAAACTGTATATAGATACTGTGTGGGGAATTTAGATAAGCAGAATGCAATTTCACTTTCTGTTATTTGGACACCAGGATTGCCAGCACAAGCTCATTTGAGGAGTGCTATGAACTACAAAAGGAGTGAAGTATCACCTTCCACTCTGGAGTCATGGGCTGCTTAATGGCAATACTAAAATATTTTGCTAGTATGACTTACGTGACTATCAAGGCTGTCTAGAAAATGTGGCTTTCCTGGGGTCTTGTCTGATTGCTGAGTGGCCTAATGTGGGAGCTCAGCACATCACTCCTGATGTCCAGAGCTACCGAGAGAACCCTTGGGGGGCTCGGGAGCCCTGGAATGTTGCCAAAAGCACTTGGTGGCTTGATTTTGATCCATCTAGAGATGTGCCACCGATGTATGAAGAAATGGAACATGCGAGAACCACTCAGGTGTAAATGGTGAAGGGAAGATATCATTATAGGGTGAATTACAAATTTTGGGGTTTCGGTACAGGGGGGTGGTAGAGACAAGATGGAGGAATCTGGGTGTGCCACCAAGCTTTTCCTTCTTCTTCCTGTCTTCCATCTTCTGGGGTGGTGTTAGCACTTGTAGATTGGTCTGGGATGAGGGTGTACTTAGTGACGAAGATGATAGGTATTGGAGACAAAATGTAAATATGATATACGTAGTTTTTGTTATAAAAGATGCGGCCGCCTTAGGGGTGGGCAGAGTGCCTTTGGCTGCCGTGCTGGTCAGATCCTTCAGGCAGAGAAAGGACCTTTTAGATAAGAGATAATAAACAAACTGAAGACCGAAAAAACCTAGCGTCCAGTCTCATCCTTTGAAGCCCAGCGTGCAAGAACCATCCTGAGCGTGTCTGGGGGCAGAGACAGACAGCCAACCCCCCCAGAGCCTAAGAGGAACCACTGGGGTCTGGTCAAAGTGGGGCCTGTGGCCATCCAGCTGTTGGGGTTGTAAGTACTTTGTTTCACTGAGAGTTTAAGGACTGGCTGTCTCCAGCCTTTGCAGCCTGGACTTCAGGCCCTTCCAACCCAACCATTCTCTGATTCTGTAGCTCCATTTCTGCTGGGTATTATCATCATTAGGTAAAAAAAATGTTGTGATTGTGTTTTGAGTGAAATCTGGGTCTCGTTTGTTGCTCACTTCAGGAGCACATGTGCAGCCTTGTGCTGCCTCAGTGATGTTGCACTGTAGGACAGTCCTGATGCTCTGTTCCCAGAGGGGACCTCGAAGATTTTGAGGAAGGATGTGAGCCTGCTACTTCAAATGAGTTGTCCAGTCTGCATCACAGCCTGTCCCATTGTGTCTGGTCTTTTGGGGATGACCCCACCTGTGAGGTACAATAAATCCATGAAAAGATGTTTGTTCCATGACTATGAATTAGAACATACTTTGAGGTCAGACATCTTTCTAAGAACATAAATTTCATGCTGGAACTTCATCTTTCTGGTAACAAAGGAACTGAAAATTTAAAGATCAGAATGCAAAGCTCAACTTAAAATGCATATAAAATGATTTGGTATAAATCAGATCAAATCTGTTATTGAGTGGTTCTGCTCCAATTTTCTCACCCAGAATTTTGCAATCTTTTTAAAACTATTTTAGCTATTATAATTGGATTTCTGTAGTAAGATCACAAGTGTGTGCTAAAAGACAAAATTTGTAGAAGAATTTCCAGGTTGCCAATGTCCAAGAACACCAGCATTATTGGCAGCTGAAGTAAATACACACCAATAATCCAAATATCTTTGACTTTATAACTTTATGAAAAAGACTAATTGGATGAAGGGGCTGAGAATTACTTTCACAAGCTCAGCAGTTTTGTCTGAGACAGCTGCATTTGTTTAATGGGGAGAAAAACCCCTTTGGTAATGGAAATTATTGAAGGTATTTAGTATTAAAGCAGACATTGTGAAGATAAATGTTTGTGCAGCCTCAGATACTTCATTGTGCATTGACCCTTGTCTTCAGGCAGGCTTTCCACATGATTGCAAGTCAAGAGAACATCTCTGGCAAACCTGGATTTTAAAAATGTTTAAGCTGTAGCCAGGGGCCAAAATAAAGCTGCTTTGCTTCATAGTTCTTTTTTTTCGGTCTTTTTTTTCCCATCAGTGGGAAGGTATTACAAAAGTGTGAGATGTCAACACTCCTAAAAATAGGACATTAGGAAATAGCCTTAATGGGCACTTTCACTTTTTGGTCAAAGATGTACTTGACAAATATAAAATTAAAATAATTTATATGTAGCAAATGTTTATGGCAAAACTTATCAGGAATCTATATATCCAGTAATCAAAGAAACTCATTTTCTTTCAAGATAGCCACTAAGCCAGAAGTCCTGACTAAACAAGATTCTGATCTTATTATGCAGAGAAAAATCAAATATAAATCAGTCCTTGGAGTATAGTTTCTGCCTTTGCAAAGCTAAATACTAAACCCCTTCTTTATGCTTAGAACCATTTGGCATGAAATAGCATAAATAATTTTATCTTTATGTTCCTACTGAAATTTAGAATAAAAACCAGTTTTCAACCGAAGTGAAATTCCAGCCCCTTTGTGAAGATAATGGGACCTCGTGGGTTTTTTTCTGACCTCCAGAGAGTGATTTTTTTCCCCCTTAGACAAAACATAGTAAACTGCTCCAAATGCTTACTCAAGCAGTAACCCAGGAACTCGAGTTTTTTGTCTTCAGTGGCAAAAGAGTAGGTGGTAACTTGTGCTCTTGCTGTTGATCTGGTTATGAAGATCAACACAAAGATCCTGATGTCCTACACATCTCAGGAGGGTGAAACACTTTTTATTCGTTTGAATACCTGCCTTGGTTTTTTGTTCCTCTGTTAAAAGTTGAAATTTCTTAGTGTGGAGATAGCTGTTTGTTGTCTTTCTTACTGAAAGAAGATTTGTAGACTCCATCTCAGAATTAACTGCTATTATTATGATATAAATTTAAAAAAAAATAAAAAAGAAAATACATTTTTCCTTGAGGTAATTCTTCTGATAGTGCAATTATCAGCCCAGAAATCCATGGATGAAGATGCTCTTGCTTCACATAGTGAGACTGCTAAACCTGCATTCACTGACTGGGCTTTTGCTAAACCATTTTGCAACATTTATGTTGCAATATAAATATTTACTATTTAGAAAATTAGATAGACCTTTCAGGATAGTTAATTACAGTTTGAAATCAAGTGAGAAGACTGTATGCATACTGGAAATCATCTGACTAGTGTTGATTATCAGAATTCTCCACATGTGAAAGTTGACCTTAATCTTTTTAGTAGAAGTTTACAGATTCGCTGAAAGAGATTTGGAAGGGACCCACAAGGATCATCAGGTCCAGCTGTTCCAGGGACTGACCCCACAACCTTGGTCTTAAAGCACCAAGGTGCTCTGACCAACTGAGCCAATTTTAGTTATAATCAACGAATCAGACAGAACAAACCGACTTTCAAAATTCAGAATTAGAGCATATACCATGCCTAGTTTCACTATTTTACAGCACTTGAGGCTCTAACTTCAAATGGTTTGAATAGAAAATTCCCTTAGATATTTAAAATACTCCAGTGATGATTTTCTCATACAGCTTACTAATAAGAAAAGTGTGTGTGGTTTTTTCATTATTCATTTTAAGACTTTTTTTTTTTTTTTACATCAGAAATAGGATCACTCTAAGACTGACAGAATTAATAAGTCAAGAAAGCAGAGCTGATCCTCAGGCAATTCTCCTGAACAGGCTACAGGATGAATGCATAAGGGATGTGGCAAAGTTTTGTGGTGTGTTTGATGGTGACCATGAAATGCATTTACCTTGTTAGACTAATTACAGGCTTGAGGAAATGAAAATGTAAAAAATAGTACAAGCAAATTACACAAAAGGGAACTGAGAAGTGGTTATTAAAAAGTAGACTGAATACTAAAAGACAACTTGGATTTCAAAATCTGGAATAGAAGAAGAAAACCACCATGTTCCAGAACATATTTCCCTAAACTAGCTTGGGAAGTCACGCAATAGCTGCTAATTTTTTTTTTTTTTTTTAATTTTTTTTTCTTTCTCCTTTTTTTTTTTTCTGATTAGGTTATTCCATCTATTTTTCCCTGAAGTTCACTCTCAGTTTAAATGTGTTTGATGTTAGGAAGTTGAAGTGATATATTGTAGTCCAGAGGGGCAAGATAAACACAGGTCACAGTTATGGCCTGTGTTAACTAACTTTTTTTTTAATTTTTCTGCCTATATGTAACTGGTCTGGCATTGAAATTCCTCACCTAGTAGGAACAGCAGCACAAATTTTTGGTGATACACTTCAAAGATATAAGCATATAACTTTTGTAAATGCCACAATCAATATTCCTTTGAAAGGTCACTTTCTGTACTGAATAATATTTATAGCGTGTGTACATAATTTACTGGTTTTTGTAAGGGCCCTTCAGAAGAATAATTCAAAGGACAGAAGGTGATATCTTACTGTGAGAGACTTAAAAAGCTTGATTATGGTTTATAATTGCTTGCACAGGGAGAAAATAACAAGTACTAAATTACTCTAATCTAGCAGTGAAAAAAGTAAGAATTAATGCTGAGTAAAAACCCTGCAGTCTTAAATAGGAAATTAGGTTCAAATGAGAGTGATTAACCACAGCAGCAAGCTACATGAAAAGAATGGGCTTCTCTTTGTTTTCCTGAGTAGCAGCTAGACTGGATGATCTCATAACTGTGTCTGAGCTTGAGACTCGTGGATCAATGATTACTTTCTTTAACTGATTTTCAGACTATGTGAGAATTAAGATTATCAAAATTCCTTTTATTCACAGGGGTGAATTCTCCATTTCTGTCTATGTTATCTGTGTACTGCACATCCTACTGTCTTTGCAAACTGAGGGGGAGATCAGTCAGCATTTCCTGACACACCAACACAACTCTTGTTCCTTGTGCGGGCTGCGCCTAGAAGTTCTGGGTATTGCTGTGGTAAACTCACAAATTACACTTTTTAAACGACACCATCTACTTTTTGAATTAACAGAAGGCTCTTAATTTTGTTAAAGAAATAGGCTGGATTTTTTTAGTTCTGGCTTATGTATGTACACTTCAGATGACAAACTCTTGACTGTTTGCCCAAGCTCCCCTTATCATCGACACAGAGCAACAATCTCAAAGGATAAATCAACTTTTTGAGGGAGAAATGGATGAGCTTAGGGGGCTGACTCACCCTCTGGGAGCACCTGGCTCTTCCCCCTTGACTCATGTGAGTGATTAAACTTCTCTGGATGTTTAAACCTTAGATGTCTGAAGTAAAGAATGATGAATCTCACTCATATTTCTGTTGCAAAACTACCTTTGCTGATACCTTGAAAACAACAGCAAGGAGCAAAGAAAGGCAGACTCTTTTTTGATGGCTTCTGCTCCAAATATTTCTCTATCAACCTTCTTAGTTTATGCATTGATCAGGAGGATTTCACACTCAGTATTTGTTTCCAGAGCCTTCTGTTAAGCACAGCCACATGCTTTTGGTTGTAAGCATCTTAAATCTCAGGATTAGATAGAATATTGGCTGAGAGAACTTGTACAAGAGGGAATTTCCCTTCCAATTCAGGAGATTCTCTGAATCTGTATTCTTGGGACTATCCTGTGCAGGGACAGGAGTTGGACTTCGGTGATCCCTGTGATTCACTTCCAGCTCTAGATATTCAGTGATTCTATGAATTTATGGTTATGCTGTAAATATTAGTCTCTGTTTAAGAGAAAGCTTTAAATTCTGAATGAAAGCCTCGAGACCAGAAAAAGTAAATTAATTTCTGTGCATAAATACTTAGAACAATGTGAAGTAAAAGTTTTCCTCTTTCAGTCAAGTGTTTGAAATATTAGTATCCAGTCCACACTAATAACCATTAGATGTTACACAGAAGGAAAATAAAAACCTCCAGTGTACTTATCCAGTTATCCAGAGCAGTTTAAATAACATTATCCATTCTTTGGAATATGTTCAGGGTATATTTTAACTAGGAAACAGAAAATATGCAGCACTTCTGCTAATGAAAATCTAAGACTTTATACCTCTGTAGCTCATAATACTAAAGGAATTCACTAGCTTTCAAGCACTGTTCTGTTAAGGGAGTGGTGATGCAGGTAGATAATTTTTGCACGATACAGAAAAAGACCTAAAGCAAATCTTAAGTTTAGCATTGGTGAAATACTCCTTGGAAGCTGAAGTTTTCCCAGAAAAACATGGGTCTGCAGAAAAAAAGGATTGGGAATAGAGTTACTGTTTAATTTTGAAATAACTAATTTGAAAATTTCTTTAAAAAAAATACATCTTTTTGAAGTATGGCTTTCTTTGAGACACTGTACTTGTCAGCATTTACCCAACACCCAAATGAGAGTACTTGAGAGGAACCCAAACTGATACAGACCCTTCCTTCTTCCACTTCTGGAAAAAAAAAAAAAAAAAAAAAAAAAAAAAAAAAAAAAAAAAAGAAAAGCATGAGACATGAGAAGGAGGTTAAAAATACTCTGCATGCTTTCTTGCTGTTTCTTTTCCTTCTCAAATCCATCAAGGCAAAATAAACATGTTTGCAAATCTTTACTTCTCCCTCAGCCAGCAGACCTTAGGACCATTACAACTTTTGTTCAATAGTTTGGAAGCATCTGCACAGTGTCATTGTCTATTGAGTTTTATTTGTTTCAGGTGTGTCAGACCCAGATAACGTGACCCTAAGTCTGGAGCTGTTCTAGGCTCCTTTATAGACAGTTGTGGCAGGAAGCCATTGAAGAGAGGGGGGAGCAGTGCCAGGTGGGATTTGGTTACCCTGGGAAACATCAGGAACTCTGCTCCTAGGCCAAGAGCCTCATTTGGTTGCCTCAGGTTGTCTCACACCTCCTTACTGACTCATGGAAATGACTTTTTGAAATGATTGCAGCTGTTAATAGAGTAAAAAAAATTAATAATGAATAAACACTAAATATGAAGTTGGTGCTCCCTGCTCTGTCTTCTGTACTGAGTAAACACAGACTTTGAGTGAGCTGATTAGAAATAAGTTTACAGTGATCAGCATGTCAGCAGGAAAGTGTTTATTTCCTTGTGCTACTTCCCCCCCAGTCCTGGTATTGTCCTTCACTGCTGAAACCTTGTTCTGCTCATTCCAGTGAAGGATGTGCAAGTGGAAATACTGTTAATCAGATGGTGCTTGAGGAACAGTGCTACAGATTAATTATCCCTGCAGATCTTTTGTTCTACTACAGGTACATCTAGAGAACAAGGCAGAATTTTCATAATATATGCAGGCAATTATTTTTCAAGGAGCTTCTCAGTATTAAAGCATCAGAATATCTAGCAGACTGCAATATATTATTTATTTTCTTCTCAGCACCTACTGAGCATTTCAGGTCTAGTGAGCAGAACACAACTCTGCATTAGTACATTTATCTGTGAATGTCTTTTTCCTACTACCTCCATGTAAGAGGCATTAAAATTTAAAAAGCCCAAAATTAACAATTAGGATATGCCTCATGGTGTATCAGTATATTTCAAAAGAAAAATCAGAATTTGAATTCCCTGGCCACGCTACATTTAGTTAGAATGGAGACAGTCTGGAAGGATTTACAGCTTTGATTTAGACAGCTCATCATCAAAAGCAGAAGTTGCTGACCTTTAGTCAAAGTTCAAAATTTTGTGAAAAGATACATATTTGTAAACCTGGGCTGAAAGAAATAGAAATCTTGAAAAAGGAAGACAAAACTAGAACAAACACTCTGGAAAGGAGATATGATGAAATCAAATGCAATTGGAAAAAAAAGAACGTATGCAAAGGCAGTGACTACAACCAAATGGACTGAGACAAAATGAGGAGCAGTGAAAAGGACATAAACTTGCCAAAATTATTCCCATTGAATTCCCAAAATCAGGCAAGAAAGGTAAACAAAAAGACAGGAGTAGTATTTGAAGAAATTAAATGCTCCAAAAGGGCGAGAGAAAATTCTGAAAAAAACCAGAAATAAGAAAAGTGAATGAGATGACATGAAATGCATAGAAATGGCCCAAACCTTGCCCAACTGATCTTCATTGAAATCACAAGATTTCATTTCCTTTCCTTCCCATTAAGCTACTCTTTTAGTCTTCTTCCTAAATGGTCAGGGAGGAAAATATAATGAAAGTCTCATTTGTGTGTGGAGATGTGGGTAGGGAGTGATCACTCAGCAATCACCATCACAGTGTTAGTTGAGGTTGATAAGCATTGCTTACCACGGAAATTTCCAGACTGATGGTTTGGATGCCTCGTTTGTTTGGGTTGTTGGACCCTGTGTCCATATGCAGTGAATGGGAAGAGCAGAACTGACTCACAAATTGCTGGAAATGGTTGAGGATTATTGGGTACAGATGAGGTCCCCAGTGGGACTTGGCAGCATCTCCTCGGCTGTGTCTCCATCCTTCACCCAATCCTTAAGTGGATATTTGGAAAATTCCTTCACTGGTGGTCAAGCACTGGAGCAGTCAGTGCAGGGAAGTGATGAATCCCTGTGTTGGAGGTGTTCAGAAAATGTCTTGGTGTGGTGCTTGTGGGCATGGTCTGGTTCTGGACCTGGCAGTGCTGAGTGAATGTTTGGCCTCAATTTTCCAACCTTTATGTTTCAATGATTCTTGCTCCCCTGCCCAGGCCTGAAGGTCAGTTGCAGTGTGCCACACTCCTCCCACCCAGGCTGCTCAGGCAAAGGCTGCCTGTGCCAAACTCTGGTGGCCTGTCAGATCAACTCCCCTCCTCCTGGCTAGAGCACTGATTTGTGAGCCACACAAGAACTGCCTCAGTGCTCTTCTCTGGGTGCCTTTTACATTTACCAATGCTTTAATTAGGTGCAGCAAAATTCTTTTATGAGTAAATCCATCTCCACTTCCTAAGCCTCTGGTGAAGCTTGTTATTTGTCTCTTAGATATCCAGCAAAAGTGTTAATTTTCATCCTGCACTTCCCCCTCTAATAAGTGAGTAAAGCACATTGATGCACATCTAATATTCATCCAGAGCCAGGTATTTATTATCTCATTTCAGTTTCCTGTTGACTCAGTAGGTGGTACAGCTTTTGATTCATATTTAGATTGCTGCCTTTCCTTTTTTTCCTTTTTTTCAGGGGGATTTTTTCTGTATTTTTTCTTTTCCTTTTTTCCCCCACCCCCTTTTGAAAGCAGCCAAAGTTATTTGCACCAGCAAACTCTGTCTGTAACCATAGATTGCTTGTGAGTGAATTTGTATCTGCTGTTGTGACATCAGAACAGCCCTTGCAGCAGCAGCATCAGAGCAGAGGGCCATGTGAGGTGGTGGTTGCCAGGCTTCAAATAAGATATCAGACTTCAGACTTTGCCACAGAGGAGTGTTTAAAGGCCCTGTGCTACAGGAAGCCTAATTTCCATCTCTGTCCCAAAAATCTGAAAGGGTAATGACTGCACAGTTTGTCTAGCGAAGTTCCTGGTGCTGCTGTGCTTTCACGTGCGATTTTTCCTTTCCTGTCAAGTTTCCTTTCCTGTCAACTATGTGTTATTGCACAGCTGCTTCTCTTTACCCCAGAGAGAGTGGCATTTCAGCAGAAGACAAAGCAATTGCTGTTCTTCAAGCATGTGAAATTCCCTGGGAGTAAAGAGCTCCTAATCTTCTGCCTTATTTGACTTTAAAATCTTTTTCAAACATCTGCAGATTTAAAATCCGATATTGGTAGGGATGCACCCTTAAATTATTATATCCTTGCAGATGAATGCTTCCTTTCACCTCCCCCACGCAGAAAAGAAACAAAACAGACTTTTAGGCTTACAACATCAGACTAAATAGTTGCAATTAAATATCAGTGTACTAGAGGTCATTTGTGTTTGAAACTAAAAAAATAGCCTTAAAATCCTACCAGATGTGCTCCTTCTGCCTGATCTTGGGATGAGTTATATTTAATTTGAGTTTGTGTTTATTCCTACTGTAGTTTTTCAGTTGACTTTCTCCATTTATACCAGAAGATCTGACATAAGTGTTTTGGTAAAATCAGATAATAAGTAAACAATCTATTATGCAAAAAAGATGTTAAAAACCCAACCAACCAAAGAAACAAACAAACCACAAAACGCATCCACACACCAAGTACCTATTTTTCTTTAAAGAAGGAGATGTATCATCTTGGCAATTTCACATAACACAGAACGAGGACTGTGAAGTGACCTCAGTGCAGCTCGTTCAGATTAGCCACGTGTGGTGTGCAAGCTCCTTCCTGTCACAGAGAAAAGTCTAGTCATGAGCTGTTTCTGGTTTTCAGGACTAGCCAAGATAAGCTTAGAAATAGATCCTGCAAAATTTAAGGATGCTAATTTTTCCAAACTCTCAGGATTGGTCTTTGTGTGCAGCTCACCTAAAAATAGTCTTCACACAAAGATTCTCTGTGCATATATGAAATTCACTTTCCTGCTGTGCAAGCTCCATAGCTTGCCTTCATTTCAGCAACTTTACCTTGTTTAAAGTAGAGGTGAAAGAATTTCCACAATGCAGAATAAGAATTTGACAGTTTTGTGTCTCATGAATGGGACAAGTCATGGTCACAACTGAGCTGGATGATGAGTTGGAGTGCTTCCCTAAGTGATGGATTTCAGATAAGAAATCCAAATGAAGACAAGAAATGTATTTAAATAGGTTAATTAAAAGTCAGTCAGTTTTGTATGAGAGTCTCTGATTCATGGAATGATAAAATGGTCTGGATTGGAAGGTACCTTAAAGACCATCTCATTCCAACCCCCTGCCATGGCCAGGGACACTTTCCACTACCCCAGGTTGCTCCAAGCCCCATCCACCCTGGCCTTGGACACTTCCAGGGATGGGACATCCACAGATTCTCTGGGCAAAAAGATCTGAACAGGCTGCACAAAGTGGTGAAAGAAGGCAGGGGTTTCCCATGTAGGAATCTAACAAAGTTTCTTTTGCTTCTTGCTCCACAATGGTGGGTTCTAAAAACGTCAGTTTCATATCTGGAAATCAGCTGCTAAAACTCATTGAGGCAGTGCCTGGTTGCACACTGAGCTTGACTTTGGGTATTTTAGCTGGGGAGATTCAACAGTGACAAACAAAGCCAATTGCTTTTATCCCTCAGCACTCCCATCCTATTTCCCACCTCTCACATTACCTATGTTGCTATGGGACATGCTAATGAATGTGTATTCCTGCAATATGTACAGAGAGACATATCCTGCATTTATTTCCTCTGTAACAAAAATTGAGAAGGTCATTTTTACTCCTATTTGAACCAACAGTAACTGCAGTTTGCTCATTAACAACTGTAACAAGCAAACTGGAGGGAAGGGCCACACCAAGTGGAGCACAGCTTACCTGAATTTGATGCACTTTTCCTCTGTATTTTATGAATGTAATGAAGTCCTTCTGGAAATTATAAGTGCTAATCTGATACCATTAACTTGTACTGCAAGAAATTATTAAGCCTTAGCTAAATTACTATGCTATGATTGCACTGAGTGCAGCACAAGGAATCCCAGTCCTGCTGCTGGTGCTTGTATTCATTCAGCAGAATAGGCTCAAATGTCTTTTCCCCCTCAAAAAGTGCAAATACAAAAATTCTTTCCAAAGCTGGATAAAAGGATCACAAGCCTTGTTTAAAAGACCACAGAAGACAGGCAGGATTGCCTACACTTCCTTTCCTTGTGTAAGTACCGTGCATGTTCCAGCCCTTAACAATATTATTTACAGGATATCATCACTGATTTAAGGTTGAATTTTTTAGTCTCTAGCTACCAGCTCTTGTTAACAATGCCAAAATAGATATTAGGGTGTTTGCATGCAATCCTACAGAGTGAATTAGCCCAGACCTGCTACCAAGTATTTTTATTTTACACTAGAAAAGCATAGGTGATGAGAATATTACATTCTGTTTCACTAGGAGATGCAAGTCTAGAAGGTGGCACAGTGAAATCTTTTCTAAAATTTCATAGCATGTCACTTCACAAGTGCCAGAACTGACACAGCAGAGAAGGTCTGAGGAAGTCAAGTAGAATCTGTCCCCAACAACACAAGCACCACAGGGAGGATAGCTATTAGGAGAATAAACTGTTGGGATAATACATAGGAAGGCTTCAGGGGGGAAAAAAAAAAACAAACAAGGTCAAAACTTCCAAACAAAAAACTATCAAAAACTAGAGGGTTTTTGATCTTCAGATAAAAGATGTCTTGGAGTGTAAAATTCCCTGCCCTGTTCATTAGCCAGCACGTTCACAGACCTGCAGACAGATGCAAATGCTGTGCTCCATCACAGAGAACAGCACAGGGAAAGAGGGAGCAGCTCCACTGCTCTGGTGGGACTGGGAGCTCTGCTTAGCAAAGCCAGAGCTTTTGGTCTTTTTAATAAAATGACAGTAATTTGATAGTAATAAACATTAGGCTGTCACCGTAACGTAGCAGTTTGCAAATAATGTTGACATTATCTTATGCTTCATGTCAGAATGTGGGTCTGCTTCATCAGCTGATTAATGGGGAAATTGGATGAAATTCTTTAAATCTGACAAAAGGAGGTGGATTGCACTGGGAATAAATTTTGATTTCACCTGTTCCTTTTAAGCCCTGGTAGTGCTTTTTCATCTGCTTTTGTTGTTTGGAGTTTTTCTGTTGTTGTTTTTTCCTTTTCCTAATTTTGAGCAGTTGTGCAAAGCTGTGACAAGTTCTACATAAATGATAATGTAGGCTTAACTACTGGAAGTGCCATTAAAAGAGGTTCTGGAGTTGTTTTTTTTCTAGAAATACACAGTTCTGAAATAGGGAAGTTTTGCTTTTTGTAGTGAGGTGTTTTTTAGGGGTTTGGTTGGTTGGTTGGATTTTGTTGGTTGGTTTCTGTGGTTTGGTTTTTTGTTAAAGTGCTTTCATGATTAACTTCTGTCTCCCTGCTGTCACAGATTGTTGCTGTTCCTACACAGTAGTGATCTAATACAAATGATGATCAGCCTTCCAGAATTCATTTTAGAACTGAGGGAATTATGGACACAGAAATTTCCCAATGCCTTGCCAGGGACTCCCTTGTCATTGCAGCCCACTGTTGTGAGCCAGGAAATCTGTCACAACACAGCCCTCCCAGCCACATTTTCCAAATCTTAAACTTGACTTTCAGGATTTCCTAGAAATGCATCTGACTGTAACAGACAGGCACCAGGAAGATTTGAATTTTGCATTCATTTTATAACTGTGTGTACAATTCAAATGCATTTCTTGCCACTGAAATGAGGGTCAGGAGTAGGCTACTGGACATTTTTACAGATGCCAGGAAAATTCATCAATTGTTTTCTTTTCAGAAGGCAAAACATCACCAGTAGTATCCCCCTTCAGAGGTGTTTGAGCTTTGTGCTGGGAGCACACCTGGCTCACACTGGTTGCTGTGTGTGCTGGCTGTGGAGAGTGGTGGATATTCCCATCTGTCCATTCTCCCAGGCATCTCACACAAATGGAGTATCCAGCACCAACGTGCCATTTCATGGGCTCAACAGGTTTTCAGGTTTAATGGGATCCCAGGAGACCTCAACTGAGACTTCCTTCTCTGGACAAGGCCAGCTGTGGGATCCTTTAACACAGCTCAGTTTGATCCATTTGGGTCTTGAAAAGCTCTAAAGATGAGAAGGCACGATGTAGCTGGGCCATCTGCTCCACTGTCTGGCCATCCTCACGGGGAAAAAACCTCTTTCTATTCAGTGTGAGACACACTGATATCCTCCCACCACACACCACAGGGAAAAGCCTGGCTCCATCTTCCTGAGGACCTTGCCATGGGAGCTGCTGTGAGGTCCCCCAAGGCGACCTCCTCTCCATGCTGAACCCTGCCCACCCCTCAGCCCTGATCACCTCAGAGTCCTCCTCAGGACTTGTTCTGGATTGGGGATATATTTTCAGTATTGATTCTGTATTTAACTCTTAATTAAGTCAGTTGAAATAAGAATTAATCACTTAAACCCCTGTAGACCTGGTACCAAGTGCTCAGACCTGTTCTGTGAATGTTGATAACCTGCCCTTTACACCTCTGAATCTCACGGGCAAGAGGACAGGATTATTTTTCTTTCAGGATGAGAGATTCAAACCCAAGTTGGACTCTGTCCATTTAGGGACTGAGTCACTTAGTCCTTTCCCAGCTTTGCTGGACTGGACCTCAAAAACCCATTTGTTTTTGCTGGCATGGGATGACAATGATGATTGAATTTGCAATGAGTGTCAGTAAGTACTCCCAAGAGGCACTTGACACCCTCTACAGGAAAGTCAGCAGCCAGTATTAAAAATCAATTAGCATTTTCACAGCACAACCTTTGCTGTGCAATGTACAATGACCTTTACAGGCCAGAGAAGAGTCAGTTTAATGTACTTACTATATAATGCCAGGTGGTAATATCTTCCCTCACTTAGGTGGCTCATGATTAAATTCAATTATCTCAGCTACCAATTGACCTTTATCCATCTCCCACTATTTAGTGAATGGAAGTTGGTAAAAGCTAGCAGGGTAGATACATCATGGTATGACAATGTCTTCTTACAAGTGGGAGTGAGGCATTTCTGATATGCAGTGGTATCAAGCAAATTTTGTATCCTTCCAGATAAAAGACAACTTGTTGAGATGCAACCAGGTTACTTTTGTGTCCTGTGTGTACATTTTCCTTTCCTCTTTTCACTGTCATCTTCTTTTCCTGTCCTCTTTTCACTGCTTAGTTGGAGGTGTTCAGTAGATAAATATTTTCCATTTAACAAGAGTAGGAAGAGAAATTTATAATTCCCAGCTGGTGGTCCAGTAAACAAGGAGGGAATTTACCATCGTTATTCACCTTTGGAGGCTTTATTCAAAGTACATCCAGTAGCTGATACTATGCAGAGCCACAGTGTAAGAAATGGCCTCTGCAGTAGTTGTTTATCTCCTTGCTGATGCAGTAGCTTCCCATGATCCAAATATTTGCTAGCCCTGGAGGTCTGACAAAAAATATTCTGAGGTCAGTAGTAAAATGAAGTATCACAGTGCAGTCTCCTCTCATGTGCAGCTAGATTACTTCCTCTCACTTACCCCATTTTTTAATCTGTGCTAGGGGAAGGCTAGTTGATATTTCTAAAACACATATAATGTTTCAAACTCTTCAGTGCAACCCGAAGAGGAAATTATCATGTACAATTCCATTTCCATTGGGAAAGTTTGAGTTTTACAAGGCTCCAGCATGTACATGGTACATTTGCTCATCCTAAGACTTCTTGACAAAGTGCTTCTGTTTCTTGTAAATGTTCCTCCCATCACTGTGTCCAGGATACCAGAGTTTGAAATCTGGTTTAAATGAAAGCTGATTTGGGCTCTCCCTGTGGAACAGGCTGTGGTTAACTCTTCACTACAGTAAAGCAAACCCAGAATTTATAGAGTATTCTTTAGAATGAAAGAGAACAACTTTGTAAATAATTGAGTATTTTGCTTTTTTGGTTCTTTACCATGTTTCCTTTCCATTGAAATACTCTGGAAGAAAGGGAAGGGCAGTTTTATCATGCCCTATTTCTATGGGCTCATCTGTTCTTCTCTTGTTGTTTTTCACTCTGCTCACAAATTGTCGACACCTAATATTTTTTCTCCTATTGCAATTGTCATCTGGAGCTCTCATTTGGCAAAGCTCTCCTTAAGATGTTTTCATTTCCTCTCCAGGCTCCAAAGATGCCAGCATATGGCCATGGAACACCATCCCTGAATTACTGTCTCTTTTCATGGCAATTAGTTTAGACTTTTGGACCACATCTATCCTGGTTAATTGAATGGCACCAGGGAATGTTCCCAGCAATGGAAACTTGATAGGCTGTCCTGTTAAATGGCTCCTGCTATGATTTTGGCCCCATCCGGCTGGCACTCTCCCAAATGCATCCTGGACACAGCCAGGGAGTCAGCACAGACCCAGGACCATTCCCAGAAACCAGTTTGGATGCCCACCCTGTTTCCAAGTCTGGGAGAGTTTAACAGTACAGAGAGAGGCAAATCTGTGCCAAAGAATGATCCCAGAATCATGTAGCATAATTATCTAGCCATATTGTAACCCAAAAGCAGGTTTGGAATCCCCCTTTTCCACTTTATCTGGAAAGAATCACGATTACTGACTTAAAAAACAACTATATATTTTTAAAACATGTATAACATATATCTTGGGCACTGCTATAATTTCCTGTGACAGCTGAATTGGTGCTGTTCATTCCAGCCATTGACTGTACAACTACATGCACATATTGCATCTGCGTATGGGTCCTGCTCCACTGATAAACCAGGACTAAGCAGTGAAAGGACTCCACTGCCCAGGAATGTGGCTTGTGGCAGCAATGAGGTGTTATGTGATGGATAAGAAAGAGAATATAGGGATGGAAATGAGGATTTCTTGCTTATCATGGCTGAGTTCTGAACTGAAGAACTAGATATTATCCCTCCACCCAGTGCAGAGCTCCCAACAGATGATGCATAAGAGTTCCATGCTACTCAGAGCCAGTAGCCCAAGGTGAAAACTTTTATTTTTGACACCTCAGAAAAGTGGCCATTGCCTGGATCTGCTGGTTGTGGACAAATTCAGAGTGGGTTACAAAGAGGCAACCTTGACTCGTTGTCTTCCTTAATGAAAAGCTGTGGAGGAAAGAGAGGCAGGAATGATGTCTTTGTGAAACAGTCTTACGTGGCTGTATCTAGGTTGATTTTTTGGGACGTTCAAGTAGTTCCTTGGGGATTTTCTAATCAGATGGCAGATGTTTTCATGCCAAGACTTTTCCGTCTCTCAGAAGACCTGGAGGTAGCTCCCTTCCTGTGGTTACAGCTCCACATATCACTTTTTCAGGTGACCACAGACTTCCTTGAATAGGGATTTCTTGCAGTGAAAGCCTTCCTGTGGTGTGCATCAACCACACATTTATACAGATGTTGTGGCCTTGACACCAAAAGTTGGTGTAGGCTTGGAATGGTCCTAACCTGATTGTGAACTATCCCAGCTGCAGTGGCCTGACAGGAAATTTGCAGCAAAACCTCATCAGAACATCAGAATTAGAAAGATCCTGCAAATAATTTGCTTTTCATGGAATGTGCAGTTCTCTTTTACATCAAATGAGGAGAAATTCTTCTCTCATTAAAGCAGAACAAAAATAGGTTTTCAATTCAACCCGCTATTAATATTAAAACATTGTAAAAGCAACCCTGTGCTCCAGAGATGTACAATTCAATGTCCCCAGAATGTAATATCAAGGATAGCAGGTATTATTGATTAATTTCATTATACAGGGTACAGTATTCACTTTGGAGAGCCACTCAATACTAGTTATCAAAATGTATGCAGAGGACAGGGAAAGGTTATGAAACTGCCTGGAGAACAGAGCTAACAAAGTGAACTCTCAGCTGTGAGTCCTGTGCATGACTTAGTACTGCTAATAGAGAGAGTGTGTGCATATTAGAAGCCCTATTGATCATCAGGAGCTACACTTCAAGTCAGAAATAACAAAGGTAGTAAGACAAACACAGAAAATAATAGCCCATTAATCTGGGTAACAGAAGCAAACCGTGAAGTTTGAAAGTCCTTGGTAGAACAGTTTTGTTCTACTCAGGTAGTAGCTAAAGAGTGGAGGACAAGGAAAAGTGGTGTCTTTCCTCGTTCTGAGATTGGTACTGCAACAGGTACAGATGCAAACTCACATATTTACTTTTTAATGCTGTTATTATTGTTTCCAGTGTCCTTAACATCTCTACATATATAGGTTTGTTTTCACCAATTGGCAGTAACTCCCACTAAAAGCAATTTACTATCTAGAGGGCAAATATAAGGGTCCTTTCCCTGAAACAAAAATGCTCTAAAACCACAGGCCATTTGATTAATCTTTCTCTGCTTTTGCCACCTTTCATTTTCATTAAAACATTTATCTGTAATGGCTACTTACCTCATATTGTTCCAACTGATCTTCCCACTTCAGCTGCAAGATCTAATGCTTTATGATAATACAAATGAATAATAGCTCTTACCTACCAAATAAGAATTTAAGATTAACTTCCACTTTGGTAGAAACCAAACCCCTCCCTTAACAAACCACAAATAAATAAACAAGAAAAAACACCCTTTCCCTAAAAATCTTTCTGTCAGTTCTTAATTTTAAAGTTTCCTACTTTTGAAACTGCACAGAAAAATCAGACTATCTGGAAACTTTTTTATACATGATAATTTTAATCTAAACTACAGCAATTTCACTCACTTTACATGGCCATTTCCAGTTATTTGAGGTGACAGGGTCAGTGAAGGAAGTGAATTGTGAACCTGACTGATGAATATGTTGGACATCATTCAGGTTTCCTCTTGCCAGCTAAAATGAGGATCCTCTCCTCTCCCCATATGGATGTGGTCAGCCAGCCACCTGCAGCTGGGGCTGTTACACCCACCCAATCACACCAACCTCTAATTCTGAAGAATTAGAGTTCCATTTTTTATTGCTAAAGAGGAAAGTTACAGAAAGACAGCCTAGGAAATGGAAATCAGCACACTGAGCTCTGTGGCCACCTGTGTCTGACAGGCTTGCAGGTTCATTTAGCTGGTGGAAACACATGATTCACTGGATTACAGTGAGAAGATGGAAACTTGAACCCACCTGAATCCTGTAAAATTACTTTTCCTCAAGATGTGGCAGCTTTGTCATCTTTTACTGTGACTTATGGGAGATAACAAACACCCTCTACAGGGAGGCTACTCTAACTCTCCTATTGATTTTTGCCAGTCCTGTGTGCTTGTTTAATAAGAAAAATGTTGCTCAAAACTGAGTCTGATAATCTTAAATATGTTATTTACTTTTTGAAAGGTGAGCTGGATTATGATTAATATGGTAAACAGCTCAAATCTAATAGAGTCAATGCTTTTTTATTTCTCACAGTGGCCCAGTCCTGGTGCAGAGAAGAAAGTTACAGTCAAGCCTGAATTAAACACTCCCAGCTTTCATGTTTGTGGTTTTGATTTATTTATTGATATCTATGTAGAGGCCTCCTTTCAATCACAGGAGCTAATGTTATCCTGCTACATAGCTGGGGATGAAAAACTCAGCTGTCTGCCAGGTACAACTTCCTTTCACACTTCCTCTGCCCTTTTCTGGGGTCAGCCAGTTCTGGAACCTCTCCCTTTTGATGATCAGCTGGGAAACTTGGTACATGTTTTCCTGTGAGTGTATCAGACACAGCTTTTACAGGGAATATGTGACAGTTCCTGTCTGTTGTTTGCACTGTGACAGGCACCTCATGGTACCAGCACAGCCCAGGAGGAAGGGCACAGGTGACCCACACCAACCTGTAGTGATCCCTGCCCCTCTCTCCTCTTCATTCCATCTCACTGCCCTTTTGACCTGAAATCACATCCCACCCATGTGTCAAGAACCTCAGCAACTCCCTTAGGAGTCACCCTAGGATGGGACCAGGCCCCCATCAAATACCTCTTGCATCCCTCCACTGGAAATGGGGGTGGTTTACCATGAGGCTGCAGAAGATTCAGATTCTCCTGGCAGGGGAGGCATGATGGATGATCCCAGCCTGGCACTCCTGCCCTTCCTTGCTGGCTCTCAGAAGGATCTCCAAGGCCCCTGTCAGCCATGAACCTGTCATAGGCTTTTGTGGTGTCTTTCCTGTGGAATACACAGCCACAGGAGCTCTCCTTGCTATTGATTAGCAACAGCTCAATATAAAAATGTTTTAGGCAGCAGAGCTTTACTGGAACCACAGTTGCTCCTGGTGCTGCTGACTCCCAAAAACAGAGCACTGCTCATTACATTCTTCTTGACCTCATCCTCCTTTCTCTTGAGATCACTGTGTCCATTTGTCATCTTGTGCAGGACCCTACAGACACCAGTGCTTGCTTTGATTTTCCTCCTGGCATCCCAGCTGGGCTCTGATAAGTTGTCTTGTCATGCTGAACTACCACTTTGTTTTGGTATATATTTGCACAGTGATACAATATTTCCCAACATGAATTTTCCCAACATTTCTTACCTTGAAACAGGAGCTGGGCCTAAATGGATGGAAAAAAAGCCCCCATTGGTAAAACTTTCTTGTTAAAGTGGAAAAATAATTAAAAATCAGATAGTGCATAAGACTTTATGTGTTACTTCTCACAATGGAAATTATCTACAATGCAGTGATGTTTTCACTTACAATTTTAAACTAATGGTAACTCTCACACTGTCATAATGTAAGAAATTACCACTACTAATTTTAATAAACCATCTACTCAGAATAGCAAATTTTCTACCATGTTCAAAACAGGATTGGAAAGAAACTCACTCAGTCTAAGAGACCAATCAGTATTATTTTTTCTTACTGATGCTGGAAGGAAATTCTTTTGTGTTTTGTGAATTTGTATCAGGAATATTGTCTCTTCAGTCAGGATTCATTCTGCATAAGGAAACAAGCACAATTAAGTTAGTAAGACATCAGTGACACTGTGTTGAAGTCATGAAGAATATTGAAAACCCTGAATAACACATGATTGCTGGTTAGCTTTCCCAGAAAACTGTGATTAAAAACATCAGCTGCAGGGGGCTTTTTGTGTGCTTCAGTTACCTCACTTCTCTGCTTTAAAAGGAATAAAATATACATCAGAAAGGAACCAATACAAAAATGAAATTGAGGAATATTTTAAGTAGTTGAGTATTGGTTTAGTAAGTGCTGCTGTGAGCAGTGAAATGTGAGTGGTGAAAAGTCTGCTCTGGCTCTCATGACAACCTAATTGTTCTAATTAAATGTGTTTCTATGGATGAAGAATCCATACCATACCCCCACCATATAGATTATTTGGTGCCTAAAGTATAGCTGAATGTGAGGTTCCTTGGGGATGGCACTAACTTGGGTCTTCCTCTATGTATTTCATCACAGCATAAAGAAACTTGGTAATTTAAATTTAGGTTCCTTCTACCAATAGAAGTTTAATCCACTTCCCTACTCTGTCTTTTCTTGTCTCAGTGACTCTCCCATCTTGCAAGTATTTACCTATTTACCTTGACCTATCTGGTCCTTTATCTCATATATCTTCAAAGAAAAAAAAGGAAAAGAAAAATAAAATATAAACAAACATAAAAAAGTTATTTTCCTTGTCAATTTCTGTTCCTGTCCATCACCTACTCTTATTAATGTTGCTGCCTAAAATCATAATCTGAAATTATTTGCTGCAGATAATCCCACAGTTCTGTATAACTTTCAGTTCCTTAGCAGTGTTCAAATTTAAGTCTCACTCCTTCCCAAATTAAAGCCTTTTGTAGCCACTCACATTCCTGCCCAGCTTTTGAGCAGCTCTTGTTTTCATAAGCAAGAGGTTTGCCTGCCACCCTGCCCTGTACAAGATGACCTTCCTCTTCTCCATGTAAGTCACTGCTGTCAGGAGTGACCTCCCAGGCTACTGAGCCCACACCATCCCACCCTGATGTCCTTCTGTGCTTCCCTCAGGAGTCTTTTTTCTTATTACAAGAAAACCAAAACAAAGCACCTATTTGCCTGAACTGAACCAAATGAACTGAACTGAACTATCTCTCCAGCCTCTTTCAATCAGTATCACAGTGTCAGCTCCTGCCTCTGCTCCACCCACGATCTGCCAGCTCCCACTGGCTGCCCTCTCTCTTAATGCCATTTGTTTCCCATAACAAATGGCAAAATTCATGGCCTTATCCTCCTCAAATACCCTCAAAGTCCATCCTCATCAGGAGCCCCACAACGAATTCAACACTATGCAGCCACCCCCTCTGCAACCTGGATTTTTTGCCTTTGTTTTCTCAATTTTCCCACTTCTACCCAGGTGTTCAGTTTCAACTTCACTGGAAACAGTTTTGGGGTAGAGCCTTCATTGGCTGCCTGGTTGGAAAGCAGTCTTGACTTCTCAGTGTGAGAATTTTTTCTCCAAGTATCCCAAGCCTAACTTGATGTGGTTTTGCATTTTATATTTTACAATGTTTTGCTGTATGATTTTAATCTCAGAACACTTAGCTTCAAACTGGATAGACTTTAAAATATACAGTCACCCAAAAAACTGTTCTAGATGTGTAACAGAAGCAGCCCCACATTCATGTTTCTCTTGGACTCTTCCTCAGGCTCCGTGGTGCTTTCCCCTAACTCCCACCTTTGTGAGTAACTGCCCTGTCAAGACTCACACGCCTTTCTCTTTTGACCTTCATTCTTTTTGTTATCAGATCCATTTAGCCAGTGCCTTTTCTTCTTATCCCTCCCTCTCTGCCTGAATGACTCATCTGTTGTATCCTTTCTGGCATTTAACTTCAGAGTTGTCTGGGCAGGGACTCTGTTGCTGTGATTTAACTTTATAGCATCTGGTCCCGAGGGACTCAGAGCAGTGCTGGTCTTACAGCACTCCTGACTTCCCAGTGATTCTGTCTCCTACAGCAGGCTGCTCGAGAAGTACCTGAAAATATATTAAAAAATATAGCACAATGGCATATCCCAAAAGAATCTGATTTAATGCCAAATCTTTGTTGAACAGTTCAAGTTAAGGACAAAGTGTCAGCCTAAATTTACCATCTTTGGTTATCTTCTGTCACAGTCTTCATCTTATTTTAATGCAGCTTACTTAGACATGCAAAAAATAAAGGTCATTTCCTTCTACTAAAAAGAATTTGTATTTATTATTTTTTTTTAAGAATGACCTTATTGCTGCTGAAGAGACAGACAGGCAGCTGAGGAGTCTGGAATAGTTTATTCCAGAGTTTATCAAGCATGGCGAGAGTGCTGGTGACAGCGCTCAAGCAAACACAGAAGGGGAAAGGCAGCTGCACCTGGTGGTTTCTTCAGAGATGTGTCTGAGCTGAGGACATGTGTGCCTCTGTCTGAGGACCTGCTTGGTCATTAATGTTGATAAGGCACAGAGTGCAAGTGCAGATGGAGAAATAGGGGGTTAGGAGTGATGGCTGCATGGTGTTCATGAAGACATAGCTTTGTGTTCTTGATGGTGGGAGCCTTGGACAAGGGCACGGAGTTTTGCTTTAAGGAAAGGGCATGAGGGTACAGAAATGAGGGGTTGACTCAACTTATATGTGCAAATTGTCCAGAACAGAGCTCAAAATGGGCCTATAGCTGTGCTGGTATCCTGACAAGCCAATGCTGGGAAACCTTTGTTTAGGTGCAATGTTCTTTCAGACTACACCACAATCTGACTGCAACGTTTGAGATTGTTCATCCCCCAGCTTCTGTGTGCTGGCTTCTCCAAGGTCCTGTTCTCTACCTTGCAAAGGAGATCATGCTGAGACACAAGAATTTAGGGGAAGGCTGCTATCTGCCCCTGTACCAGGTAGGTGGTATTGCATTAATTCCAGAAGGTAAAAAAGGAGATGGGGAGCTGTCACTGGGGAATTGTAAGGCAATCTGGAGTGAAACCTGCCTGTCACTCCTTCAGGATGTAGTTCTTCAGAAGTTCCAGGAGAATTTAAATAAGAGTGAGACAGTACAGCTAAAATATTTAATGCTAGAAAACTTTAAAAATTAAAAATATGGGAAAAGGTATACTGAAAGAAATGCCATGAAGGCACACAAAAAGACAGCTATTTAAAAATATCCTTAGGAGTATGAGAGACAGTGAGTTTCACATCATGGTATTTTTCAGTGACAAAACCAAAATGGAATGAAATAACTATGCAATGTCAGGAATTACCTCTTCCAAATTAGGTTTTATTGTCTTTGAAAGTCTTTTCTAAATAGCATTTTTGAGACTATAGTCTTTCCTCCCTCTAAATCAGACTTACATATGAAAGTATCTTCTGCAGTTGTTCCTTTAAGCCTCAGCACTGTATCTGTGTATCCTGTAATGACTGGGTCATTGTGTAATATCTGAACCATATTGAAATCAAAGTAAACCTAAGGGTGGATTAGAGAAATTTGTATCAAGGTTTTCATGTCCCCAGGGTCACCATCTGTATGCTTGGTGACAATTTCAGTGATTGCACCAGAAATGCATCACTTGCTATTTAATACCTTCATTATTGGCAGGGAAATTTCCTCTTTGTCTTTAGGAATTTACCAGAATAATGGAATTAGGAATTACTCTAATAGGATGAATCTTCACCAGACAAAGTAAGGAGCTGTTTCCAAGTTATTAGTTTTATGAGTGGAAAATAGAAGTAGTAGTAGTAGTAATAATATTAATATTAATATTAATATTAATAATAATAATAATAATAATAATAATAATAATAATAACAATAAGACTCCAGTAAATTATTCAAGATGTGGCTCCTTTATAAAAAGGCTCATACAAACCTTTTAAAAAAAAAACCAAAAAACAAAAAACACCAAACCCCCCAAAAACCGAAACCCAAACAGAAGTAAAGAAAAAACCTCAATGTATTTCAAACTAATTATTCTGAAGTCAAGTGACATAGCCTGTTAAACTGAAGCCTGGAAAAGTCAGTGTAGTATGAAAAATGACACAATCTATAAAAACAAGTGTCACAATCAAATTTCTCTGCTCTGGTCATAGGCACATTCAAATTTGTTCTACAAGATACAGTACAGGAAGTCCTGAAAAGCAGAACTTCTTTCCAATTTCCATGGCATGAACCCAGCAGACTGACGATTTAAGCAAGCTATCTAGATTTCCATCTAGGTATGCAATCAGAATGTAAATGCACTGGAAATTTTTTTTATTCATGCTGCACTGAATTTATCTCACCATGAAGACACTTTGCAATGTCCTTTTCTCAGGACTGGTGCTGAAATGTCATTCTTGTTAATGCTTTGCATAAAAAAGGGATATTCTATAAAATGTGAAGTTGGCTCTGCTAGCAGGTAAAAGAATCAGCCCTGATGGAGGATAAAGTAATAAAGGATACAACACTGGAAATATCAATAATGTCTTTTTCTTCGTGTATGAGAAAAGAGTGGGAGAAGCTATTTTAAATTACTTAATTAAACATAAAGAAAATGGACATGCTGGCAGCAGCTGTGAGGCAAGGATGTAATTTATGGGATTGCCTACTAATCTCAGGTTCTGCCTATACTGCATTTTGAGAACTATTGCCTTGTAATGGCTAAGAAGATCATAGAATCACAGAATGGTTTGGGTTGGAAGGAACCTTAAGACATCACCAAGTTCCAAGCCCTTTGCCATGGGCAAGGACCTTCCACTAGAGCAGATTGCTGAAAGATAGCATCTTGTAATTGCTGCTACTGATTGGAGAAAGACTACAATTGAAAAATATGCTAAAATTACAGCAACAGTAATAATACTGCTCTTTCGTTGCCTCATCTTACCCTTACCTGCCCTCTTGCAGTACTTGCAGTTATTATTTAAGAAAAGAGTGATAACAATCAACATAACAAAAGTACTGCAAATCCCTACGTGGATGGTCCTACATCAGTTTAAATCAAACTTATTTCACATTAAGGCAGCCAGGAATAGTTTCTAGTGAGATGCTAAAGCTGCTGTTTGGCAGTCCACAGAGAGCTCAGTGGGAGTTTGAACAGACTCAGCACAATCAGGTGAGGGGTTCTGCCAGACCTGTGCAGGGACTCCCCTCTCAGTGGTGTGGGACAGTGGTGCCTGTTGGCTACAGGTTGGGGCCATTTTATCTGAGATCTGTAATTCAGCCTGTGAAATCTCTGTAACTGTTACAGGGCTGAATAAACAAACAAACAAATAAATTACACACACAGACACAACACCCCCTGGTTTGGTCCAACCCACTTTATACTGTATAGAAATGGACCTGATAGGGCAGTAATTGGAAATGACCACATATGAGACCAAGAGATGAGACTTGTCTGGCAACACCTACAACAAAATGATGCCTGTGTGCCACAGATGGTTCACCCTGCCCCCAGGTTTTGGATTGAGGAGGCTGGGTAGGGAAGTCAGTCACCTAAGATCTGATATCCTGAAATTTTGTTTTACTGCTTCTCAAGGGGAAAAATAGCAGTTCAAAATAATCTGTGACAGGGTATTGAGCCCTGACTCTGGAGCTGTGGAAACCCTGGAAAGCCTGAGAGCACAGTTATCTGGTGGCTGTCAGGGAGTTTTGGCTCTTGAGGATCCATGGTGCAGCTCAATGCTCCAACCTTGTCCTGTCTGGCAGGTGAGCTGTCAGGAAACTGGGATTTATCAGAAAATTTGGTGAGATGGTGGACAAGGAAGTGGGCTGAAGGGCTAGAACAAGACAAACCTGTAGGGTAACTATGGGAAACCTGGAAAATTAATAGTCTCATGAAAATTGCACAATTTTTGATAATTCCTAAATTCTGATAAGGTGGAAAACTTCAGCCTTCCTTTGCTTAAATTCTTTTTAATCTATACTTCTATAGTAGGGAAAAAAAAAAAGAAAAAAAGGAATTCTTCACCTTTTGTCCAGCCATTGCCAAAGAAATAATATTAAATACCATTATTGCTCAGACTGGTGTCCTTGGTGTTAATGGAATAAAGCATCCATTGTCTTTAATGGAAGGAAGTTTGGACTCATCTGCCATTTTCCAGTTTCTGTTCACTGATGTATTACCCACAAGAATTGCTAAAATGTTGCTAAGAGGTAGATTAACGGAAGGGAGATGGAGATGAGATCCCATATGGGTGAGCTTGACTCACCAGAATACATAATCAAGTGTTTATCTTCTTTTGCTGGCTCCAGAGCTATTCCTACGTCTTTAAAAGGTTCATCTAGGTCCTGATTAATCAAGGTAATCAAAGAAGATAAATCAATCTATCAGATTTTTGTCGATGGTGATATTAATAGAAAAGAGGAATTGAAGGCATGGGTTTTACCAACATAATTCTAATATGGCCACAGGTGTGTTTCAAACATCATAGCCCTGAGAAGACACAAGAAATACCAATACTTCTTGTTATGTACAAACTCTGAAAAAAGAAGTTTTGCCTTTCCCCCTAGAGACAATATGGCTCTTTGTTGATCATGAAATTTTATGGCTTTTGTTCTTTTGTTCCCCCAGGCTTTTGAGAGCGGATTACAGCCAAACCTCAAGGGCATGTAGGCAGATCAAATACAAACAGTAGGATTCCTTTTCCTTTAATGATAGGACAATATTTACATATGCAATATCATAATAGAGGATATCAGAGTGCTCAATTCTTCACACCTGATTTTGAAGAAAAAGAGGGATGCATACAGAAGTTGGTGGTATTTTTTATAGCTGTGGACACTCTGCAGGAGGCCCCACCTCTGCTGTTAGCTATGTTCATCTTTGATGATTCTCCACATTCTTCATGTACAAGATTAATTAGTTATCCCACAGAAGGTTCCTGTTTTCTTTAATTTGGTAATACATCCATCTGTCAGTGCAGACTTTCTCTGAAATCCTCTGCATCTGTGAACTGTCCATTTTCAAATAACTTTTTTAAGTGTGGATTATCCCTTTGTATTTTACTTCAGGCAGATTGGGACCTGATATCTTCCCTTTACTTCAGATACAGATTAAGACCTGATATCTTCTTCTTTTTTTTTTTTTTTTTTTAATTCAAGTGGGGTTAGTATAATTTAGGGACATTTTTAATCACATTTATGTTCTTTAAATTTAGCGCTGAGATGTCTGAGCATTTCTAGAAATCCAAGTTACTCAGTTATAGTACCAGGATATGTTTGTATGTATATGTGTATGTGTATATGTAGCAACTGCTATATAATTACAACAATATTGTTGGTATTTATCAAACTTGTTTAATGATTTGCTCACATATTTTAGGCTTCAGACTGGTGTGAGTCAAAATGATCTCCTTACCCCTTCCTTTGGTCTGGAGAAAAGATCTTGGGTAGAATTTGCTGTGCTGCCTCAGCTCCCCCAGCTCAGGAGAGGCTGAGGAGGCTGAGGGGCTGCTGCTGGAGGCTCTGCTCAGTGGTACCCAGCCTTCCATCTGCTCCAGGTTGTTGCTAAGGAACGTCTGCTGCAAATAACAGCAGCACCTTCCCCCACCTGCTCCCACGCCAGCTCCAAGGGCTCCGCTCTCTCTCCTTGACTCCACAGGCCAGGAAGCACCAGATGCTGCAGGATTGTGTGGAAGTTTTTCTCCCACTGTCCCCCCCTCCCCAGTCACTCCTTAAATCCTCCAGGGCTGAAGCACCTGCTGCCAGCCCAAGGAAGCTGCCCAGCCTGCTCCCTCCCAGCCCTGCCAGTGCCAATCCTTACAGAGCTTTCCCCTCGGGCTCCCTTCCTCACCTTCTCTTCCACGGTGTGGTGAAGCACATCATGATTCAGGCCTTCAGACCCAAATGCTTTGTGCATGGATTTGCAGAGGAAAGGTGAGAATTCATGCAGCAAGTTCCCTCCTCTCCACAAATCTAGTCCCTTACAAGAGCTGTGACTTGGATCTCATAATTCACGTGTGCTTGGAGGGAAATGAGAAAGCATGTCTCTGACTATGTTCATACTTTAATGATTACTCTCTTTGAATTAATTATACCCTTTCTGGTATTTTTTGAAAGGTCTGTAGCTGATGGTGTGAGATATGATTTTATAAGAACAGAAGAGCTGACCACTCGTGATTATGAAATGATATACAGTTGAGCAAATATTCTTTATCTGCACTGAGAGCTAAGAAAAAGTTCATAGGCAGAGCACCCTACTATGAATAATCTTCTTATTTCTAATGCCACCCAGCCATGCAGACTTAAAGATAAGTACAGATGAACTAAGAGAGGCTGAAGTTATTAAATGTAATGGAAATGGACTTTAAATTTGGCGAATCAAAATTTTGGATTAACTTTTTCCTTTAATACGCTTAAATTGCCACCACAGCAGTTCCATTTTCCTCATCAAATTAGTTAAGTGGGAGATGAAGTGATGCAAGTTCTGATCTATCAAGGAATCACAGCCTCTGAGAAGAAACAACTGAAATATGGAAATGGCTGTTGCAAAGCCAGGGCTTGTGCCAGGGTGAAATGGAGACTTTTATTCTTTAGAAATTCTTCTGAAAGAAGGTTTGTACTTCCAGTGAAACAGAGCTGCCCACCATCATCTGACATTTCTTTCACTTTCAGGTCCTCCAAGCCATTTTATTCATAACTTTGGGCCGTGAAAAAAGGGTCTTGGAGCATCCAACAGCTGGGAGAGGAAGAGGTTTGCAGGGAACATGATCTAGGTCAAAGATGTTCCATCAAACTTCCCACAGCTGCTGATGTTTAATGCAGCCCATTGCATGGGTGGAACTGCTGTCCTGGAGGGAGTGGGAAGGCTGGAAAGCTGCTTCTGAGGGTTTCTGGGAAACCGATGGACAACATGGACTTTGTCTGCAAAGACGGTCTTGGGAGAGCCTGCCAGGTCTCTGCTTGCCCCCCTGGCCAGGGCTGAGGAGCTGCAGCTCTCTCCTGGAGCTGGTGGTTTTTGGAGCCAGGATTGTGTCCAGAGATTCACAGTGCATGGGCAGCACCACATGGAGAGAGGGGAAATGTGGGACATCCATGGCTGGGATGGAAAACTCCCTCATGATCTCCCACCTGTCTGTGACACATGTGCTTGTGAAAATCCTTTTCCTTTGTATTATAGAGTTTTTAGTACCTCAGCAGAAACAAAAGAAACCAAACCAAACCACACAAACTATAACCTGTTTCCAACCAGGCATGAACTGATAACATGCAAATTGCAACACTTCAAAATCAAATAATCTCCATGAGAGACACTCAACTAGAGGAATCACAGAGGCTGTAGGCTTTTTTCCTTTCATTCCCATTTAATTTCATTTAACTTTCAGTAATATCTCTGTTTAAAACATCCGAAATTAATGTGACAGTGCAAATTTAAATTATTATTGAAATCAGCAAAATTATCTGAAAGCTTTGGCCTTACATAAAAATGCTTCTCTATTTAAAATCAATTTGGTCTCATCTGTGCTGTCCAGAATTATGATTCCATGAAAAATAAAGTGTGTGAGTAGCTTGCCTCTGGTTACTATCCTCATGAGTCAGATGTCCTCATCTTTAAGCAGGTTTGGGGGCTATAAACACTGTGGTTCTTCCCTTAATTGAATCAATGGGAGTTCTGCTAGTAATTTCAGTGGGAAATGGTTTTTCTAATGAAATGTTTCATATTTTTAGGGCCTCTCCAGGACTGCATGAGGGTTCTTTTTCAATTTGGGAATAGGTTGAGCCCAGCTTTAGACTGGACAGGAGTAACAAGCCACCTCTGTAAGCATATCCCTCAAGCAAGCTGGTACTGTGTAGAGCATCTCAGTTTAGCTACTAAAAAAAAGAGAAACAACCCAAAGGGAAGCATTTCTGCCAAAGATTATGTCATGGGGACACCCCACCTGCCCCCAAAGGGCTGAGACATTGATCCAGGGCTCTGGAGAATACTGTGAAGAGACTTCCAAGCAGGTTTGTGTGCGTCATTTTTGCATCCAGAGCAAGACAGCAGCATTTGTGGTGCTGAACCAAAGCAATTTTTCTTTCTTGGTCTCTGCCCTATGCCATGAGGGTGCATTGCAGTCAGAGCAGCTTTCAAAACTCTGTCCTTCACCCTGTTGCTTCAAAAAAATCTGTGCTTTCTTAGTCACTGGGGAGATGATTTTCCTTCCTTCCTGTTTTGCTTATTATAGCTTCTGTTACTTGATGGTATCAGAGTATGGGGGATTGACGGGTTTGAGTTGGTTATAATTCTTTTCTTGAATTCCAATTTTTTTTTCTTTAGGAAAAATTGATTATTGATATAGGATAAAGACTTTTCTTTTTTTTCTTTTTTTACCCATTTGTTCATCAATTACATTTTCAGGTGCCCAGAGATATTTGTGTTCAAGGAAAAAAGAGAATCCCAACTGCAATCACACAGAAATGTGAAAACTGCAGCTAAAATATCAGTATAGGTGGATGGTGAGAGTTATTTGATTGTCCCAGCTCACACTCCACAACAAACCAGGGCTCTGGATTTTGTTTCTAGTTGCTCTGATCCCTCTTGCTCTGTTGCAAAGATACAAAACAAAATAATTGTGTGTTAAGGCTGCCAGCTCCTTATTCCCTATCCCTAACTAAATCTCCCTAATATTCATGGTAAGGAACTGATTATAGGGTGTGCTGTTGGCTGGTGGTTTTTTCCCCCTTTTTACCATCTGTCTGCTGTGAATTCATCTGAAATCCCTGGCTTCACCAGCTAAAATGTTCTCAGCAATGCATTTTTTTTTCTCTTCTAATTATCCTTTTAATTTTCTTCTGCTCAACTCCCACACCTCCTCCCCCTTACCAGATTGTTTATATTTTTCCAAAGAGCTTCTGAGAATTGCTTATCCTGCTCTTTTCACCCTTTACCTGCTCCTTATTCCAGAAATTACTCTCTTGTACCCTCCCTTGCTGTGATCTTGCAGGAGTCAATGTGGATCTCAACCCTCACAATAGTTTCTGACAGATTGCCCCATGGAGAAGTGATCTGTGATATTAAGAGTGTTTTCCTGTTACTCAGACCTCTCTGTTCTGCATTAGCAAGTGGGACAGATTCCAGTGATTATGAAGAGGTTTGGTCCAAACCAATAGTACTTTTATTTGTGGAGAGAGATACTTCATCCAATGACATCACCAAGCTCCACAAGAAGCTGCAGACTGAGAATTTACCCAAAACATGGCTGTAAAGTGATATTTGAGTGGCTGGAAAAGTGCAGCCTGGAAAGAAATCATGGAGCTGGTCCTGGGAACAGTATAGGTATGGAAGATTTAGGAATGAAACTATCTGCCATCTTCCCAGCCTGGGGGCTTGGTCTGGGCACAGATGCAGACAAGTAGCACAAGGAATAAGTGAGACTGAGGTGTCTGGCTCTGAAGTCTCATTCCCATGACTTCTTTTAGATGGCAATGAAGACTGGTGACATCTGAACTCTCCTGCCTCTTCGAATTTCCTCAGCCTCAGCAGAGCCCTCTCTGAGCCCCTGCCTCTTGTCTGAATCTAATCAGGGAGCAGGAAGGAGGCAGCACAAGGCTGGGGTCTCCTGAGGAGCTCCATGCAGTTTTTAGATATTCCCTAACATGCAGTGACAGAACTGGGTTCCCCAAGAAGCTGTTGCTGGTGGTTTTATGTAATAGCCAACTCCATAAACACATTTGTAGATATCTATAAAAAGACTTTGCTGTTGTGTCTGCCCATGAACTGCTGTGCACTTCATGCAACATATATAGAACACAGTACATGTGAGGTATTCATAACAAATACACTGTCAGTTGTACAAAAATAACCATATTAATATAATATAATTATGTGTTTTATATAATACTGTTGTGATTTAACCCCAGCAGGCAACTAGGTAGCACACAACCACTCACTCCAGTCCTCCCCTGCTCCCTGTGGGATGGGAAAGAGAAACAGAAGAGTAAAAGTGAGAAAAGTCGTGGGTTGAGATAAGGACACATTAATAATTAAAGCAAAAGCCATGCACACAAGCAGAGCAGAACAAGGAATTCATTCACCACTTCCCAAGTTCAGGCAGTTGTTCAGCAGTGCCCAGGGAGGCAGCTCCCCATCACTCATACCAGATACAAACACCATCACTCCAAATTGTTCAAGATCACTGAGCCCAACCATCAACCCAGCCCTGCCAAGTCCATCCCTGAACCTTGTCCCCAGGTACCACATACAGTGATTCCACCACCACCTGGGCCTTTCAAAAACAGTGACAAGGGTCTTGGCAATGGCATCAGCCAACTCTCAACACCCTGATTTGTATATCCTGTGATCCCATGGATTGAAGGTGTTCAGTTGGTTTAAGTGCTTCCTACCCACGTCTTCCTCTGGAGAGGTCAATGTTGCCTTCCCACAAAACCTGCTGGTGGGAGCAGGGGTCTTGGAGGCCAGAGAACAGACCTTTTGAGTGAACCTGGCAGAGTAGAAGTGAAACTTTTCTTTTCAAGTCCCTCCACCTCACATCCAAATATTTCATTCTAGCAAACACTCAAACTATTGCAGTTCAGAGATATTTCATAGAATCACAGAATCATTAAGGCTGGAAAAACCCTCTAGGATCATTGAGTCTAATCATCAACCCAGCACCACCACCAGGTTCACCACAAACCACATCCAGGGGTGGAAACTCCACTGCATCCAAGACAGTTTGTTCTAGTTCCTAACAACCCTTTCCATGAATTTTTTTCCTAATATCTAAGCTAAAACTTGAGGATAAAAAGCCCTGCAAAAACTTGAGGCCATTTCCTCTCATCCTGTCACTTGTTACCTGGGAAAAGAGACCAACACTCATATCACCACAGCCTCCTTTCAGGCTTGACACTGAACTATGTCTATGTAAACTGCTGTGGTGAATCTCAAAAAGATAGTCCAGAGCTTTTCACTCTTCATCAGGTTGGTGTCCTCATCTCTATTCACTTTCCCTTTGAGGCACCATGGTTCCCTTGATATCTGGGCTGTCTCTGTGATTCAGTGTCAATTTTTTTTTTAACAGTAAGTTTTACCCTTTGGAAAACAGGAAGGACATAACTTTTTCAGACAGTTTTCTTTCATCAAAAACCAAACAAATCAATAGAAGTAGACCAACTCTCAGTGGTGATATTTTCACTGTCCATTATGTTCAAGCTCAGGGACATTCTTGGAGGTTAAATTCACTCCTGTGAAAATGGAGCAGTGCAACAGAAAACTTGATCTTGGTCAGCCAGTTGGAGACAAGAGGCCACAAGAGGAATTTTTGCAGCTGACAGGGGCACAGACTGGCTTGAGCAGAAGAGTGGAGGACAAGAAGGCAGCCCCCATACCTGGACTTCTATGAACAAAGAAATGCAGCTGAGGAGAAGAGATGGGCAAGATACAAGACAGCACCTCATAGCAATGCAGATTTTATTATAGTGCAGCTACTGACCCTGAATCCTCCTGCCAGCCAGGGATGCTGCAGTATTGACTGTGCAGTCAGGTTTGCAGCAGAGCAAGGACCCTGACTGCACAGCTGATCAAACAAGCCATCAATCTAGTGACTCACTTTGTGTACTTAAACCTCCTGCTCAAAGTCAGGTTATAATTCATACAGCTGAACACATCCCAGGGCAGCTGCCTTAAACTTAAGGCAAGAGATGCTAAAAGAGGTAAAACAGCTGAAAAATTAAATTGACAGTTACTAATAATAAACGTGAAGAATCCTTCTCCTGACCTCTTTCAAATGGCATCTCATAAAATCATAGAAATGAGGGTTTTAAACTCATTGGGGATTACCTTTATAGCAATGCAAGGAGGAACATTCAAAGATTACTGGAGTAAGAAATTGCTGACCACACAAAGAGAGGCCAATGAACATGGCTTTAGAAGGGGCAGGACCAGCCAGGTGTGAAAGAGAGGCATTGTTCCTTTGTGTGACTCTGCACCAGCTAAAGGCACCAGGGCTGGCTGGATCTGAGCTGGATCTCAATTTGTTTGCCTACAAACAGATTCCTAGTGCCACATGAGATGGCTTGAGTTGTCTGAACAAGCAAGTCTGAAGGGAGACAGTACTTCCCAGACTGAGAGTCTTCAAGACCAGATGCTAAAAGCCAGATTGTGAGACTCTAGGAGATCTCAAATGGCACTGTCATGATCAGACATAGTGCACATCTATAGGACAGATCACTCAAGTCAGCTCAGGTGACTCCTTGCCCTTTCATAGTCTATGACTGGCAGAGGGGAAACCTTTGATGCAGCACTACCCTTGTGCACAGAGCATCTGCTGGTAGATTATTTTAGGCAAATTTCATTTAATGGAATAGGGAAGGAAATTACAGTAGTGTTGCAATTTAGATTCTGGAGTGTGATTCACATCTGGGGCACAAACTTTGCATGTAAGTAATTGCAGTGTTTCTGTGCTCACCTCCTGTGCACAAAATGGGCATTACTGTATTTTCCCTATATTATAAAAGTGACCTGAGTGACAATCTGTTAATCAGGAGGAGAAGCTCTGACACCCAAATAGAAGGCATTGCCATAGACATGGAGCTGATGTGCAGTAATAGCTGTTTTAGTAAGGTCAGCTGTGTTAGGGTCTTAAATGGAATCCAGTTATTATGAATAACACTATAACTAGTATTCAGACAGCTCCCTAATGTTGCATTCAGTAGGAACAAGGAAATAATGGCTTTCCAAAAAGAGCTTTTTACTTCATTAAAAGACAAAAGGCCTAAATGTTTTCGCCAGATATCCTTGTTTTCCAAGTTGCAAAGCTTGTTTTGGTGGAGCTGATGTGCTAAAGCACCTTAAGAAGTGTGAGAGGAGTATGCCAAGGCCTCTGCAAAGGTAGCATAAACTACTTGTTAGCAGCTCTTTAAACACCCCCGTGCAGATTGGGCTAGTGGAAGAACGTGGTCTTTATGTCCCAAAAGTGAGTATAAGGGAACAATTAGATATCAGGATGTTGGTTTTAATTGTGGTACTTATATAGATTTTGAGTCAGATTGACAGAAGTAGTTTAGCTGCTGACATCATTGCAGTGAATGGTACAGAACTGAAGTGTCAGAGTATAAGTCAGACCCTATAAAATGGTCCCAACTGCTGCCCCTAGGAATATGTGTCTTTGTGTCTTTCTAAAGCTAAAGCTGCTGTGGACATTGATGAAGCAGATGTTTATAACTGGAACAATGTTCAGAATTTTGCTCAGTACTTGGGGACTTCTCCTCTGGCATAGCATAGTCCAGGGATATTCAGGGATGTCTTTGTTATTTCCTCAGAAGTCTCCTTTCCTCAAAGGATTCCTCTCTGCTACAGAGAAGGAGAAGGATTAGAACTGGGTCAGTCCTTTAAACCCCTGTCATGGAATCATGGAATCCTTTGGCTGGAAAAGCCTCCTAAAATCTGACCATCAGCACAGCGTTGCCAAGCCCACCATAAACCCTGTCCCTCAGTAACAGATCTTCACATCTTTTAGATATCCCCAGGGATGGTGACTCCACCACTGCTGTGGGCAGCCTCTTCCATTGCTTGACAACACTTTCAGTAAAGGAACTTTCCTAATATCCAATAAAAAAAAAATTGAGGCTGTTTCTTCTTACTTTTGGAGCATGAAGGATTGTCTTGAACATCTTTGTTTTGGTTCCCTGTTGAGTCACAGACTTTCCTTTTGTTCCACGAGGACAGCAGACCATTAGGACCAGGAGCTGGAAGACTGCACTTCACATATTGCTTCTCCCTTTTTTGGCCAGAAGCCCTGCTGCTGTGCAGCACCCCAAAACTTCCTGTGTGCCCTCACTGATACCCTTTCCAGCTGTGCTGTAACATCTGCTGCCTGTAATCCTATGGTAGCACTGGCAAAATGCATAAATAAACATAAAAAAAAGAGAGAAAAAGCCATTTGCTCTCTTGGGTACTCTTATTCAAGGGAAAACAAGGCAAAGATTTTGGTGGCTCACCTCACATCCTATTTTGCTCCCATACAAGAAAGGTTTAGTATATCAGGATTGCATGTCTATTTAAGGTGTTGGCAGCTATTGCTTCCAAAATAAATTTGGCTTTTAGGTATTGGGGGTCATATCAAATCCTATCATGTCAACCATGGATTGACAACTGCTATGAAATATTGAAATCTGGCAAAAAAGACAACATATCACAATTCTCTCAATAAAATCAGTAGAGAAAATGAAATGAGTGTCAGTAAAGGCTTTAAGATTGTTTCTGAGAAAAACATATTTTTTTTCCTCTTATCTGTTCTTAGTTCCTAAACTCACTTCATATTTTAGTATGTAATTTGGACTTACTGGCTTTTTAATAGTTTGTACAATAGATACAGCACAAACAAGTTATTTAGTGCTCCATTGTAAAGACAGGTGGGAATCCAAAATTGCTTTAAGAACATAATTTCCTGATATGGAGAAGCATTTTTAATGTGCCATCTGTATTTATTGTGCTCTTATAGTAAAAAGTTTTATTAAGAAAAAAGTTGGGAGAGTGAAAAACAAAATGCAAATTTTCCCCCTGGTTTTGTTGTTGATGTTTGATTCTCTAGGCCAGAATCTTTTTTATTGCTTCTGTAAGTAGATGAGCAAACCTGAGTGGAGATGTGCAGGTGTAAAGCCAGCAAATATTTTCTGTGTTATGCTGTGTGGTGCTCCTGCCTCTTACCTCCTTTTCTTATAAAAAGCCAAGATTTTGAAGTAAAATCTAGAAGCTGTTCAGCAATAATTGTATTTTGCTTTTGCATCGAAGTTTCCTTAAAGTTCTTTCTGTGACAGCCTCCATTTTATGACAGGAGAGATCCAGGGAGACCAGGGGATTTTTTCAGACATGTTTAGAGAGCAAAATTTCTATGGAAAGTGCACTAGCCATTTGTCTCTTGTTATCAGGAATTGCAGATCATTTTTGGAAGGGTTTTTCTCTCTCAAATATGAGTTCCAAGAAGCCCTTTCCTCGTCAGATGGGAAAAGGTGAAATCTTTTATGGCTGCCAAAATTAGGCAGCAGTATTCCTAGAATGCTTTAAGGGTGCAATTCAAAATTCAAGCCAGGTGAAGTATGGAAGTTTGTTGTCTCTGCAAACAAATTGGCCATGGAGAGAGCATTGCAGATTGTGTATGTGGGGATGAATTCCCTTCCCTAAAACACAAGTCTGCACCCAAACTGCTCCCTGGACCAGCCTGACCATGTTCTGTGAAAGTGAAGAATGCAGGAAAATAGAAGTTTGTGTTTCAACAATGCTGGGGCGCCAGTTCTGTGTTGTTCTGGTCCTGTTTATTTCATTAATCAGGATGTAGCCAAAGAGACAGACTGGGAATTAAAAGCACAGACGGGGATCAGATGATTCGAATTTCATCTACTAAAATGCCAAAAAGCCTACTGAGCACTGACCAGGCACCTTGTGCATAAATCAGCAGTGAAAACCTAGGAACCATTTTCAGCTGGTGGAGAACCTTTACTTTCACTCCCAGGAAAAGGCTCTGTTAGATGATGAGGTATATTGGGTAAAAAAGGAAAATTCAGTGCTTGTGTGTAGTCTGAAACCCCCCTATCATGAGGGACAGTGAAGGATATGAGAACAGGGTGATGCAATACTTAGAGCAAACATAGATGCTTTGGTCCAGCTATGCTGCAGTAATCTGGATCTCAGACCAAAGCCAGACCTGCTGTAAATTCTTGGAGCTGCCACAACTCTGTTACTCACACAGCAAAATAGAAAACAAAAGAAGACAGAATAATGAAAATGTTGAATCCCAAAATGGTTGGAGCTGGAAAGGACCTTACAGATCATCCGTTCCAAACCCTTTCCATGAGCAGGGACACCTTTCACTAGAATGGGTTGCTCAGAGCCTCATTCAGCCTGGCCTTGGAAACCTGCAGGGATGGGAAGTCCACAGTCTCTGTGGGAAATATGCTCAGAAGGATACAAAAATTTATTCAGGGTCTAATCCCAAGTCACTACCAGAGTAGGAAAAATAATTCTGATGTCCTGTTTCCAGATGATCAGGTTGCTAGCTGACTTTATTCATAGCCTGCAATAGCATGCTGTTAGAGGCAGATCAAATCTCAGTGGGAAAAAAAAGCCTCTGAAAGCACCATTTTTTATTCCTTGTCCAGGCAGGGGCCAAGCTACTACAACTTGGAAAGAAAAAGCTTAAAATAATCCCCAAATAATGTTTTTCAGAAATCCCCATACTTCCATCTGTGGCACATAAAGATTACAGATGTGTCTCCTGGAGAAACTGAAATTTGGCTTATAGTTAACCAATCACTCCACTGCAGTTCTGCTGCAGGTCAGTTTTACTCTTTTTTTTTTTTTTTTTTTGTACCTACATTGTGCTGGCAGGCATCTAAGTTGAAGCAACCCTTTTGGATAGTCTAAGAAATATGTGGGTTTTTTCTCTAAGCCTGATTTCACCTGGCTGTGTAACTCTGGATTTCCTGGGCGTGTGCTGTCTTGGTTTTCAAAAAGCATTGTCTCCTGCTGACAATGAAGCCATCTCAGAAGGTGAGCTCACAGATAGCCTCAGGTGAGATCTTCTTGAGTCCTCTTGTATACAGACCTAAAAAATCTTTTCAAACTCAATCTACTTTCCTGTCAGTTGCAGCATTCCCCCTTACCCCTAGTTCCCAACCTCAGTGTCCTTATTTCCTCCCTGAATGATTGCATGAGTCTTTTCTCCTTCTGCTGCTGTTGTTGCTGTCATTGTTCCCCTTGTTATCTGGGGAAGTGTTCTGCAGCCCTGTTAAGCATCCTGAAACCAAAGGAAAATGTGTTAGGAAGTCACAAGGATGGGGAGGGATTCAGTGGGGACATCTGGTGACAATCCTGTTGGGTCAGCATCCCATGGCATTGACAGCCTGATAGTCCTAAGACCTAAAAAGCTGCAATACTGGAAAGCTGACAACTTCTGCTGCCAGAAATCTGAGGATCACTTGTCACAGCAAATGCAGGCACAGCTCCTGAGCAGTCAGGGTGAAAGCTGAGCCTGGAAGGCTCTGTGTACCTTCACCTGATGCTACGGCAGATGCAAATTGAAAAGGATCAGGCTGCAGAAGGGCTGGGCTGGTTTTTCTCTTCTCAGCCCACACCTGTGTCCAGCACTGGACTCCCCTTTGCAAGAAAAACATTGCAAAGTGCAGGAGATCAGCAAAACCCCACAGAGATGGCTGGGGCTGAAGCACCTGCCTGGTGAGCAGAGGGCCCAGAGAAGCTGAAGGTGAAATCTCACCTTGGTCAGTTAAAAAATCAAATGGATGAGGTGCTGAGCAACCTGACTTTAGCTGGTCTTTCTTTGAGAAAAGCAGTGAAACAGGTGGCCTTCAGAGCTCATTTCTAGCCTAGATTATCCTGTGCTTCTGTTCACCAATTGTTATTTCAGAGTTCTAATAAAAATTCTGGCCACTGATATGATTTATGTTTTTGGACAAAGTTAAAAAACAAAAAAAAAAGGACCAGGAAAGATTTAATGGTTAAAGCTGCTGATCAGTTAATGGAAACCATTTAGCAAACAAGTCTTCTGTGGACAACAAAAGGGAACAAAAATTTGTAAAGTGCAAAAAAAAAATACTACATAATTAATTCTTTTGGAAAAATAGAAGAATTTCAGGGGACTCAAAATAGCAAATGTTGATGAATAAATAAGTTAATTGAAGACTTTTGATTCCAAAATCACCAGAGTAGGGTTTTGTTGGTTTTCTGTTGTTTTATTTTGGTTTTGGTTTTGCTTTGTTTTTTTTTTGTTTGAGTTTTGGATTTTTGTTTTTATTTTGCTTTTTTTTTTTTTTTCAACCTAAAATGCGAACTTGTAGCTTAGAATTGAGTTTTTCAGTCTTCAGAGAGAAGGCTCCAGCTCAGCTCCATTTTTTTCCATCTGCTTCTAATATATAATTACAGGAAAAACCTGTATATACTAAAATGTAGAGGAAAAATCTCTTGATGTCACATCATGTGACCACAGAGGGTTTGTCAGAATCTCTGAGCAAGCAGCACCAAAAACTTCCAGGGCTGTACTTTGTGAACCAGTAGAGCAAGTTTTCACTCACCTGGTAGAGTGAATTCCCTTCCCTACTGCCAAATGGTGAAGTTGCCTCTTTGTTCCACTATTGATTGCAACCATTTTTCATCATCTGAATCCCCAGCCTTAGAGTGAAATTTGTCAGGTTTATCCTCTGCCAGAAGGTCATCTTCAAACAAGTCCAGCTATTTTTTGTATAAAATACATATTAGGTAAGAAACCTGCATCCCTTTTCACCATCTTTTCTTCCTTTCACCACCATTTATTCTTATCAAAACATTTTGATTTAATCTGCATGTGTGGCTGATGGAATAATTCTTAGATTGAAGCTGGACACTTTTTGTTTACATTTTATTGTCATTCCTCCATTAAGCTGAGGACAATCTAACTCTATTTATGCTGCCTCTGAGCTTTTCCCTTTCAATTCCTGCTGAAATATACTTCAGATCCCTGCATGGCAATTGGGGTAGTTTAGATTTCAAAATGGACTGCTCCCAGAAGAGTCCTAAAAAACCCTCAGGGTCCAGCTATTTGTGACATCCATCACTTGTTTGTGAGGTGGCATATGCAGGACCTCAGCTAACCCATGGCACTGGTTACTCTGTAATGGCAGAACACAGACTGCAGATGGGTCTGCCTTTATTACAGATGCAAACAGGATCACTTTTACAGGCTGCAATAAAATGTCTATTACACAACACTACAGTACCTACTTCTTGGTATGGTTGGCATGGCCATGTCCCCTTCCTGTACAGGGAAATCAGAGACTCTTTAAGGCTGCCACTGGAAATACTCTTAAGTCCCACACCAGCTGTTCCATCTGCAGTTAGGTAAGCAGCATCTCAGGGCTGTAGAGGACATGTCCATGAACTTGGGAGACAGTCATTGGACTGGGAATGCTTCACAAGAATCTCCTGCCTTTGGGGTCTTCAAGGTATCTGTGGAGTCAGACCGAGTGCTCACTCTTATAACCACTCAAGTCCTGACAGTGGCTGGCAACCAGAAACTGATAAAAAAACAGATGGAAAAAGCCTTTCCACATGGGGCCCAGCAAGTCATTAAAAGGAAGAAGGACCTGCCTTCCTCAGGGTGCACCAGGTGGAGACCTGATTAAAAGATGCACAAAGCATGGACTGAGGCTGCAAGAGCTGTCTTGCTTTCTTGTGCTGCTTTGGATGAAGAAGTAGATGACCTTTAAAGTCCCTTCCAACCCAACCCATCCTATGATTCTATGAACAAAGCATGCCCAGTTGCAAGCCCAGCTGTCTGTGAGCATAGCTCACCTGTTTGTTTGGGCATCTAGGGGTGTGTGCATATGTAGACATCTGTAGAGAAAGGCAGAAGGAGAATTCATGTTGGAACAGCTGAAGCTCTGGTAGAAATCAGAAAGGTGGTGTGTGTAAGGGGTGCTAGCTACCCTCTCACTGGAATCTAAAGCAAGCTCAGACAAAGAGGTCAGTACAGTTTCTGAAGATGTTAAGTACTTCTAGCACAAGTGGCTGGTGCTGCAGATGCTTCTGGTTTCTTGTCTTTGCTGAAAAGGGAAACGATGCAGTAAAGAACAATTCTTTCCTGCAGTAAGAAAAATAGCTTTGCCAAAGGAAATAGAGACATGCTGCCATTCACATTGCCTAATGACTTAAGATAATGTTCAAATTCAGATCAGTGATGCTTGGTCCGAATCAGGCAGAAAAAGGCATTTACCCTTGATGTCTTACCCACACAAGTGAGCAGGCAAATAATTTACCAGTCAGTGAAGTAGATTTAACAGAGGGTTTCAAAGATGTTTTTAACCACCTCTACTAAGAGTTACCACCTTCCAGGCCTGCCTTGGGAATTGGTGACTCTGAAAGAGCAGCACTGTGCCCCCATCCACTGATCCAAAGCTCTGACCTTGATGTAGTGAAATAAGAATGGGACCAATGCCTGTTTTTTGTGAATTGTTTCATAAAAAATGCTTATCCCTGCATAATCTCTGGAGCATCTGAAGTCACTTGGGTTAGTCCCTTAACTACACAATTTCATAGTAAATTGTATGAAACACAGTAAAAGAAAACCACTGTAGACTGGACTCTTGCTAGAGAGTGATGGTGCAGTCCCATGACTTTCCTTACCTGGAATCTCGACACATCATCCCACAAGGCAGCCCAGCTATTGACTTCACTTTGAAGGATTTCTTGGAAGCACAGGCTTTTTCTTTTTGTTCTGCTTCTATGTTAGTAACCAAAAAAATCCATGAAGGAAATCAATGTGAATTAAAAATGTTAACTCCCAGTTATTATAAAGGGAATGAAGAGAATACAGTGAGATGGGTACCTTAATTGTATATCTTTCAGAATGTCTGAAAAATATGGGTTTACTTGCTATACTTATTGCCTTTATTATCCAGTACAGTTTTTAGTCAGAAATATATGGGAGTCAATTAAGGTTTTGAAGAAAAGTTTTCTTTTCTTTTCCAAACGAAAGTGTCATATATCATGGAATATCAACTCCAGTGTTAGACTAGCAGAAATTTACTGCATCATGTCCCCGCAGTGAAAATTTGCAGCTAGATTAATGTTCCTTTAGCTGGCATTAAATCAATTCCATACAAATGCTCGTATTTTCACCAGTGACATTCTGCAATAGCTGATGTTTTGTAGGAGCTGTAAAGAAAAAAATCAGAAGATTTTGTTCAAGCTTCATATATAGGTATGTACATACAAGTAAACAAGCTGCTCCATGCTTCACTTGCTGTGAAAAAATCTTGAGTTTTTAAATTCGGCCAACTCTTTGTGTTTTTCATGGCTATACACAGCTTATTATCAGCACACCTTCATGTAGTTGAGAACCATCTAGAGTTACATAGATCTAATATAGATAGAATTAACATTTTCTTTTTTCCATCAGTTTATTGGAAATGTTTTTGTTATGAAACTTGCATGTCAGCAATTGACATATTGGGCTAAAACTGTCACATCTTCCTACCTATTGCTCACCACGCTGTAGCTGATTTCATCCTGGCTGGTTGTCAGGGGATCCATGAGATAACAACCCTCAGTGGCAAGACACGAACTGCCCACAGAGGTTCTGCATGTCTGTGGGACTTCACCTCCTGACCAGGGCACAGCAATCTCCAAAAAGGCCATTTTTCTCCTGAATTCTCCTTCTCAAGAAAGGATGCTGAGGAGAGCAGAGTCAGCTCATTCAGGATGCTCTCATGGAGCAACCCCTGCAGCCCTGGGGACAAGGACAGTGCCAGCCACCTAGGGCATAAGGAGTGGTTTGTGCAGCAGAGACATCACCACGACATCACTGGTGAACAAGCCAGTGGAATTTTCTCTTCTCAGTTACCTTTTGAGAGATAAACCCACACTGCTTGCCTTGGTCACCAGTTGCTGAAAGTGCCCCTCTTGTACTGAAAGGGCACTGCTGCTTGACACGACTCCAGGCAATGTGCATTTTCAGGAAAAAAGCCATTTCCTCATCAAGAGGTCTGAAAAAGAAAACTTCATTTTATGTCACAGTAGTAAAGGAGTGAGTCTAAAGTGTGGACAAACCACTGTGAGTGAAAGGAGAACCAAGCCTGAGACTTGCAAGTAGCTTTAATGTGGATTTGCAATTGAGGAAGTTTGTAGTCAGAAATATATGAGAGTCAATTAAGGTAATTTTACTGACATAAATGTCAATTTACTGACATTTGTGGATTTACAGGCACTCAAGTACAGGTATATTGTGTGCTGAGACACCCTAGGATGTACAGATAATGTAGCAAAGACAGATTAAAAAACATGGATATCTCTAAATATGCCCAGGGAAAAATTATTCATTTTCCAGCATTTCTCAGTGTAATGAGGGACCTGTGAAGAATTTTGAGGTCTCTTGGAGGGAAAATTAGTGGAAAGTGCTGATCCTGAAAGCCAGCCTCAGGGTGCCAGGGAACTGATCTTGCCCCTTTATTTTTGTATGATCTCCATTCTGTAGTATCTAAGCATCTCACAGGCATGGCCAGCTCTCAAGGAAATAGGAAACACTCATTGTATTCTAGAGGAGGGAACAGAAATATAGAGAAGATTACCAGAAGAAAAACTGATTGGCATTAATATGCAGGGCTCCAGGTGATCAGCCACCATCCTGAGGTGTTTTGACTTTCCTTGTGTATCTAAAGTTTATGGCAGAAGGACTCTAGCTTGGAAAAGCAGCCTTTTCTGCACAGGTAAAAACTGGCAGGTAAGGTTTCCTTGGAAGCTGCTCAATGCTGATGAATTATTTGTGAAGTTTTCATGTTCCTAAGGTCATGTATAAACTCTGTCACTAACCTGGGTAACAAACTTGAGCTGCCTAAATGCCTGTTTTACATGCACTTTTCTGTCTTTCTCTTTTTTGACTATGTTGTTAATATCAGATAAAATTGTTCTGAGGCATTCAGAAACAATAGCATCGTCCAGTTTTTTTCAAAGAAGGAATTCAGTTTAATGCTCTGGTTTCATAGGTCCTATGTCACTATTTCTTAAACCTTTGTCCTTGTTGTGATACGTTAAGTTTTGACAGCACAGAATAAAGTTGATTTTTAATCTGGAAGGAGAGGTTTGGGGATTTTTTCTGACATGTGAGGCAGCAAAATTATAAATTAGGATAAATTAATGGGTCACAAGGAAAAAACCACATTAATAATTTATTTTTACAAGTTGCTTGAATGACTTAGCTGTGATCAGCAGCACTGAGCATAAAGAGAAGCTTCTTACATATATATTATCATGGCAAATCAAAATTATCCCAACAGAGATCTTATGAATGTGGTTCCTTCTTAATACGTATGTCTTGGGGTTTGCTTTCCCCCTTCCCCCAATTAATGTATGATTTTCAGTGGTAGGTGAACTGTGCACTAGGAGAATCATAAATGAAAATCTAACTGCAAAAATTCAAGGATATGACAGCCTTGCAAGACTTAATGCAAGATCATTAAATATCTTCCAGTCCTGTGCATGCAGCAGCCATTGCACTGGTTCACACACATCAACCTGCTTTATTATTTTAAGGAAGGATTTCACATTTTCCACATAGATGACTGACTCTCTAAAACTAAAAATAAGCTGCATAAGAATTTTATTTCTGATTTGGAATCTGTGCAATGTGTTTTATCCATTAATTTTTTATCTCTGTTGTTCTTTTAGGGTTTTTTTTAATATAGTTTTTATGGCATATATATGGTCTAAGAAAAGAAAGTCTCAGCATCGTAATAGTTTTAGGCTTTGTTCTTGAAGTGTTCAATTTTTTATCTTCTGTGCTACTTCTTGGGGTTTATTTTTTGCTTATGTATGCACATGCATGCATTATCCATACACATGCTTCTCTATCATCTCAATTGCCTACCCTGCCTTTTTTATAAATCAGTTTTAAAATTACTGACTATTCTCTGTGTCATATGCAATTTAATACAATATTTATAATCATGGTGAAATGAACAATCACGCAGTGCTCTTCCGTGAATAGTTTGAAGCAATCTTCATAAATAAGGATTTAATAAAAAACAGGTTTCATTTTTTACACTCTAATTAAAAATTAAGAAGAAACAAAAGAAGAGCAATAAAACCAGACTGAATCCTTCTCTAAATTGCATACAGTAACCTGATTGGATTCACTGGATTTACTTTTATTTAGAATGTGTGCAAGGGAGAAAAGCAGAGCTTGGAGTAGCCATTCCTGAAATGGAGAGTGAGCTGCAATAACAGGGTGGTAATTAAGGACTGCCCCTAGTGTGCTCCTTCCAAGGAGCTCGTGTGCCTTTGCTCACTCTCCGAGAGTGTTACCTGAAAATTCATTAAACACAGAGCTCCAGGTTTAGCAAGGCAGCCCACAGAGCAGCAGAGACCAGGGAAATATTTGTCACTGTTGTTTTATTGCAGCTCAGTTGACTGATAACAGTGGGTTGTGGTGTCTTGGCTGTGAGGACCCCACATCCTTTTCTGGGGTCCTGATTTTGTGCTTCCCTACCTTTGCCCTGCTCTGTTGGGTGACCTGTAGTGGGCTGTGGGAATTTGATTCATCAGGGACTCCTTATCCACAAGGAGCTCATTCTCAGCCTCTGGAAAAAAAAGTGTCTGAAGTGGAGTGGTGCAGATGGGATGTTCCAAGGTCGAAGCTCAAATTTTACCTCCTGCTCAGAGGGGTTCTCCATAAGTAATGTGGAATATGCACAAGGAACTGGAAGGATAAATTAGAGTGGAGAAATCCTTGTCCCCACTCTGAAAATGACCATTGAGTTATCTTCACCTTTTCTTCTCCATTGTCTTTTGCCTCCTATTGTGCCCAGCTCTGGTTCCCCAACACAGGAAAGATGGGGACCTGTTGGAGCAAGTCCAGATGAGGCCAGGGAGATGCTCAGAGGGCTAGAGCACCTCTCCTGTGAAGCTGTAAGACTTGGGGTTGTTGAGCCTGGAGAAAAGAAAGCTTCAGAAAGAACTTCCAGCATCTTCCAGTACCTAAAGGGGACTACAAGAGGTCTGAAGAGGAACTTTAGACAAGGGCATGGAGTGACAGGTCAAGAGGAAAGGCTTAAGCTGAAGGAGGGGGAGGTTAGATTAGATGCAAGGGAGAAAGTCTTCACTGTGGGCATGGTGAGGCACTGCAACAGGCTGCCCAGAGGTGCTGTGGATACCCCAAGCCTCAAAGTCTTCAAGGCCAGTCTGGATGGCCTTGGAACAAACTGGTCCAGTGGAGGATGTCCCTGTCCATAACAGGAGAGTTGGAACAACATGATTTTTAAAGTTCCTTTCAACCCAAACTGTTTGATGATTCTATGGGGCTTTTTCTGTTGCTTTGTGAAATCTACATAGAGACAGAATAATAAAGTTTTCTGCATTTTCCCCCTGAATGAACTCCATAGGCATAAGCCCACATTTTACTGGTTTTAAAAGATTTATTTCAGTTCCTTCTCCTATTGGGTATTTTTTGTGGTTTTAATTCTTTGTCATTTGTTAGATGCCAAGCTAATTTGTGAAAAGGAAATGGAAACAGATATTCTCAAATTCATTGTATTGGATATGTTCAGCATTTCTAATGCTCTTTTTCCATGTTCAGCCAGAAGACACAAGATTTCTTTAGGGGAAAAAAAAAAAAGAAAAAAGAAAATAGAGAAAGTGTTTTTTTGAGCAGCAAGCTCAAATCTTAATTACTTGAGACATCCAGAGTTTGTTTCAGATATCCACACAGGTGAAGAGGGGTTGTTCATGTCACCTTCCTGTAAGTATATGAAGACAAGAGAGGAAACCATCTGGCAAATGAAGGCAGTGGAGGTGGGACTGGATGATCCTTAGGGTTCCTATGAACTTAAACAATTCTATGATTCTGTGATTATTATGGCACAATCAAGGGCAAATGTGGGTAATAACACTTGAGAGGTATTCAAGACTGTTTTTAAATACATAATCCTTTTCTTTCATGGGAGAATGAGAAAAGCAAAACCAAAAGAACACAAACCCCAAACTTATTTTCACCTCCAAAACAGTCTGGTGTTGAGTGATTTTGGGCAAATCTGAGGAAACCAAGGTTCACTGCTTCTCTGGAAGGAACAGATGAGCCTAAAATGCTGTTTGTATCCAATCTCTGAACCACTGAAAACACCTTACGAGTCACTGTGTCTTGTTTGAATCTGAAAGGGTTACTTGTATGTCTAGAATTGCCATTTATCCAGTTCAGAGAAAAATCTTTCCTCACTGGGAGTAAAACCCCACAATTTTCACACTGTGGAAGAAAATAACAGGAGAGGACTGGACCATCTCACCTTTTAAAAAATAAAGCGTTCTTTATAGGACAGCACATCTCATATGGAAGTTAAACACTTTTGATCTGCTAAATTCTTAAAAGTGTAAGTCTTCATCCTAAGGGAGCGAATTAAGTCTCTTATAAATTAAAATGTTCTCATTTGGATTATTAAATAGTGTCTTAATGGGAAAAGAACCAAATTAGAAACGGGGCTTTTAGTGTGAAAACTGGGAGGAGGGGTGTTATGAAGCTGCTTTCTCTTTGGAACAATGGAAAAGGCTTTCCATGTTTTCAAGGCAATTATTAATGGTCAGTCCTCAAAGAACCTTACAAACATTACTGAGGTGTTGAAATGCTGCATGTGAGAGGCAGGCAGTGTTTGGGCTGATGGAATTGAGCATCACAGAGGGAGCCTGGGGCCCGTGGAGCTCAGAGTGACTGGCAGCTTGGAGGTTATGTGGGAGCTGTAATACCATCAAGGCTGAGAGGCTAAACCCTTTCTAAGAGCAGCATTGAAGTCACTTACCTTCTTAATGCTTTTGCAAATGGTGCTCATAATTTTGCAAGATGACTTCACCTGGATAAGAACTGGAGACAGCCAGAGACAGAGACTGGGTGCAACATAAAGGTTTTTCCTCAGTTAATTATTGTTAAAATGAAGGATCATAATAAGGAAGTCAGAATATAACCCTCCAAAGAGCACATTTGTTTATGCTTTATCTACCTACATGTGCTAGCATTTATTATTTTCTGTTGCAAGCAAGCAATAATAATCCTGTGTCTGGCTTCATAAAATGTATGAATTTGCAAATATGTCTGTGTCAATATATAGCAATGCACAGTTGGCTAGAATTTGTTTGCATCTATCTGTATTTCTTCAGAGCTGATCTCAGCTCCTATCCAATATAAACCTGTCAGGTTGTCTGTTGTGCCAGGAGATCATTTATATTTCCACTTGTGCACAGTTAAATCATTGTTTCCAAAAAGTCCAACTCATTCTTCTCTTTGTTGAGTGTGTGTGTGTGTGTGTGTGTGTGTGTGTGTGTGTGTGTTCCTCTGTCTTTCTTTAGTTCAAACAATACTGTGTTGGCAACTGCCCAAGAAAATTTGGGCACTCAGCATCAGAGCTGTTCCATCATTAAAGTCTTTCAGACATATGCAGACATTGAGAGGTTAAGAGAGAAAGTTTCTTGTTTGATGCCTTATGCTGACTCAGAAAAAATTTTTACTAAAGCCTTGTGGGATTAAGGAAGGGGGCTAAAATCTAGTCTGATTACATCAGAATTGATTAAATGTGCTGTAATCCTCATTCTCTGATGACAGACTTTTAACTGAATTTAGTTTCCCTGCACTACAGTTTAAAATGAAGTTCAAGGGCTTTAGTAACTAAAGCCACAGAATTACAGTCTCTCTCTGACTCCTAAATGTGAAAAAGTATGATATGAGAAAAAAAGGTAGATAGTATCAAAGTCATTATTTTGACAGTTTTATCACAGTACAAACAACTGCTCAGGTTTCTGAGTATTCACTGAGAGGTATTTCTCTCCTTTTTTTGCATTCTTCAATTTAGGTCAGCCTTTCAAAGCAAAGGTAGTCATTCTTTTTAGAGGCACAGCACTATTTAACTTGCCCTTTCACAAGCAACTCAAGGTGTTTTATTGTCATCTGAAATGTGACAGTAGAATCCTCCACTAGCAAAATGCAATCTTTTTTCTAGAACAATCCCCAAGTTCTAAAGATCCAATCAGTAAGAAAAAAATATATGTTAAAAATTGAAAGATTTGAACCGCAAAAAGCAGAGACATGCAACTTTGCTGCCTATAAAGCATTTCCCACAAGGGGTTTAAAAATCCAGGCAAGATTTTCCTCCTTTACAATATAATATTTATAAAATGAAGCCTGTCATGCCATCATTATGTTTGTCAAGTGCAGGCTCAGTGACTCTTCTGCAGAGGTGAGGTGGCAGCAGATATCTCGAACTGGAGGTGCAGCCAATTACATTCAGCAAGTTGAAACATGGCAGACCTTTAAAAGTGGATTTCTCCCACTTGCAGAAAAAAAATTCTCTTTTGCTTCTTACTGAGCAAAAAAAATTTCTCTTTTGCTTCTTCTTCTTCTTCTTTATTACAACTTAGTCTGACTGCAGCATAAGGATTTTTTTCCATTAATCCCCCTGGCAGAGAATGGAGCCATATTGCTTAAAGTGTAGCTTTAACATTGAGGAGCTTCTTTTCTTCTTTTTTGGTATGAAGAGACTTGGATTTTCCCCTCCTCAGACAGCAGTATTGAAGAACCATGGAAAAGTAGGTCTTTGTGTGATACAGATGCTTCTTCATTTAAAATTTAAACACAGCTGCTCTTTGCTCCACTATAGGATGACTGATAATATGTCATTTCTTGGTCTGTTTGGCCCAGCAAACATCCCTGATCCCACTGGGCACAGCCCAAACATCCTTGTACTTATCCTCCAGCAAGAAAATGCTGGGACACAGAGAGCTGGTTTTCTTTTTTCTCCATGGGGAGCTCTGTCTTATTACAGCTAAATCTGAAAAGCTTCAACCCTGACAACAGCAGATGAAACCTATTGGTCCTGGCATGATGTATCTTCCTCATAATCATGTGTGTGTGTGTGTGTGTGTCCTATTAGGGGTAATCAGGGTTATGTATTGAGAGCAGATGCTCTTTAACCAATAACTGTCTCATACTATTATGTCTGGATTTATTTAAAAGCTGTTGTCTACCCATACCATGTGAGCATTAGAGTGCAGATTTCCACAACAAACCATTGAGAAAATTGTCAGTGCTGCCGATTATCACAGTGCAAAGATAAATTTCAGATTCCTAAGGCTGACTTTTTTTCCCAATTTGATTTCAGTGGTGTAAAACAAAAGGAACCACAAAAGACAAGTGCTCCCTTTACAACAAAGCTGCAGTTCAAAATTGCCTCGGATATGAGAAGGTGCACCTCAATGTTACATTGCACTTGGACTTGTGCATGGGTGGGGTTTTGACCAGAGTTAATAAAAAGGCAGAGGCTGGGGAAAGGAAAAAATTAATCTGTGATAAGTTTGCTCTTGGGTTGAAAGTGCAATTTGGTGTGAGCTGGGTTTGCTCACTTCTCCATGTCAGTGTCATGAAGTATTGCAAAGCTCACTTTCCAGCTCAGGTCACTCAGGGCAACAGGTTACAAAAGCCTCTGGGAGAACTCGGGGGAAAGTAATGGGAAATGCTGTGTTTCATAAAAAAGGCAAAGAAAGAGAGAAATAGACATAGAAAGGAGTGTGTGGGTGAAGAAAACCAATAACAAAACACATTTACTGTGCAAGGGCAGCTCAGCATGGGAAGCTGAAGTGAGTCAGGGGAAAGTAGAGGTTTTGTTATCACACACATTTTTCATCTCAGTTCTCATCTCTCCCTACACACAGAGGCAAATGGATGGGCTCTGTCTACATGGCACAGGATTTCACATTTCTCCTTGAGCAGTGACTGCAGATCTAGAAACTCAGGGCTGCCCTGGGTTCTGTTATTTTTGGAGGTGTATGCCTTCTCTTCTTGAGGCTGTGGACTTCCCTGATCTGCTGCATGCAGACATAGCTAGATCTTTTTAAAAGCTACTTATGAATCATAAATCCCCTCCCTCTATGCCACATGAAGTCTCATGATGCACAACATCTTCTGAAATTTAGCCCAGAGTATATAAGATTCTCAAACTCACTTTGCAAAATGCCTTTATGGCTGGTTCTTCACTGGCAGGTGAGGCTTCATGAGGATTCAGGTAATGTCAGCTAATGTAGAAAGGAGAGCTGTCTGTGCTTTCTCTACCACAGAGTCCTGGGATTATTTCCTACTATAGGAGAAAAATGAACAACAAGAGGGAAAAACTGCAACCTCCTAAATTATGTTGTTTTTTTTTAATGTATTTACTTGTTTACATAAAGCTTGTACCACCAGACAGAAAACCTCAACAGAACTTCTAATTAGAAGGCACTCAGAAACCCAGTCCTTATTTCCACAGAGATACCAGCACAGATGTATGGACACATTCACACGCTGGGGTGACAGTCCAGAGAGGACTGCACAATTAGGATTCACTGTTGTCTACACAACACACAGGACTCAAAGGTGGTACCTCTCCTTCACAGGCAAATCCTCTGTTCTCTCCTAGGTGACCAGGAGCCAGCTTTGAAGAGGAGTCCATTCTTTATGAATCGATAAGAAAAGATCTTAACACAGTGTTCAACCTCTGGCTTTATAGCAATCCAGATTAATTCAGTGACAGTTGCCAGTAAAAATTAACATTTTTCCATTCAGATCCTTAATGGGTTCAAATGCATGGCTTACCCATACATTTTTAGGCAGGCCTGTTTAAATTCTGGGACTGACTTACTTTGTGCATAAAACAATTTTTTTTTTAAAATAAATATAATGTGCTGCAGAGGGTAAGTACATGCCAGTGGTTAAATTTACTGAACACTCCAGAGCAGCAGCAAAAATGACCTTTCTGGCTGGGTCTTTAGGTGAGCAAAAGAATGTTTCTCTGATGTTTCTGTCTGGTGTTTCAACCTTGCAGGGCCATGTTTTTGCAGCACAGATGTCTGAGCAGCCTCCCAAAGGCAGAGGTGAGCAATTCCTTAGGGGAAGCAAGTCAGGCATTTAAGAGATGAAGAGTTGTTGAATTCACAGTACTTCTGTCTGCTTTTCTAACCCAAACCCAGACTTAACAGATGGGTCCTAAGGTCTGTTTCATGACCCCCCATGCTGTCAAAGAGATCAGAAATCCCCACTGCAGTTACTGGAAAGTTCCCTTGTTCTCATCTGTTATGGACATTGACTCCCTGGGGAGAACATGGAAGTCAAGGAACTGAGTAAGGCTGACACTCTGGTAGTGAGCTCACAGGATGGACCCAAAATGTTATTTTTTATTTTGGGATGGATAACTTAATTTTTCCTCTTTTTACTTTTTAATTATCTTTTCTGGTCTTTCTCAGCTTAAAGCTATTAGCACAATAGCAATCTGCTTAAAGAAAGGCCAATTAAAACAATAACCAAAAAAAAAAAAAAAAAAAAAAAAAAGGAAAGTGATGAGGTAGGTCGCTTTGCTATGAACTCATTAGTAAACTGTGCAAAATGCAGAGCCCCAGAAAGCTTCCACCAGCAGCCCTTGATCTAAGGATGAGTGGCTCTATCTCCTCTTCTGCAATTGCAGCCTTTGCTTCAGTTACATTATTTCTGCTCAGCTTGACTATGTTTTTCTATATTTCCCCTGTCTATTTTCTGAAGAGGCAATTGTTGTGAATGGTGGAGGAGGTTGAGTGCCTGACTGAAATAAAGGAAAATTAGTTTTTAAGGAGAGCAAATTGGATAGAATAGGACCCGTAAGGATAACAAGTTGGCGATAATTCAGTGTAGTCTTCCTGTTCTGCTCCTGTTTATTAAATATTCTTATTGACTTCTGCTTCTCAGTACTCTCTGTTCTAGTGTACTAAATTACAGTAACTGAATATTCTGTCTACATATGCTGACTGGTCATTTGAGAGATGAGTGCACTTAAGACAGAAATGTTTTCCTTTAGTCCTTGGATCCTTGAAATGCCTGTTATAAAATGTACATCTGCAAGAAGGCACTTCTCCTTGCCAAATGAGATTTAATGCTGAAAAAGCTACAGAGCTAAATAAAATAATAAATTTTTAGGAGGAGCCTTCTTTTTGACTCATATTGCTTTTTTTCTAGCCACTGCTAGATTTTTTTTTAGGAATTAATGCCTGCATACCCATATTCTCCCTCCAATAAAAGAAGTCCTAGTACAAATATATACCATGAAGCTTATTTTTCCCTTGATATGGCCTGTTGATGGAGTTTCTCAAACTTTATACATTTTGGTTTCTGTTGCTTAAGTAGCAAGATGCTCTGAGTGTCAGCTTCTTTGGCAATGAAGGGTAAACCATACTGGGCCAAGGAATGCTGTCAAGCACAACCAGGAATTTAGCCCTCATGTTTAACTCTTACTGTTTTCTCTGAAATAGTTTTGACAAGCACATTTAAAATTCTTTTGGGTGTTGCCTGGATGTGACAAGAGGAATAAGCCAGTGACTGCTCTCAGTAGACAGCACAGGTGACATCATCCTGTTCTTGGGTGAAAAGCCTTGCTCCATGGATTTCTACCATGGTTTCATGGACAGACAACAGGTCTTGGTTAGTTTTCTTTACTACTGCAGAGTAGATTAAGTGTTCCATCCTTCTCCCCTTTTCAGAAGAAGGGGATAGAGAGAAATTACAGTTCTCTCACATCCCTAATTTTCATGGTTCAAGACCAGGTAGAATGGGGCTCTGAGCAGACAGGTCTGGTGGAAGGCACTCCTGCCCCTGGCAGGGAGAATTTCACAGCCTTTCCACCCAGCCTGCCCATTCCCTGGAGGCAGGGAATTTCCCACAGGGGTACAGCTTTGAGGTCCCCCCTTCTGATGAAAGAATTGAAGCCAATTCTTCTAAGGGCAGACATGTGACCGTTAGGAGATTTTACAGGAGTGTGGAATTTTCTTAACTATAATTCTCCTTCTTGAAATCACTTTTATCTGATATGTTGGTTATTCTCTGAGAACCCTTTTCACAATGAACTCCCAGAGGAGAAAATGAGGGGACAACTGCTTTCTTTCCTAATCTCAGTTAAGCTTGTTTGTTAATCTGATGATGAATTGCTCAGCAAACTACACAGAAAAAAAAAAAAAAAAGTGCTCCTCCATTTGCTCAGAGATAAAACTTGCGGGCTCGTGAGATATTTGGCACTGAAAATAGTCACATTTATGAACTTCAAGTGCCTCCAAATACAGAAGGAAGAAGTACATTACTTTGGGAACATATTTAAATTTATAATGTATAAATATAAATTCTATTCCTCAATGCCCTCTTTTTATAGGGCTGCCTTTATTCCCTGTATTAGTGGTTGTGATTTGTCCTTGCTTCTCCTGGAGGACCATTCCTTGTCTTCCATTGCTGAACTGAATACGTGCTCCATCTTGCTTTGCTGTCTCTGCAGCAGAGGCCAAGCCTGCATCCAAAAGGGAATTCAACATCCTCAAACTCAGCATTGAGCAGTGAGTGATTTGGAGGCAGCTGTTCAGCAAACATTCATCTTGCTGTCATTGATCTCTCTCTTCCATTCAGAGGATCAGCCTTTTAAACCAAATGCAAGACTCTCCCACTGAATTAAGCCCCAGGCTCCAACACTTCTCACCAAAGCCATGAGAATTTCCCGTCCTTAGAAATCCATTAAGCATATGCAGTCTTTTATTAGGGGGAGGATAATTTTTCCAGTAGGAACTAGAATCATACAATCATAATGGCTTGGGTTGTAAGGGACCTTAAAATATCATCTTGTTCCAACTCTCCTGCCATGGGCAGGACACCTTCAACCAGACCAGGTTGCTCAGAGCCCCATCCAACCTGGCCAAGGATGGGGCATCCACAGCTTCTCTGGGCAGCCCGTGCCAGTGTCTGAGCACCAACACTGTAAAGAATTTCTTCCTCATATCTAATTGAAATTTACTCTCTTTCAGCTTAAAGCATTTGTCATCCAACTAGTTGCCATTAAAGACAAGTAGTTAGTCATCTGTTTTCAATGGCTTTATACAAAATTGCATGCAAGATTAAAATAAATGTATCTAATTAATTGATCTATGACGTTGTACCTTGCCAAGTACCTGATCTCTGGTACCTCAACTTAGGGAAATGCTTGGGAGTAGAAAACGTTCTTTTCTCCCTCTATGGATTCAAGTTTTAAGTTTTATACCCCTGGGATTCTTTAAGCCAGTTAAGATCTTGAAAGTGTGTTGCTCATCCTTCCCAGTTTAAGGTAACCCACAGCTCCACTTTGTAGTTTTTGGAAAGAAGAGTAGGTGCCAGCTCCCATGTTTGCATCAGAAGAATAATTTTGAATTACAAACCCAACCTGTCAGGCTCAATTCTTTCTCAAGGTAGAATTCACACCCTACAATTGAGATGCCTATTTTATCACTCTCTTGAGGCAGAAAAAATGAAATTAGGAGCACTGAAGTGACCTGGGTAAAAACAAATTTTTAGGCACAGCAGATTTCTTCCCTGAGTTTTTTCAAGATGCAAGTTGTCACTTGCTTCCTTCTCTGTGTCACAGGGACTAGATCAGGAAGAGTTCTTCTGAGTCATTCTCTCAAGTCTTCTATTGCAGAAAACCTCACCACCTAACCTCCAATTTAATAAACATAGAGTAAATTCAAATATATATAGTTACCTTGCAAAATTTTAATTTCTCTTTCATGATTCAAAAATCTTGAAAGATATCTAAAGAATATGGATTCTGATCATACATAGTTGACCTTCCTCTAAATTTAACTATTTGACCTTCATATGTTACCAATCCTGAATTATTCTATATATGGAATTTCATCGAGTTCTTAGATCTCACGATCTGGTGGGAAAGAAGTGAAAATTTTATAAAACCATTGCTTTTGCCAATGTCATTAACTGCTGTTATTTTGTTATACCATGTTAATTTCTCTGAGATGCTTCAGCTTCCTCTGTTTATTCTGAAAAATGATTCAAAGCAGAAGCTCTACAGAGAAGCCAACAGTTGGAACAGAAAGAGGCAAGGAGTAATAAAAATCTGTTCAGCAAGAGGATGGGGAAGCAAAAATCACTTTTTATTTCCTTTATTACCACTACAACTGTTTCTTTGTCTTATGTTAATTGTGAAAATGGAGATCTCCAGAACACAGGGAATAAGTGGAAATATTTCTATTGTCTTTAATAGAAGTAATATTGGTTTTAATTGTCTTTAATTGTCTTTAATATTTTCATTGTCTTATTCTTGACTTTGGCACAGTTTGGATTTCAACAGAAGGCAGGAAGCATGTTTCTTGACAAGAACACATCCCTTCACCTCATATGCTAATGGTTTGTTAAATGCCACACTGTGCAGGCCAGTTGACCTCTCTGCCTCCTTGTACCCTGCTGAGACAGAAGCCACACCAAGCAAGTAATAGCAAAGGTTAAATACTTTTAGAAATTGTGTGTCTTCATCTGCTAGAATTTGAGTAAGCCCTTTAGGGTCACTCAAAGTTAAGTATTGCTTCCCCCACTCGTACTTGTGCTCTCTGGTTTTGCAGTTCCACACTACTGTGGCCCCGTAAGCCAACATTCCATTGCTGATTTTGTTACACAACTGTACATGTGGTGGTCAGGAGAATTTTTATCCAAGGGGCACAAACTAAAACAGAATGTGAAATTATCCATCCTATGGTGGCAGAGAGAAGGGTGAAGAGGTGAGATCAGTTTTGGTGTGTGTCAGTCAGCACTTCTATTTGTGCTGGAGAGGTACAGAATTATTGTGGACTTCTCAGCAGGTGTTATCAGCTTAGACTTGGCCACTATGAGAAAGAACATTTGCCTGCCATGTTCTGCAGATGTCATGGGAAACCCTCCTCCAAGTCTTCTCTTAGGTCTGACTGTGCTTTCCCCCCAGGGTAAGGACCTGGGTAAAACTGCTGCCTTTCCTATCATTATGTAATACTCATGTGGTGATAGTGGCTTGCAGGAGTTAAAAAACCCTCTCTATCCATACCTCTGCTTGATTAACAACCTGAACAAAGTGATAGGTGAAGGAAGGACAGTGAAGGAAGGGCTGCTGCTTTGCAAAGCAGCAGGGATACAGCCAGCTGCCCAGCAGAAGTCTTACAAGTCTGAGAGCATTTGGATGTGGATTTCTAGGAAATAAAGCTTCATCTGTTAACTCTGACTCTGTTTCCTCAACTTCAGGTTGTGCAGATATTTCCTAAACAAGATGCAGTAACTTCAGTAGCTATCATGTAAAGATGTGGGTGGAAAAGTTCCTCTCCTGAATTTCTGCTTCTTTAACATTTCTTCTATGAAAGCAAATAGCACCAAGTACTGTATGTCAATGCCATTAATAAGTGATATTGATGTAATCACTGATGTGATCACAGTTCAGTCTGAGCCAAAGAAAGACTCTTAGTGAGACTATAACCTGTTAAAACAGTATCCTGCTCCTGACAGCTGGTCAAGGAAGGACAAGAAAAGGCAAGGGTGACATTTTTCCTGATACAACACTCAAACACCAGGAGCCAGCACTCTGGGTACTTTTCTGTCTGAATGCTGCATCTGTATAGTTATGTTTAAAGGTGTTGATGGACTTTGTTTCCAAGAATCTGCCAAATCTCCTTTTGACATATCTGGAACTATTGACTATCTGAGCACTATGTCCTTGTGCTCTCTATGAAAGTATAAATCCCTTTTTATGTTTGCTAAATTCCTGCCTCATTGTTTCACTTATCATAGACTCACAGAACCATTAAGGTTGGAAAATACCTCCAAAATCATTGAGTCCAACCTTTGACTGATCACCACTTTGTCAACTAAACCACAACACTAAATGCCACATCCAGTCATTTCTTGAACACCTCCAGGGGTGTTGACTCCATCACTTCCCTGAGCAGCTTGTTCCAATGCTTAACCTCCCTTTCAGTGAGAAATTTCTTCATGATGTCCAAAATGAACTTCCTCTGGCACAGCTTGAGGCTGTGTACTCTCATCCTGCCCCTTGTTACCTGGAAGAAGAGCCCGACCCCCACCTCGTTACAGCCTCCTCTCAGGCAGTGGTAGAGATGAGAAGGTCTCCCCTGGGCCTCCTTTATTCCAGGCTGCACAACCCCTGCTCCTTCAGCTGCTCCTCATATGACTTATGCCCCTACTTCCTCGTATATTTAGATTGTGAGAAAAAATGCATGACCATTGCCTAGTTCCTTTCTCCAAAATTTTCTAAAATTATCTGTTTTATCGTTGTGTCTTCCCCACTTTTGTTTTCAGACAAATTTTCTGTCTAGTATCTATCCGTATAGAAAATGTCCATCTCTTTAGGTCCATCTCTTTCTTTTAGTATTTCTTCTAGTCCTATTTCTATTTTTAATATGGGATGAGAATTGATGCAGTGTATAAGATAAAGAACTATTATGTTTTTATGGATTAGAATGACAATGTTTTCTGGTTAGTTCTCTGTGCTTTTCCTGCAAATCCTCCTGATGAGGATCAGGCTCTTCTCCCAAATAACAAGTAATAGGGCAATAGGAAATGACCTCTAGTTGTGCCAGGGCATTTTAGATTGTACATTATAATAAAATTTTATCAGTGGAAGGTTTGTCAAATGTTGAAACAGTCTGCCTGGGGAAGTGGTGGAATCACAATCCTTGGAGATATTTAAAATACATGTAGAAGTGGCACTTAGAGACTTGTTTTAATGGTGACTTGTTAGTGCTAGCTTCACAGCTGGACTTGATGATCTCAGTATTTTTCCAAATAAATTATTCCATAAGTGTGTTACCCTTGCCATTCTGTCTGCTCTTGAAAACTGAGGAGGCATTTTCAAGATGTGAGTTTGTGTAATGAGGAATTTGTGTTCAACCTAATTCTATGGAAACACAGTATATTTTTTAATCTACATGCAGAAATAAAAGGGTCTCTAATAAAGTTTTTATATAAAGGCATAGGTGGGATAAAAAGTGGTAACAGAATATGAATCAAAGGTGGGCTGTGAGTTCTTACCTGATGGACTCTTTCTTGGAATTGAGAAGGAGTTTCTCTTTGAGAGGATTGGAGGTCATCGCTGAGTACAGTTCCATGGTGATTCTTGCATTCTTTGGGTGTGGACATCTCCAGGAAACACCAAATTTGAGAGACATTAGTATGGGTAAGACAGAATCTCCTACTAAGGAGAATAAAACACTGTGATCTCAGTTGTATATAGGAGACAGAAAACAGTTGAAGGAAAATATGGCACTTAAAACTGGAAGAAAAAACCAAAAAAATAAAGCAAAAACCAGGACCTTTTTCAAAATGGTTGTGTTCCAAAATGTTGTTTTCCTGCAGGTTATGGCTAATCTTGGAGCGAAGCTCATGGCACCTGTTCAGGATGCCAGGACAGAGGGTGTTGTTCAGGCAGGGATGAAGCTGTCCTTTATCAATAACTCCAGCACATTCAGTATAAACAAGCTGATTCCATCTGTGCTGCATCCTGTCATTGCCTGAACAATGCTGAAGGGAAAATCCTACGGCCCACTTACTTCCTGCTCTTGACATTTGCAGCACCAAGAGATTGAAGGCAGCACATGGTTGAAAAGAAAGAAAAGAAATGAGCTAATGGCTGAGCACAGCTCTCCCATCTTGCTGACTCCTCCAGAGATGGCAGAATAGATTCACCTGATGGTGACTCACCACCAGGAAAGCCATGATGCTGTGAATTTTAGGTGTTATCTTTGGCTCTGGTTATACTGTAAAGGGAAAGGAAATGGCAGGTGGAGGCTTTTTGTTTCCCAGTTCCAGAACTCCAAATTAATGAACAAAATCAAGATATCATTTTACATGTGATGGATCTAAGATGCCAAGGTGAGGAAAGCCAGCCTTGTGCTTCTTATGAAACACCTTCTTATGGGTTTCTTATGAAAGCAAACAAAATCCTGGGCTGCATGAAAAGGACTGTGGGCAGCAAGTTGAGGGAATCTCCACTCTGCCCTTGTGAGACCCCACCCAGACTGCTGTGTACAGTTTTGGTGCCCCCAACATAAAAAGCACAGGGAAACTGTTGGAGCAGGACCAGAGGAGAACCATGAAGTTGATGCTGATAAGAAGGCTGGAGCATCTCCCCCACAAACAAAGGATGAGAAAGCTATGGCTGTTCAGCCTGGAGAAGAGGAGATTCCAATGAGAATTCAGAGCAGCCTTACAGGATCTGAAGGAGCTGCAGGGAAGCCAGACAGGGACCCTTCATCAGAAACTGTAGCAATAGGACAGGGACTAATGGGTACAAACTGAAAGAGGGGAAATTTATGTTGGATACCAGGAAGGAAGTCTTTACTGTGAGAGTGGAGAGACAAAGGATCAGGCTGCCCCATCTCTGGAAGAGTCCAAGGCCAGGTTGGATGAGGCTTAAACAACCTGATCCAGGGGGAGGTGTCCCTGCCCACAGCAGGGGAATTGGGACTGGATCATCTTTAAGGTCCATTCCAACCTCTTCACATTCTGTCAGTCTGTGATTCTGTGACCATGCAAGCTGAACACTCCAGCTTTGAGTGAGAAAAGGAGAGACAAACATCCGGCATTCGTGGGCCTGAATAAACTATTCATGCATTAGTCACAACAACTGGGATGGAAGAAAACTGCATTACAGCAAGTGTGAGGAATAGCCATGTCTTACTTCTGCTCTTAAAGTCTGCTCACTGACTCCACTGACCCTTGCTCTAGCTCAAGGCAAGCTATTATAAAATGAAGTTACTGTGTTTCCCCTTGCACTCCAAACCACTTGTTTTTTTTTAAGGTTCTGGGAAGATTTCTCCAACCTGTTGTACTGACACCATTCAAGAATGTGATATAATGTGACTAAATTCTGGTATGTTTTTCACAAAGAATGAAAAGAAATGCTGTGTAGTCCAAGATTTAGCTTCATACCCATGCAGGCTGGCCCTCTGCCACACTGTCTGGAGCAGGGACAGACATCTCAGCTGCACCACATTGCAGACTATCCCTCATTGCATTCTTTGCTCTTTCTTTGGCAGGAAAAAAAAAAAAAAAGAGAAAAATAATAATAAAAAATCAATTTCTGGACACCTGGGAGAGATTTTTCATCATGCAAGCGGAGATAGAAGCAGCACATTCCCATGAAAAGTCTTCCTTTTCGACTCCCACCTCCAAAACCCTTCAATTTCTGCATCCTGGCTGGAAAGCAGAGGCTGTGCAGCCCCTCACACAACTGAAGGACCTATGGATGCCCCAGGCTTGGCACAGGCTGATCTCTGCAGGACAATGGCAGTAAACTCAACAGCTTTCTGCACTCCTGTGATTGCTGAACAGCTCACTGTGATGATAATCAGGAGCACCCACAGCAGGAAAGTGGCTTGGCCAGTTCTTCATTCCCCAGACACAAAGCTAAAGAGAAATGTTGTACCCAGAAGGAAGTGGTGGGTTAGAGTTATGTAGAGTGCCTGGCTAGAGCCTGGTTAATGGGGGAAATGTTCACTGAAGCCCCTGTGCAATAATTCCCCCACATTAAAAATGCATCTAAATTAAGAGGGGTATTCAGACTAAGATCTTGTACTCCTCTGGAAGATTTGAGTTAAAAAAAAGAAAGAAAACAAAAAAGGAAAGAAAAGAAAACAACAAAAACCTTTTCTTCTCTTTCCTTAGGAACATCTTGGCAAATGCACATAAGCAGCTGCAGCCTCAAGGCTGTGGCTCCACAGCTCCTCACCCACCTCCAGTTGTGTCCCCAGTGGGAAGTAATTGCCTAATGAAGCCTAAGGGTGGTTGAAGCCTAAGAGCACTTAAGGGCCAGAACAGAAACTTAGGTGTCCTCTCCTCAGAATTTCCTACTTGTGCCTCAGCTTGGAGGATAGTTTTGTGAAATCAGTTTTTAATCTCTCCTCAGTCACTGTACAGGAAGCTCAGGTGTTTGATTCTGTGTGATAGTTAGGCTGAGAATCTGCAAAGACTTGGGTGTTGAAAATATGCCCTTCTTGCTTCTCTCTGACATGTCCTTCACAATCTCTCCCCATTTTAGTGTCACAGCAACTGTTGATCTTTGATTATCTATGTGATGAAATGAAGAATTCTCATTTTTCAGGAAAATAATTGACAGCCAGAGCTGCTGAGGACTGAGGAGCCTGGTGTTATGCAAAAAACATGGAGTGAAATGAAATACCCAGACAAGAGTTCCCCTTTTTTCCCTCCTCCTTGTGGCCCCCATCTTAATAAAAAAGGGCTTTTGCCTCGTTTGCTAAATATGAGAAAATCTTTGGATGCAAGAAAGTTACATTTTGGTTTCCTCAACAAAAGTGTGACTTTTATCCACTTGATTATACCTTTGTTTGCATCAGTTTAAGATGAGTGTGCAATGTAGTCACAAGTGCCTGAATTGAGGCCCACAATTTTTTAAATCTTCTAAATGCACAAACAAGAACAGCAGCAGCAGAAACAGCAATAAAAGAACCAGAAAAACCAATAACCTCTTTTAAAAATGTTCTCATAGTAAAACTAACTCCTTCCCCCCCTAAGTGCCTGTTTTGATTGAGGTTTAGGTTGTACATGGCACCAGGTAACCCCTATGGAGAATAAAATGCAGAATACAGAGAGAATATGGTTAGAAGCCATCTCAGCAATAATAGTAATGCCAAGGAGAATATTCAGTTTTAGCAAGGGACAAATAGACCACAAGATCACACAGAATTTAGGGCAAAGGAAATTCTACCCTACATTTTTGTGGTGGTAGTGTATCATTGTAGGAGGTGCTAAGTCTGGCTTTAAAGTGCCTGAAAATATAGAAAAGAACATACATCAGAATCTGCCCTCATTATAAATTGTGTTACTTCTCTGACTTTAGCAAAAGCAGAATATTGGCTTCTAAAAGTAGATTTTAGCCTCACAGATGACTCTGATCATATACAGTGCTATAAATTGCTAATGGGCTTGTGGATTCTGTAAAGCAGGAAGGAATTGGGTGGAAAAGTGCTGTTTCCAAAAGAGCTTCTAAAAGAGGAGAGAAGTGAAATAATCAGGATTCCTGCAGAAATCCAAGGTCAGGATAGGAGTAGAATTTTAGAAAAGGGAATCAGAAGAGAATGAAAATTAGAAGGATGAGAATGGGAAGGCAGAAAAAGGGTGAAAATGACAGTAGAAATAAAAAGGTGACAAAATGTTGATCACGTGGCAAGGGCTTCAGAAATCCCTTGCTCTCTGGCTAAGCCACTTTGCCTGTGGTCCATTCACAGCTCCTAGCTGGGACCATCTCTCTGTTAGTACAAACTTCAGCACAACAGGGCCCTGCTCTCTGTTCTCTTACATCTCCAGGCATTGGCATCACACAACTAATTAACAGCAGTAATAAATGATACTGCATTGCCTCTTAACCCTCAGCATTTATTTTTCTGTGGGCTGCATTAAAAAGAACAAAAAATTAAAAAAAAAAAAAAGAAAGATTAATAATCCTCAGTCAGAGTGAACCTCCAAAGAGATGACACCATCTGGATGATTACTACTTGTTTCATTTGCATGTTGAACTCAGTACTCTTCCGACACTAATTATTGCTTACCCTTTCCTTATTCCATGACTTCTGGGGCTCTGTGTGGGATATAAATAGCCAGACTAATGACATGCTGCATGTTGCTCAGGAGACCTCATGTTAGTTTACAGCATTTCTCTGATTATTACTTTTTTAATAGAGAGAAGATAAAATACTGGTCTCACAAGCGTAACATGAGAGCCTTAATTTGTTCACATTTTTCTCAGAGCTAGTGCATGATGAAATATTTATATGTTCCTCTCTGGCTGCAGCATTTTGAATGTGCTGGGTTGTTTATTGTTGTAGTTAAGGACTGATGGGGAAAGAAGTGCTGGAGCTCTCAGTAGCAGGGTATCCATGTCAAGTGTGAAAGTAAAATGGCTATAACCATAGCAAACATAACTACAGATGGTGTTAAGGGCCTGACCTGTCCTTTACAGGTAGAGAATTTAATAATGTGTCAATTGGTGAAACATTTGTAGGGGAAGTTGCAGAGTCAAACACTGTTCTTAGCACTGAAATGCAAGACAAACATAAGGTCATTAAAATGGCTCGTAATGCCAACTAAAATAATGAGGTTTTTCGTTTTATGGAGGTGTAACACAAACTATCTGCAGTGACCAAGAGAGAAAACAAAGCCACAGCTTTTGGATGCTGCCTGAAATATTGGACACTGCTGATGGCATGCCCATCCTTGGCTAACCTAAATGTGACCTGGTCATTATCCTCTTTAAGGTTCCACCCCAGTGTGTTCGTTTCTAGCTGTAAATTTCCAATTTACAAAAATCAGTAACTGATGAGGCTTGGTGTGGCATTTCCACTGCAGTGATGACATTTCAGTGGGTTAACTCATCGCCCTCGGGATGAGTTAATAAGCATTGATTGTTATTCACTCTTTGTATTAGGACTAGCAAAGATTTCTCTCCCTGTTCAAAGCGTGGGTTTAAGACAGATTTTAGGAACAGTATCATGGCATGTGAACAAGTGTATATTCTATCTTAAAGACCAGACTGGTAATCAAAAGAAGAATTAATATAGTTTTCTGCTGGTGATTTTTGCCATAATTCCCTTGTTTGACTGTCTTCTGCCCAACTCACTCTCTGCTCAGATCCCAGCCCAGTGCTACTCTGCTGCAAGTCTGCAAGTCTCTGCAAACACTTATTTAAACCATGGAGAACAGAACAGTCTTGAAAATCACTGTTCCTGACATAGCCAGAAACTTCCAGTCCATCCTTGGTTTGCCATTGCTCACAATACTGGGACAACCTTGTAAGAAAACACGGGTGCTCTGTGGGATGTCCACCCCAAGAGATCTGAAAGAGAATCTGAAATACACCTTAACATTGTGCTCAGGAGACTCAGAACTGAATAGGTGCAAGGGGAAAAAAAAGCAAAAGGCAACTGATAGCTTTTAGTCAGGGCAGGATTTCAGATGTTCATCTTGCCTGATTCATCAGTCTTCAAATTATCCAAACCCCATCCTGAAAATTTAGGCTCACTGAAAACAGATTTCATTTCCTTAGCTATCTTTTGTAGTTCAAAGACACTCAGAAAGCCACAGCCCATTTTGAAATGTAGAATTAAACATATGTGTTCAGACATGCTCTTATTTTGGGTTAAGAGAGGGGAGGAATTTAGGGAGTCCACAGGGACTGAAAACATTCTGTTAAAGCATTTAAGGTAAAGGGGATATACTCCTCTTTGCCTTCCACTGTGCTGTTTCCCCACTGACCTTACTCTGCTGCTAGCCCAGAAGATGAAAGCACCACTACCCTTTTCTGCACTCCTTTGGGTCTCCAGTCCTTTATCTCTGCTGAAGCCTTCGCATCCACAAAGTCCAAGGACCAAGAAGTGAGGTAAGGAGAGGGAAGTCTCCTTACCACTTTCTCCTAACTTTTTGTGCACCCATGCTGTTCCAGCTGCAGTCCTGGCCCTCTGTGATTCATAAACTATCAAATTCTTTTTTTTTTTTTTTTAATAAAACACTCTCTTAAATCAAAGAATTTTGTTTCATTGCCTCCTGCTGCATGAAGGTCAAAGCCTAGTGGTGCATACTTCACTGATTCTTTATAACAGTGTGCTCTTCAAGATTGGTTTCATTTGCCATGTGTCAATGGTTTCCACTCCTGTCTTCATATAATTACAGGAAGGTGACTTGAACAACCCCTCTTCACCTCTGGGAATGTCTGAAACTATCTGTGGATGTCTACAGGTAATTAAGATTTGAGCTTGCTGCTCATGTAAAAAGTCTTTCTCTGTTTTGATTATCTTTTTTTTTTTCCCTAAAGAAGCCTTATGTCTTCTGGCTTAGATTTTATAGCTGGGCATGGAAAAAAAAATCAGTGCATTAGAAATGCTGCATATGTCAGATACAAAGAATTTGAGAATAAATGCTTCCATTTCTTTTTCACAATTTATTTTGGGCCCTAACAGAAGACAGACAAAAGAATCAAACCCACAAAAAGTAACTAATAAGGAACTATGTAATTTGAATTAAGGAGAATTATATATGGGCTAATACAAATTATCAGGGGGAAAAAAGGCAGATAATTGTAATATAATCTCTCAATTCAGAATATAGGATTTTATGGATTTTAAAATACATGTAAAAAGCCACATAGAATCACAAAATGTCTTGAGTTGGAAGGGACCTTAGAGATCATCTTGTCCCAACAGCCCTGCCCTGGTTAGGGACACCTTCCACTAGACCAGGTTGTTCAAAACCCGTTCAACCTGGCCTCAAACACTTCCAGGAATGGAGCACCCACAACTTCTCTGGGCAACCTATTGCAGTTTCTTATCACCATCAAAATAAAGAAATTCTTCCTAATAGTCTAAATCTATCATTTTTGATCTTAAAGCCTACACCTTTTGTCTTATTCTTTTACTCAAGGGTATGGCAAAAATTCCATTGGTTTGGTGAGTTGAAATTAAGGTCTTGGTGAAAAAACGATCTTGCTCTTATTTGTAGGGATTTTTGTCTCTGATTATATTTCAAATAATATGCAAATGCAGGTACTCTGTCATGCCATAACACCTAATAAAGTGTGTGCTGTATTAAACACAACACCTAATAAGACATTGTTTATATCACAATTTCAATACACTAATATTAATAAAATAGATATGATATAATGCAATAAAATATATGGAAAGGATAATAATATATCACAATGCATAGTGGAACACATGTAATGCAGTTCCATAATAGACTTCATAATTTTTCCAAATATCCCTTTTCTGATTGTTATCAAACAAAAATATGATCAGGATTTCATGGGAGTGTTGTGTAAGAGATGAGAGATGAGGATGATTTTACTAAAATCTACCAAATTTTAGCATGAGAAAATTCAAATATCATCAAATATCAAGAAAAAAATCATAATGTATATTTGGAGCTACACAAAACAGGAAATGTCCCTTTTTTTTTCTGATTTGCTAATACCATCTGCCTGAACAGCTCTGGCAGGAGAAGAGCCTTTGAAAGAAAATGCTGGGACATGTTAAGGCTAGATTGGACAAAACCCAAGCAAAACTTCTGTATCAAAAAATTGATGGACTAGAGAATTTAAAAGGTTTTTATGGTCTCTATGTGCTATTTAGTGGCTTTGGATCTGAGCTGTAGAGTTTAATATTTAATATTGAAATATTTTGAAAAGTGTCATAGAAACAGTATTGCCTTCGTATCTTGCCCAACCCAGGATGGCAAAATGGCCATCTCAGTGTAGTGATGATTTGCCATGACATCATTGTTTCTCTTTACACTGAGTACAATGCCTGCAATGGAGCAGAGGGGAGGAGCAGCCCAACCAGCTTTTACAATAGCCTGAGCCAGGTAGAGGTTTTTGACCCCATGATGCTCTCAACTAACCATTTAGGTTTTCTAGTGATGACAGAATCATGCAGAGGAATGGAAACTTCAAGAAAAAAAAGACTTACAGGTTTGGTAGGAGGAAGAGTGAAGAAATGAAGGATTTCATGGCAGGGAATGTATGTAAATAAGATAATAAAATCCATATTATATGCAAAATGGAACTTTGCATTGCATGCAGAGTATCTCCAGTTTTCTCAGATTGTTGCATTGACAGCTGTGAGAGAGAAAGAGGGAGCATGGCCAGTCAGGTGTTTTCCCTGATTTGCAACTCCCAGTCTTGGGCAGGATCTGCTTGCACACACAAGACATGGCTACAGAAAATGCTGTCACTCTTTAATCACGACCCTTTATTCAATTAATCTTTCAAATAGCCAATATCAAGGTACCCAGCATTCTTACCCTCCAATATTTTTATATGAGTTTCTTAAGCATACTGTAAATGCTGGAATGAACAGCTGAGGCACTCTCAAAACCCTTGTAGCAAGTTTTTTAAAGGAGAAAGTAACTCATTTCCTAAATTTTATGGAAATCAACTGAAAGTGGTCACCAATCTTGACATTTTCTTGAAAAATGTGAACTGTTTAATTTGTAGCAAGAATCTATGCTGTAGGAAAGCTTTGTTCAGTTCTATATGCAAGAACTTGACAGGAAGGGAAGGTTCCCTTTCCACTTTCAGTGTGCTGTAGAAATGTCATCCATACTGAGAGAGAGGAGTAGAGAATAGAGTTGTGAGCAGCAGTGATTTCTCTTAAGCTAATTGTTTCACTAATGATTGATGCCAGTGATTAGAGCAGCAAGTACTCACTCACAGGAACCTACACACTTGGATAAACCCAACAAACCCTCAAGACAATGCACAGTCTTTTGTAAAGGTATTACTTCTAATTTAGAAGCATTTTCTTTGTTTTGGTTGTTAATGTGGTTTTTTTTTCCCTCCATGTTATTCATATCCCTTCACAATTCACAGAAAATAATGATTGTTTCCTTCTTTATTGAAGTTAATATTGCTTACCCCAGTGGCAAGCTCTCTTGAGCAGTGAAAACCTGCTTGAGTCTGGCAGTTTAGAGGCTGCTGGGTGCTTCCCATCTCTCTTAGCTTCAGTGCTGATACAACTAACAGCAATGACTCCAGAAACCAGCAATGAGATTTCTCTGATTTGGGAAAGAATTTGACTTCAGTGGGAGCTGGTCTGAGTAAAGGCAAGGCAGGGGGGTAACTCCCACTGGCAGGGCAATCAAGCTGCTGCTAAATGTGGCACCAAAGACTCTGTTGGGAGGAGCCAGACAAAGCCATGTGTACCACATCCAGCAGCTGGTCCCAGGCAGCTCAGCAAACAACCCTCAGCTGGTAATAGATGTTCTCTGATCCTTCTGAGGTGGCATTTTAACATACTCCAGCCTGCCACTTTTCAAGATGTTTGCTCCTTAGCAATAGTACCTGCCTTTTCCAAAGGTTTTGGAATAGGAGCCCATTCTGCTTTCACTGCAAAAACAAATGTGCAGTAATATGGTGAGCTGCTCACATGTCAGGTGAGTGCTGGGAAGAAGGAATTGAGATCTGAGGATCCAGTACAAAGCAGAGGCTCAGTCAAAAGTGAGTCTGCACAGTGTCCTGAGCCAAGCAACGTGTAGAGAGAATATTGACATTAAAAGGTGCTAAGAGATGAATCCATTATTACACCTGAACACAGCTATCCTAATTTCATTGACTTCTAAATAATTTTGAGAGTATTGCACTTCTCTCTGCAGCTCTCTCCTTTGTCCTCTTTTCCTTTGTCCTCTTTTCCTAACTGCTTGCATCTTCTTCATGTGTGTATGACTGGCAAAAAAAAAAGGGGGTGGGTTGAGAATAGCTAATGCTGAGCACTAGAAAATATCTGGAAGGAAAAAAAGACTTTTCAGATCTGAAGCTTTCTAGATGCTTTCAGTGCAGTATTTCCCACAGCTGCCTTTTCCTTTCAGGATGCTGGGGAACTACACCAGTGCTGGAGTTGTAGGCCTTCTTCAAAATGCCCCTTTTTTCTCCAGATTCTTCAGCTTTTACTCTAATAGTTTAACACAAATGGTCGTGCACTACTCAAAACTCTAAGAAGGAAAATATTTTTTCTAGATAAATCCTCACTAAAGATTGATGAATTCTATTTTACATTAGAGGAAAAAAAGGATATTCTCAAAAGAAGAGATGGGCAAAATTCTACATATCAGTGATTTTGACATTTCATTTTCCCCACATTTTTGTGTTGGTGGTGCTTGATGATATCTTAGTGTCACTGCTTGATCTAATTTCTTCCTAACAATACCTGGTAATAACAGAGACCTAATAAGAAACATAAAAAAAGCCCAAAGCCCAACCCCTTTGTCACCCAACCACTGCACAGTAAATTGAGCTAATCATTAAGAGACTAATTTTAAAGCAGCTACATATTAAAGAAAAGAGTTCATTATGTGTCAGTAAAAAAATATTAAGTGTCTGTGACCCAGGAGAAGAAAAAGAGAAATTGAATTTGACATCTGAGTGAAAACCCCTGGAAAAAAAACACTTGGAGCATTAATGTAAAAGGATTCAGCATTTTTTAATGTAATTGACCTTTGAAACCCTACGGGGTTTTTTTGTTGTTGTTGTTTGTTTTTTTTTTTTAAGATGGCAAAGCATGTCTAAGAGCCCATTTGGGAACACGACAATTTAGAAAATGGAAAATGCATTCCTTAGCCTGACTTTAGTGCATTTGCAGCCTCCCAGCATTACCCATGAGAGAACACTCCACTGCTCCTGTTTTTCTGTTTCCCAAACTCAGACAGTTGCATCCCCAGATACCATCTAGGAACCCTGGGTGTTTGTGCATCGCTGCTCTGTCTGCTTCGCTCCTTCCCACCCCCAAATTGGATTAGGTCCATCATCCTTAAAGGCAAGGGATAGAACATGAATCATCCATTGCACTAACTCTGAGAAAACTGTAAAGTGCTGTAGAGTTCCAGAAGTGGCTTTTAATAAATCCATCAGATCATACTCAGATGCAGCCTGATGTAATGGTTTCCATGGACAGTAAGCCTGATAATGAAACCTTAGATAATGAATAACAAGATCTAGTGGGATGTTACAATAATAGAGGGTTTGGGCAGGCACTGTCAATCCTGGTGACACCTATTTATAATGTTTCATTAATGCTAATGTAGCGAAGCATGAAGTAGGATACAAGTCCTTGATGCCTTCTCTGACAATTTCTTAGTACACTTAAGCATTAGGGTATACCTTAGTGCATTTTATCATTGGGTTCAGTTTCTTCTGAGAGACCTAGTGGCACAAATAAAATGTTGTTACTTCCAGTCATTATTCCAGGATGTGGGTGATATTTCTTCTCTAGAAAGTAGTCAGTCTCCTGCTTGAAAGTGAACAGGACTTCATCATAGTGGAAAAGGGACTGCAAAGTCAGAAGGGCAGATTATAGCTTCAGAAATACTTTGAGACATTGCTATTGCCAAGGGATCCCAGCAGAAGTCAAGGACTCATTTCCTCTTCTTTTGTTGATGAGTATTCACTGAGGGGGCACAGCAGCCTCCACGTTTTCCCCTTGAGCATTTCTATTCAGACTTGTAATTATGCAGATTTCATTCCAGCTAATTACAAATAGAAGTTTCTAATATCTTTATTAGCATTTTATTTCAGTCCACCACCCACACTGCTTTTTTCTCACCCCTCTTTCCCCTTGACCCTTTTGTTCAAGGATCCTCTTGACACTGAGCCAATGTCTGTTTCACCTTGTGATATTGCAGGTGTCCCTATTCTGCATTTTACTGAGTGTGTGCAGGGGAGAGACATCTGAGACACCTCTCCATGAGGTCATTTAAATGTTTGGGACAGCACAGTACAATGCACTGCATAAAGCACATGAACCCCCATCCCTCTTTCACAAACCTTTCTTGTTGTATATGTTTTTTTCATCTATTAAATCTGCAACTGATTTTAGTTATGTTTGACCCACCTTCCTGTGCATTTGTTTCTGTGTGTAAGAAAACTTTCTCACATCATCTGGCCATGTACAAGAGGTCAAATTTGGTCTTTCACACTGTTATATAACAAGGTTGGAGCCTGTAGGGCTTAGTGAAAACAGCCTTAGCATCAAAGCCTGTTGGGAGAGGGTGTAGCAGTAGTGAAATTATAGCCCTGTGAAGAATTAAGGTTTACTGGACATCCACAGGCCCATGAGTGACTTTGGATGGCCTGTGAGGACATCTAGGGGAATAGCCAAAGAAGCAATATCTATTTTGAGTGAAAAACCTTGTCTGGAAGATTCTGTTCCACAGTTTAGTCCAAGCTAGAAACTGTTGAAGCTGTGGATTGGGATTAGGTAGTTTCTGCTCTTACGACTGAAGGTTTTAAAGCTCTTTGCCCTGAAGGAGAAAAAATGACTTTTTTTAAAGTCTTTTTTAAAGACTTTTCATTGACCAAAATAATAATGAATTGACAGTTATGGAAGAAAGATATTTATTGGAAGAATTACTTTTTTCACAGGCAGAAAGTGATAGAAAAGGCAGGACAGTTTTGAACTAAAGGAGAATAGATTTAAATTAGATGTTAGAATGAAATTTTTACTGTGAGGGTGGTGAGACACTTGGCAGCTTACCCAGAAAAGCTGTGGATGCCCCATCCCTGGAAGTGTTCAAGGCCAGGTTGGATGGGGCTTGGAGCAACCTGGTCTAGTGGAAGGTGTCCCTGACCTTGCAATACCGGGCTGTTGGAACAAGATGATCTTTTAAGATCCCTTCCAAGCCAAACCATCTATGTGCCAGCTGGAAATGGAAGTGAGGTGGTTCCTCAACCATGACTTCTTTTAAATCAAGTGTAGAGCTAAAGGCATGATGGCAATGTGTCAATATTTAGGAAATGTTTGAATATGTGCAGTACATTAGACTGAAGCACGCTGTCCTGGGGGAAGCACTGAAAACATCCTGCCTTGAGACCACAACCTGCAAACCACATCACACACAATCTGGTAATCACATAGTCTGCCATAATATGTTAAAAAGACTCCTGTAGTAATGAGGGAGAAGAAAATATGGTTCAATCAATAAAATCTTTATCTTGATTTCTAAAAAAAGATAAAATATGTTGCTCTAATATCAGAAGTAGAAGAAAAGGAATTTGATCAGATGGTAAGGTACTCTTTCTTTAATTAAAAAAAAAAAAAAAAAAAAAGATCCATTTGCTTCCAGGATTTTTTTTCAGTACACTTGACATGAATAATTCATAATTAATCTTATTCACACAAATGAGAGGATTCATGATGTGCAATACTGCTCATACAAGCAACAAGAGCCATTTTAGCCAATGCAATTAGCCAAGGGTGCTTTGGAAGCCTGTATCAGCACCCAAAAATAAACCTAAATCTCTTGAATCCTGATCTTGCTCCTTAAGATTGGGTAAATGATCTCTTCTTTGTTTGAAGCTGACCCCTCTGATATGATTCAGTGGTCAAAGGTAAAGATTATTCTTCCAGAAAGGAAATAAGAAGATATTTACCAATTGTAGAATTTTCACATCTATTCTCTGTATCTGATGAATATAAATGCTTTTACAAAACTTAAATCTCTGATGGCTGACTGTATTTCAAAATAAGATTTTTTTAGATTCTCTGAGACAGCTTTTACTTGCATAACAGAAACAGAGTTTAGTAGGATAACACTGGAACTCAAAGAAAATGCATAAATATTTTGGTATCCTAAAACCCTATGGAAAAGCTCTTCTGAAAGAATTCATGTTATTTGTGAGTCTTACTGTTCTTCTCTCTCCACCTCTTTGGGATCATACATAATATATTTTCAGGAAAAAATACTGAACCAAGAAAATCCCCTAGATATCTGGAAATAAAGAAATCTGGAAAGAAACAAGACCTCAAATACTGTAAAAGTAAAAAATTGGTGATATGCTGACTCACAAGAATCACAACAAGCTTACGGAGAAAGCAGCAGAGAATTTTATGTTTGTGTTAAATTTCACAGCATTTTAATGCAATTTTAATATGTATTATTGATGAATTATGCATTCATACCTAATAACTTAAATAAACTCAGTAGATAAAACAAAAAAATGTGTAACACAAATGAAAAGAGCCATGTTTGTAATATATATGTGTGGTATTATTTTATTTTAGGTACAGATATAAACTTCTGTGTTAATGGAACCAATTTTACTTAATATAAAGAGTATGTCTTAAAGACAAAAAATTTCTCTGACTTGTCAGAGAATACATATTGTGTGGGTGGGTTATATGCTATAGGTAGATGCAACCCCACACATCTCATGGCCATTTGCTGCTGTTTGAATTGAGTATCTCTCTGATCCAGGCAACTTACATAAGTTCTTTTCAACTGCAGCAATGAAATTATTCATAATGACAAAGAAGGGAACTGACCCAGTTTACTTGAAATAAGATTCCCCTCCTTCCCCCAGCAATAGCTGACACCAGCAAGTTTCACTTCAAACTGGGGTTAAGGAATTCTTTAAAACAGAAGAGCAAACTTACAGAAATAACTGTTGCAAATTGGAAACAGTTGATTGTAAGCAAATTACAAGCTTGGGTTTTTTAAAGCTGATGTTATAAAGCTGATTGCACTCCTCAGTTATTTCTATCTAAATGCCTCCACTCTTTAAATAGTGTCCATTTATATTTCAAGTGGCCTACACACACAATGCTGGTGTTACATGGCTGTTCCACATGCATTGTAATTGAATTACTGAGCAAAATACAGGCAGGAGTCATGGCTTCTGATACTCTGTAGTTATTACAGCCTACTAAGGTCAGCACAGATTAATTGTGAAATCAAACTGCTCCATTTGAGGAGGAATGACAAGAATAAAGCACCATCCCTAACACCTTTCCAAGCTGTGGCTGTTTTATCCTCTTGGACTCTATTTTGTGCAAGTGAATCACAGAATTATGGAATCACAGAATAGCTGGGGTTGGAGGGGACCTTAAAATCATCTTGTTCCAATACCCCTGAACAGGGACATCTTCCACAGACAAATTTGTTCAAAGCCCCATCCAAGTCAGCCTTGGACACTTCCAGGCATGCGACATCCACCACTTCCCTGGACAACTTCTGCCAGTGTCTCACACCATCACAATAAAAATTTCATCCTAATATCTAATCTAAATCTACCATCTTTTATCTTGAAGTAATTTAAAAACCTTAAACTAAAGATGTGTTTTATAGTGCCAACTGTGCCTGGTGCCAGCTCAGGAGCACAGGAGCTGGGAAATGGCAATTTCCCAATCTCTCCTGCTGACTTGCATATTGCCAGAGTTTGGTGGAAAGAAAAGCTCAGCATTTGAGAGAGAAGGCTTTTGCTCTTTCATTTCAGGTTGTAAAAAGCATCTTTGGAAATCCTTGGTATACAGCTCTGGGGAGGATGGAAGTAGTAGCCTGGGACAGCAGGGATGTGGTTAGCCCATAGTTAAAATATTCACTGGTAACAGGGAAAATGTTCAGCTGGAACAGAGAATCAAGGTTTCCTTCAACTGCAGAGATCGTGGAGGGCTTAATCATTAGTATATTGGATACTGTAAAGTAGGTTTTCTCTCACTGGGAATTTTACCCTGAACACACACACACACACACACACAGAAATCTGATTAAAATTCAGTTGACACATTTCATCCTGAAGTGGTTCAGTTAAGACAAAGTAGCATATTCTAAGGAGAATAATTTTGCTAAAAAGATTTAGGCAGATCTCTGCTTACAACCTTTACAAAAATAGCTCCCCAACAGGCAGATGTGGGATCATCTGTTTCCTCCATTCCCTGCTGTGTCCTCTCTCTAAAAAGTTACAGTTCCAGATATGATACAGCAGTCCCTCCCTGCCAGTCCTACATTCAGGGCATCATTCAATTTGAATAACTTGCAGCATCTGAATTTCCATTCTCATTCTAGAAATTATAAGAACTGCTTTTTTGACCTCTGCTCTGCTAGAAATACTTTTCCTGAGGCAGCTCCAAGGAGAATATCTGGTGTATCCACAATTTCTCCAGATAGTTGTCTTTCTGGTCTCTCAATTTACAATTTCTATTTTACTCCCACAGGTTTTACTCAATCAGTTTGTTTTCCTGTTACTTCAGCTCAGAAGTATATATGTTTTCTTAAGTAACATAAATTTCCTTAATGATCATCTTGTTTGAGAACAAATACCAGTTTATGTCTTACTCAGAGATAACTGAGTTGTGGATTTACATTTATTTCTTTATTTATTTTTTTTTTTTAATTAGGACTGTAGGAGGTTGTTTCACTGGCAGATGCAATCTGTACCTTTTCTTTCTCCTCTGATTATCCTGATGTCCATATGCATGGCTCTTATGTGTGCATGGTGTGTGCATCCATTCTGATAAACAAATAGCACTGCAGCCCCAAATAGGGCATCTCACAATCTGAATGCCATTCTCATGGCAAGCAGGGCAAAAGAAAATGAACTGGGTGGATAATTTCAAGTTAAAAAAATGCATTTTATTTGGTTGATGTCACATTTCTAACTTCAGTACAGTTTCTACCAGCTACTGAGGGAGATATGTAAATTATTATAATACAAGTCTGGGTTCTCCCCTGTAGAAGTTTTTGTGCAACTTGTTGGCTCTAAAGGGTGCCCAGAAATTGAATTTATAAGGGCTGGGAGATCAGGCCATGTTTCTGTAGCTTGTAAGTGCAGGTGACACACCTCTCAATTGGCAGGTCTGGGAGTCCCTGAGCTCTATAATGAATTATGTGTGACATGAATTGCCACTAAGATGTAGCAGAAAAATGCTGAGACCACATGATGGAGTCTCCTGCTGGTGCAGCTCACCCTCAAGCTAACCTTGGGGAAACACTTTGAAATGGTAGCTGAATAACAAGGAAACCAGTTTTTGTATGTCAGAGGTGTTTCAGACACTGACTTAGCAACATTTAGAGCTATTTCTTTGCTCAAACTTTTATATTCCACTATGAGATGACTACTGAGGAACACAGTATCTTGCAATGGTCACTGTCATTTTTAGGCTTTTTTCCAAGGAGAAAGAAATTGCTGCATTTCCCTGAACACCAGGCTCTAAAAACATCACTCTGTAATAATGACCTAGAAAAAATTGACTTGTTCACATGAATTGCTGGATCTTTGTAGTCACAGGCTCAAAATCAGTTCTCATTTTCCCAGAATGTTGAGGAAAAATATTGGTAAAAACTGTAAAAGAAGCATGCTAAGGGAAAAAATAAGGAGCTTCTTGGTCTTTCGGAACATTTTGGATAGACCATTACATATATGTTATAATTTTCCAAATAAATATCTTGGGACAAAATCAGGCAATACAAAATACTTACGGAGATTTTTTTGTTTAAGTTTAGAAGTGAAGTAAATTCTAACAATTTATGTCCATAAGTGAAGACAAGCCCATGAATTTAAACTGACTTAATAATGTAATGAGCTACACCTATTCCCTCTATCTTGCATGTTTAGGATGCTTTGAAGTAACCTTTTAGGGAAAGATGAGGTTCTTATGTTTATCAGTAGTTTAAGTTGGTTTAAAGAGTATAGGAGGAGCTGAAGACAGCTAATGGTGCTTTATCTTGCAATATTACTATTCAAAAGGTAAATATGCTTCCTTAAACATTTACTGTACCACATTTTGTTCAAGCTTGGAAACCTAACAAGGGAATAGAAGATGCTTAAAAGGTCTGATAGACATGAATTCCCTTGCAAAGCAGATAAGGATGCTACATTGCAACTTTTCTTTGTCTCTCATTTTGAGAAGACTTATTTAATTTAAATTATTTGAATGGAGTCAAAGGTGTGGGAAATTGGTGCTAGAGCAATTTCAAAGGAATTTATAAACCAGAGAAATTCAAACTTCCAAAATTTAAGTAATTCTGAGGAGGACTGTGAATCTTTTGAAGCTGAATCAGGTTCTGACTAACAGTTTTTAGTCTATGTATAATACAACAGGATGTTTGTACGATGACTCCCTCTCTCCCAGTGACAAACATGCACTTTTTCTGTTCACATGCACAATTTGTGCCCTTTTGCATACACAGTGGACTCTTGACAGAACAATCCTTCGATGCCAAGATCACTCTCCAGGCTTTCCCCATCTCTGCTGCCTCCAAGGGTCCATAAGTAAATTGGGATGCTTTCCACAGCCGGCATTTATGGGCACCATTGCAACTCGAGATTAGAAATAAAGAAGGGGTCAGGCCATGGCCACCCCTCCCTTCATCTTGTCAAATCCTTTGTCCACACTTTTGTTCATCTTCCCCATCTGCCCTGCCCCAGTGCCACCACCCTGTCTGGTTGCTTGGTAACCTCCCAGCGCTGCTCCGCGCGCCGGCATCAGCGGCTCCCGCTCCCATTCCGCTTCTCAAAACAGCCAAGCTCAAATCGGATGAGATTTCCTTCTCTCGGCTTCTGACAGACAAATCAAATTCAGAGGAAGCGTGGAAAGCTCTGTCAGAGGGTAAATTCTCAATTAAGGAAAAGAAATAGAGGAAGATAGACATTCAGAAACAGCTGATTAACAGCATGGGACTTCTACATGCTGATTATTTCAGGTAGAAATGGAAAGGGATGGAAAGAGGATGGAAATCCAGCTACTGTGAAAAAGATGGGAAAGGTTAAAAAAAAAAAAAAAAAGAGTAAGAAAAAGAAAGTGCAAAAGATGAGAAAAGAAAAAAAGAAAAAACAGAAGTGTGGAGAGAGGGAAATTGTTTATTACTTGCATAGCACCAGTGGCTAAAGATCCAGCTGGAAATGAAGCTGCAATCATTTAGCTATTATCCAACAAAAATAAAGCAGATCTTGTCTGGAGAGGCAGCAGTCTAAAATGATTGACTGACTGTTTAAGCATCAGGATGTCATCTTGCTACAGGACACTATATCTCCCATCCTTTTTCAAAATAAATTGGCAGTTTCTCATGCATCTTGTGCTTGGTGTTAGCACTCAAACTATTATAGAAAATTATAGATTAGTAGATTTCTTTTGAGAATAGCTTTCAAAATGCACACTTAAGAAGAAAATGGCAGGATTGAGACACCTGCAGGTGCAAGGGAGATTTTAATTCTCTGAGGACAGTATTGATATCGGACATTTTAATAGAGTGGGGTACTTCCAGATCTCAATAAGATCCAGACTGGAGGAAAAACATCATTTTGGACTGAGATGTGGCCTGAAGTGAAGTTGTTGGAGCTGGCTGAAGATGCTGTGTCCAGCACAGGAGAAGTCCTGGCCTCTTCCCACACAGGCACCTGTGCTTGGACACTGGAGACAGGACCTACAGAATATCAGGACCTAAAGGGAGAGGAGGTTAGGCAAGGATGTTTCACATAGCAGCAGACACCTATATACCTACATCTCTGCAGGTAAATTGTGCTTCCAGAGCTGTATCTATGTTCAGAGTAAGACAAGTGAATTTTGGCACTGGTGTATCCAGCTCTGCACAATCTAGGACTGCCTGCTCCCACTGCCCTCAGGGACCTGAATGGAGCCCATCTTTGAGGTGGCCAGGCAGAAGAACTTTTTTTAGATGAGTTGTGGACAGGGCTGTATTGAGTACAGGCTTTACTCAGTAGCCCAGGTATGTGCCCAGGAATATCTCAAAAGCTTTAGACCATACTCCCTCATCCCCAGATGTGTCTGCAAAATTGACTGTGTCTCTGGCACACAATCTTTTCCAATTTTCTTTTGAATAGAGGTGCCTTGAATGATCTTCAGGGATTTAGATAGTACCAGATATGTATGTGCAAAGCTAGGCTGCCCAGATGCCTGATAGGAGCTTGGATATCTAGCACAAATGTGGGCATTGCAGACAGAAACCTGAGTTCAGCTGAATCAGTCTGGGGGAGAATTACACTCTCACTTTTTGTCTGTTTTTTAGGGACTTTGTCCTCAGTACCTGCATTCCATGAAATGAATCTGTACAGTGAAATTGTGGGGACCCTTGAAATCTTAGGTAAGAGAGCAAGAAGGCACACTGCAGGATTTCTGGGGCATAAATTTGTTGGAATTCAGTAGTAATTTAGTAGTAAATGAAGAGGAGGATGACTGATGTTCCAGTAATGACAATGAAATCCCTGTATTGAGGCAGACCTGTGTGTTTATCTACATGTACAGACACACATATGCACACACCATACACCTGCCTGTAAGTGCAAACCAAAACCAAGGCCTGTATTCCTTTAATATTCAACAGATCTTGCTCCCAGCAAGTCCATGCTGCTGCTCAGCCACCTCAAAAGAAGCTGATCAGAGCTCTGCAGGGCTGTTCCTGAGTGAAAGATCAAGTCATTTGTATTCCCTTCCTTGGTCAATAAGGAGTTGCATCTCCCTTGCCCTCATAATATTCTTACACTTCTTAGATGTTTTTTAGAATAATTTATCCTTTCCCCCTGCTTTCTTCCTTTATTTTGAGAAAAAAAAAAAAATAAAATCAAACAACAAACCCACACATGGAAACACAAAAGGTGGACTTTTATTTTTCATAAAAGAAGGGGGGAAAAAAGCACAAGGGAGAGAAAGGGGAAAGAAAAAGGACAAACAATATGCTTTTTCTAGTCTTTTGATTAAAAGCATTGACAGCAGCTTCACCTGAGGAAAGCTGTATTTTACAGAGCACCTGTCTAAACACCATATGTTTATAGGCTTTCTCCTTCTAAGATTCTGTATTCTTTTTAAAAAAGAGGCTTTGATTGTTTCAAACTGTTCCTACATCTCGTGATACTTATTCCAGCTGGCACCATGTGAATGTCATTAAAGGTGAGGAAGGACCAAAGGATGCAAGACTATAAAACCAATCCTCTTTCTTTCAGAGAAATTGAGTGATTCATATCTCATCAATTATTCCTCTGTGAGATTTTTTGCCTGAGTAGAAGAGACCTCCTTTTTGGAACATATGGGTGAGTCAAACTGCAATAGGAAGAAAGCACGTCTCTGTAATTTAGTTTCAATTGCTCATTTACATCAATAAAAAAAAATACTGTAAACAATGCAGGCTTGTTTTCTTTAGCAATGCACCAGAATAGCTGTAGATGTCTGCATGAATATACAACAGGATCTGTCTGACACATCTCATTTATGCTTTTATTATTTTGCAAGGAACAATGCAAGTCTTATTAGATTCTACTGCATTCACTTAATGGGAAAAAACAAAATCCCAACATCTTTCTTCCCCAACAAAATCTGATGTGTAAGGATAAAGTCACTCTGACTGCAGACTGCAATGGGATGAGAATAAATTGCAGCACATATTACTCTCCCAAGTTTCCTGCCATATTTAACAAGTGCCATACTGACAAAAGCAAACATTAATATGGACTGACAAGCTTATGGGAAAGAAATTGTACAGCCACAAATGACATCATGGGTATCTCTTTTCTCTGCAGCTCTGATAAAATTTTTCATCTGAAGTCTTTTCCTATTACCTGTGTATCAAAATGGATTCTTCTCACCAAACTAATTCTACAATAAAATCCTGGACAATAAAATATTTCTCTTCTTGTAAAGGCAGTTTACTTGGCTGAGAAATGGAAGCAAAAAGTAAACTTGTGAGATTTCTTGAAGATTTTTTAAAACCAAGGAGGATTTCCTTGTTTTATTCTGAGAATGACATAAAATAATTAATAAAAGTTTTAAAGAATAGACCTGTTATTTCTAAGCTCTAAATGTACATAAAAAGTGGCTGTCCTAATTCAGGAAACCACTCATTTAGTCCTCCATTTCGTGTTCAACTCCAGCTGGAAGTGGAAGCACAGAAGCAAATTTGAGCAGAGCAATTGTGGTGCCTCTGTTTAAGTGTGTGTTATAATCACTAATTGTTACTTCCCCTATTTTTCCAATCTTCCTTTAAACCAGTGAAACTGTGTTCATCCACAGAGATCCTTTCTCAAGGAGTTACACGGATCTGCAACCTGGTGTGTGAAGAGCTAAATCCTCCTTTTTTTTTTTTTTTCTTCATTTTGAACTGGGTTTTACTCACTTTATTTGATTGCCTTCAGATCTTACACTGCAGGAGAGTAAAAGTGGCTCCCTGTCCATTTGCTTCATGCCCCTCATGGCTCTGCAGACCTGTCACATCTCCTTTAAATGAGCTCTCATAAGAAGTTTTGCAATTGCTTCTCAGTAGCAAGAGCTCTTCCATGCCTCTGATCATACTCTCTGCCTTCCTTGATTCTTTTCCCCTTCTAATACCTTTTTACTGAGGGGAACAGAAGCTTCTCACTGCATCTGAGCTGTGGATTAAGCGTGGATTTGCCAAAGGAGCACTCTGAGTGTCACCAACTCATAGCATCAGGCCTTTTGAATGCCCTATTAAAATCCTCAACTTTCCAAACAATTCTCTAATGTGGGAATTTTGATTTAGTGATGGAAGTTTTTTCACTAACTTTAATGTTTTGGCTTTTTGTGTGTGATCTTAAATTTATTTGGTTTGGGGATTAATTTCACAGGATAGGCTGTCAGTTTCTCCCTGTCAAAATAATCTTAATAATCACAGGAATAAGGGTGACCTATGCAACATATTTTGTAGGGTTTTGAGAATTTTTTACTGTTGTTGAGGATATGTCAAGATGACAACCCATCAATGGGATAACTTGTCTTCTCCCCATGCAAAATTACTTACCATCAGTTAGGTTTTTTGTTTCTGAGAGATAGTACTAAAATAACAGAAAAACTGGTCTGACAATTTTCCAATCATTATCAAATCTGTAAGAGCTCACAATTTCCAAATGCACTCAGATTGGGGACAGGTTGATAAGTGCATTCAAATTCCTAGCAGTCATGTTTCTGTAGTAAATAAGCATAGTAATTTTTTGGAGTTCTTTTTTTTCCACATGAAGAAAGAGACTATCAGGCTAAGAAATTTAATGTTATCTTCCTTGTCCTTTTTTTTTTTTTCTTTCTTGAATTCATGCACTGAATTTTATACATTTAATACTTTGATCCAGGTTGTAAGTTTAAAATTATATTGTTCAAGCATTGCCTACGGTCTTTTGAACTAGGAAAACGACCATGAAATTGCTCTGTTTCCTTTAAAATAACTTATCTCAAAATATTAACATTTTCTTAATAACATCATCTCCAGTGAATAAATAAAATATTAAAGTGAGTTTGCTATAACTGATTGTTACTTTACTTTTTTTTTTCCTTCTTCTTCACACTGTACTCCATAGTTCCTCTATGACTGCCTCTTTATCTATCTGCATGAAAGGAAATAAAGGAAAAGTAGAAGGCACAAACAATTTTTAGATCTAAGATGACAAATTTGCTGTTACAAAAAGGTACATTTCATAGAAGCATAAAGATTCAGAGCACAAAAGAATCACAGTGATTTATGCTATGATACCACTGGTTGAGTTCACAATGGTGGGGAACTGATTTTTAGTAAATTCTTGGGCAAAAGTAAGCAAAGGAGCACTTTTACCCATTTATTAGAAGAAAGAACGTAATGCCATTTAATTTACACCTGCTTCTGGTAAATAAAAGCAGCTATCCTGGGAAGCTATTTTCTGTGTTTCTGAGGTGAAAACATGAATTCTGGTTCCTGTGCTGCTTTCCCTTGACCACCACCTTGGCACTGTGCTAAATGTCATTCATCACGAAATCACTCTCCCCTTGTCCTCATCAAAAGCCAATTTTGAGCTTTTCTAGGTAATGCAGGTGTTACATTGTCTACTGTGATCACCCTTAGGGACGGCAGTATTTGCCAATAGCTGTTGTAAGAAAGCAATTTTAATCCTTTTCTTTATTTGAAAGAGGGAATTGGGTATTTCCAGTAAAGTAAGGGTAATGCTGACTTTGTATTGTGACTGCTAAATTGACAGCAGGATTCTAAATATGGCATTTTAAACAGTTCTGTTCAACAGCTCCATCAAAGACATGGACAGTGGGGCTGAGCTCACCCTCAGCAAGTTTTCTGATGACACCAAGCTGGAAGGAAATGCTGGAAGGAAAGGACCAGCACAAGCTTGGGAAGAGTGTCCATGTGATCCTTATGAGGTTCAACGAAGACAAGAGTAATTCCTGTGCCTGGGTTAGGGAAACATCTGGTGTCAAATACCAGCTGGGGAATGAAGGAATTGAGAGCAGCCCTGCTGAGAAGGACCCAGGGCTGTGAGGGGGCAGGAGGTTGGACATGAGCACTTGCAGCCCAAAAAGCAAATTGTGTCCTGGGCTGCATCAAAGGAGGCTTGGCCAGCAGGTTGGAGAGGTGATTCTCCCTTGCTACTCCACTCCCATGGGGCCCCAGCTGGAGCACAGGATCCAGCTCTGGGGTCCTCAATGCAGGAAAAACATGGATCTGCTGGAGTGAGTCCAGAGCAGGCCCACAGAAATGATCAGAGAGCTGGAATACCTCTGCTGTGAAGTCAGAGCAAGTGAGCTGGGGTTGAACAGCCTGGAGGAGAGAAGGTTCCACGCAGAACTCATTGCAGTCTTTTGGTACTTGAAAAGGGGTTCTAAGAAAGATGGGGACTCCCTTATTATTGGGGCCTGTTGGGGGGCAACAGTTCTAAACAGTTCTAAACAGTTCTAAACAGTTCTAAACTAAAAAGGGTAGACCCAGACCAGATATGAGGAAGATGCTTTTTACAATGACCATGGTGAGACACTGGCACAGATTGCTCAGAGATGTGCCCCCTCCCCGGAAACATTCAAGGTCAGTCTAGACAGGTCTCTGAAAACCTGATCTAGCTGCAGATGTCCCTGCTCGTTGCAGTGGGGCTTGACTAGATGACCTTTAATGTTCTGTTCCAACCCAAACTACACTGTAATTCCAGCCACATAATTAAACCCTCAGCTGACATTAGCCAGCACAACTACATTCCCTCTGGAACAGACTCTGGGTAAGAATTTGATTCTTATAAGTTTGGTTTTTTTTACTCCATTTAATTAGACTTCTCTTTTCATCCTTCAACTTCTTTTTTCTTCCCATTTACATATGCTATATATTAAGAAAAACCCAACTCTCATATATTCTAGCCATATTTCCAGTGTTCAGCTGGTTTTAAAGTTAAGTAAAACACACTCAGCCAGTTGCCAGACACTACTCCCCTCCTCCCTGCCAAAGGAATGACTTTCTATTTCAGCAACTCACTCCTGATTACAAAACCAGACGGATTGCTCTCTACTACATGAGTGCACGTTTTCCTGATCAGAAAGTAGCAATCATTGAATATATCATGTACACTGGCACCAGGGAGGGAATTGTTCTTCATGCTGCCCAGTGAAGCATGTGGAAACACCTGCTTCCTATCCTGGAAGTGTTTGCAGCTACTGCCAATGAAGTTAGTGCTGAAACAGCACCATGCAGCCAAGTTTTCCTCCTTGGACACCTGTTGGAAAAGAAAGCTGCCGAGGCAACTCCAAAGCTCAGCTGGCCCCAGGGATGCCACACTTCAGTCTGCTTGTGGAGAAATTCTCTTATCAGTGAAAAAGTCTGCTGTTTGAGAAAAAGGAATGCAGAAAGGGAAGTACTCCAGTGTCACTGTGATATTTTATGAAAAATCCCTTTGCCAGGATTTCTCCTCCTGAGAAGCTGGGAATCTTCAGCTTCTCCATGTTTTGCTCCTCTGGAATGTGATTTGGAGAATTGTTTACCCAGCATGTGAAATGTTTTTAATTAATGGTCAGTCACAGCCAGCTCTGTTTCTCTCACAGGTTTTTATTATCATTCTTTCCTAGTCTTCTGATGTTTCCTTTCTCTTTCTTTATTGTTGTTTTAGTATATAATTTTCTTTCTATATAATATGTATCATAAAACAATAAATCAGCCTTCTGAAACATGGAGTCAAGAGTCTCATCTCTCACCTCATCCTGGAGACCCTCAAACACCACCACATTCTAATTTATAAAAACTTCCAGTTATGGAAAACAAGTATCCCTTGCTAGGCAATATTCAGAGAAAATACAATAAATGAATCTGATAATTTGTGTATTTGAAAGAAATCATGTGAACTCCTTTCTCTCTGGGTGGAGGAAACCTAAGCTGCAGTCACAAAAGGGATTCAGAAATCTTTCTTAATGCAGGCTTTTGCATCTTTTGTTTTATTACACTTTAATGAACATGTTCATTGTCTAGCTCAAATGAACACATCTATTTAATCATGTGAGCTCTACTCCCTACACTGACTGAATGAGAAATGCATTGTGTTTAGAGTGTATAAGAAAAACTCACACTGAACACCTACTATTAAGGTGATATGAGGTCATTACCACTGCCACTTAATGTATTTTCCTCAAGAATGGATGAAAAAGAAAAACTGGTGATATTTGGCCTTGCAGAGTTTTACTACTTCTAGCATTGACATTGAAACTAGCAACAAATCTAACTTAATTTGTGATCTCTTCATTTAAGTGAAATACAAAAGAAAAAAAATCAATGTATTTAAAACTTCAAGTTTTTTTTTTTTTTTGTAAAAATTTGAACTCATTTGCAGTGGATTGAAAGCTATATCATAAAAATAATCAATTTTTTTGTCCTTTGTTTTTATTAAAACTTTTATTATTTTTTAATTTATTTTATTTTATTATTTTTGTTTGTAGCCAAATATTTTTCATCAGTTCAAAGCTATGGTACTACTAAATTTACAACTTTCTGTTGGATCAGTTAAATTACTTTTATTTAAAAAAAAAACAAACTCAGTCTCAGGACTTCATTTTTTTTTGCATGAAATCATGTACAAGAGGAGCAAATCAGTTAAATACTTTCTCCAGCTAGACAATGCACTCTGCCTTAAAAAGTGATCTCTGGGCTTTCACACATGAAGTCCTTTATTTTTATACTAAAATAGTTACTTCTGCTCTGAGACTGAACAATGATAATTTGGGATTCCAGGATTCAAACACCACAGGCAGGAGATAATGCTGCTTGGGGCCACTAAATATAGGGCCATGAAATCTGGAGACCAGTATACAAAGACATAAATCTGTTGGTTAGAAATATGGTTTGCACAACTGGTTATGCTTAGAATTTTCTGATAAAAAATAGTGTTTATGATATTGTAAGACAATAGCTGTCACAAACAACTCAAAGAAACTCAAAGCAAAGATACAGTATCAGGAAACATTTTCTTTGTGTCTGAATACAATTAACTAGTAAGTCTTCTACTGGAAGCCATATACATATTTTGCCAAAGACAATAGTGTGTCAGAATTAATCACAGCCTGATTGTGATTATTATAATATTTTGATAATTTCTTACCATGTGTTTTTTTTCTTGACTATTTCTCAAATAGTCCTCACAGCATGAACAGGCCAAAATTGAAGTATCTTCCACTCATTTTACAAATTACACTGTGATGTGGAACTGAATCTCATGTGTTACTCAGTATTAGGCAATAAATAAGGTTTAAAGAATGCTGAACTCATGCCTTAGTCACAGGTTCAATTGACACAAATCTTAAAGAAAAGTGCCAAATGAAATTTCAGTGGCATGTGACTTTGATTAGCCATGCTGATTGTATTGATTGAATAAAGCAAACAAAGTCTACAAAAGGGAAAAAAACCCCTAAAACTTACCTCCCCTTAATGAGAAACCTCACAGGTAGTAAATCAGAAACAAAGTTGTAATAGAGGGAATTTCACCACACTTTATGAGGAACTCTATTAGAAGTATCACTTCATATGAAGGGTTAATGAGAAAAGTTCAAATAAAGCCATCAAAAAGACCTGTGGATATGGCACTTGGAGACATGGTTTAGTGGTGAGCATGCTGATGCTGAGTAAACAGCTGGACTTAATTATCTTAGAGGTGTTTTCCAATCTAAATGATTCTATGATTCTGAATCCATTTAGTCTGTACATTAGGGCTTAGTTCCCAGACATGAAATCTATTGTGGAATAGAATATGTAGAAATGTGATAGAAATTTTATTGCTTGAAATATCTTTAACTGAGACTGGACAGATCTGGAGGAAAACATATTGTGAAAAGTAAAGTTTCCTTTAGAGAGATACACCAGCTGATCATCAAGGTCTCTCTCCATCTCTGGCTCCTTTGGTTTCCTTCCCTGAGTTGTGAAGACCCCAGCTCACCACAGCTACTGAGCAGGTCCTTGTTATCAGCTGCTGGCAGTCAGTGCTCACTGATGCTCAGGTTCTCAGAAATGCTGAGTCTGGTATTGACTGGCCATTTGTGCTGATGACTTGGCACCTTAGTGTCAGCCATGTCAATAGTCCAAATGAGTCTAGTTCCACCAAGGCTTTTATTAAAATGGAATCACCTGGTTAGTTCTCTTTTTTCAAACTGGGAAATGCTGTGAGTGCATAGGAAACTGAAGACTGGAGAATCCCAGAATACAAGGGTTTAATGTGCACGGCTCAGACATCACTCCTTGGCTGGCTGGATTGTTGGTAATAACACAAGGATCATTGGTAATTACCAAAGACTGCTGGTAGTAACACTCTGTGGGAAAGGACAAGATATGGCTGGAGAAGGGGCCATACAGAGGTAGGGCAGCACTTTCCCAGGACAAACATGGTTCTTGAAGTTCCTGGAGACAAGCACAACACAGTCCAGTGCAAGTACAGGAAGTGGGTGTGGAATGCAGGGGGGGAGCAAGAACACAGAAGATCCTGATTCTTCCAATCATTTCCAGAAAGTTTGAAAGAACAGATTTTGCATAGCTAATTTGTATAGAACGTGAGAAACCTATCTTGAGTGTAGGGAAAGCCTCTGTATAAAAACATAATTCCATTAAGCCCAGCTGTGTGACTCAAGATCCTGGACATTCTATCATCTGGACTGAAGCTGAAAACAGAACTTGTGATCTTTTCTTCTTGCTCTCTCTTTTTTTTTTTTAATTTTTATTTTTTCCTTCCTTCCTTCCTTCCTTCCTTCCTTCCTTCCTTCCTTCCTTCCTTCCTTCCTTCCTTCCTTCCTTCCTTCCTTCCTTCCTTCCTTCCTTCCTTCCTTCCTTCCTTCCTTCCTTCCTTCCTTCCTTCCTTTTCATTCTTTCATTATTTTTTCATCATTTTTCACCTCTATCCATAATCCACTGCTATGCGCTTACATAATTTTTTACTAATTTCCATGCCAAGACTGTAATTTACTAATAAAATGTGGTGAGTTATTGTAAACCCTCTGACTTTTGTTGCTTCTTTTGAGTACAAGGAATCTATGAATCTTGGGTGCTCCCTTCCCCTTAAAGGTGGGACTTTGCAATGATGAAGCAGAAATGAGTTCAAGTCACTGACAGTTTTTACAGATACTGGGTTCTCTGCCCTTGACATTTCAGAAAAAAAAGATTGGTGAGAAGGTGCTCACAGGAAAAAAAATGAGGCTGAAAATCTGAATCTCTCAAGAGGAAGAAGGAAGAAAGTTAGTGCTGGATTGATTTAAACTTGGAATACTGAATAAGAAAAATGAAAAAAAGAACACCTCTGGGATTGACTTTAGGCAGCTAAGAGAGAAAATACTGACAGTGGAGTCAATTTACATCATCTTTAATTGGCTGCTGAGAATATGTGGTGCAAGGTGAGTTTCATTGTCCTGAAAAGATTTGAAATGCAAATATTACTTGGAATTAATGATTGTTATTTGATATCTCTCATTACAGAGATCTTAAAGCATGCTCCTTAATTGTTTGCTTTAGGTATCTTTTTTTAATACAGACAGAAACTTCTAATAAGAAATGCTTCTTTGTGCTTTCACAGTGCATATTTGGACTGTAGTGCACACCTTAAAGTACTGCAAGGCATCAGGGTCTGATAATACAGTGCCAGAACTGCTACAGACAAGTAGGAATTTTGTTTTAATGTGGCTATTGGCCCTAACCAAACACATGGAACACAAACACAGACCATCCTTCCCAATGAATAGGGAAGGCCAGGGATGCTACATCATCTCAAAATGGTCATCATGTAGATTAATCTTTGATAAATACTGTTTTGACCTTAACAGTTTATTTTTTACATTATAATGCTTAAAGTGCATTATCATCACTACAAGTGAGATAAAATGAGAGCTAAGGCTGAGTATGTAACACAGCCAGGTTCCTGTTATGATTCTCCTGAATATGTGCCACTCACTGGAGCTCCTCAGACCATTGGAGGCCCATAGCAATTTAGAAAGAGCATTGAAAGTAGGTGAAAACTGCCATTATTTTCCCAAACACACATGCACATACATCCCTGCAGTTGGCAGAAGCGCCACTGCCGGATGGCGGATGGAACTGGGAGATGACCCCTGATGGCTGTTACAGTGTAATTAGAGTGCTTGCAATTATAACAGCAAAATTAACGTTTTTGTAAAGCAGTAACATTTTGATTATGAACATGCTAAGTATTTTATTTATGTATCATTATCCCTGACCTGTAACTATCATGCTGTAGGAGGATTGCAGATACTTTTCATTTGAAAAATTGGATACTTGTTGCCATACAATTGAGTCATATCTCTTTGAATCCTGACTTTTTTGTTGGAGAGGAATGTTTTGTATTGCTTCTATACAAAGGGTGTGTATTTGTAACTCTTGAGAACCAGTGAAGTATTTTCTGACATTGGATAAGGTTTTAAGCCAGTAAAATTTCATATTTAGGCGTTTCACCTACATCAATTGAACTTTAGTCACTACAGCAAGAAGGGGAAGATCACAGAATTTTCAATCATATCCTGAGTTGGAAGGGACCCACAAAGGTTACTGGGTACAACTCCCCTCTCCTTACAAGGCTACCTATAAACCCCCCATATGACTAAAAGTGTTGTCCAGGCACTCCTTGAACTCTTCTAGGCTTGGTGCCATGACCAGTACCTTGGGGACCCAGTGACTGACCACTGTCTCAGTGAGGAAACCTTTCCCAATGTCCCTCTGAACTTCCCCTGATGCTGATTCATCCCATTTTCATCTAATCTCTGGTTACCAGAGAGAGGAGATCAGCCCTCCCCATCCCACTGTCTCCCTTGGGGAAGATGCAGATTGTAGTGAGGGCAGTCTCCTCTCCTCTCCTCTCCTCTCCTCTCCTCTCCTCTCCTCTCCTCTCCTCTCCTCTCCTCTCCTCTCCTCTCCTCTCCTCTCCTCTCCTCTCCTCTCCTCTCCTCTCCTCTCCTCTCCTCTCCTCTCCTCTCCTCTCCTCTCCTCTCCTCTCCTCTCCTCTCCTCTCCTCTCCTCTCCTCTCCTCTCCTCTCCTCTCCTCTCCTCTCCTCTCCTCTCCTCTCCTCTCCTCTCCTCTCCTCTCCTCTCCTCTCCTCTCCTCTCCTCTCCTCTCCTCTCCTCTCCTCTCCTCTCCTCTCCTCTCCGAAAAAAGTCCTTTATTGTCAGTGGGGAAAAACCTACCTGTTCCATCTCTCCCAGCTTTCCCAGCCTTTGAGTTTACTCACCTGCTCACTCACCCTTTTACTTTCTTGAGTTTCTCTCAGACCATGTATGCTGTGCTGACATGCAGACAGCATTGATTTTTTCGACATTTTGATTTTCAGAGCCAGGGTTTTCAAAACCAGCCATGCTGGTTAGAGCTCAAAGCCAAGGCAAGCTGTGTTTTTGCTTCCAAGGGGTGGTTTAAAATTGCTAAAGTAAGATCTCAGAAAACTCTTCATTTGAGAAATCCTTTTTCAGTTTCTTTGCAGTAACAGCTCACAAGTGAATATAGGATGTATTCCACTTGCTAAAATGGACAAAATTTCCTTTATTCTCAGAAACTAATACAGTTGGAAAAGGAAATCAGAATTCTGCATTCTAACCAACTAAGGCTTGCAAATAAGTAACCTTACATTTAGCAGCCCACAAATCTTTGTGACTGGTGCATCTATGCAAGATGTGTAATTATTAAGGCCTAGCTTATTAAGCACATGTGGAAATTGGCTGAATTGCTTGATTTGGTAAAAAATTACATGCTACATTTAATCAGCCCTCCTTTAAGGAACAAATGTCATTAAACACCACTTAATTAGCTGTTCCTACATCCCCACTGTGTGAAAAATTGTATCCTTGATGACTACAAAACATTTTTAAGGTCAAATGTAGTGAATAAAAATATCATTGAATGCCCTCTGGTTACAGTCTACATAAAAGTGCAGCTCATTTGCATTAATTGAAAAGATTAGTTCTGCATCACAGTTAATCAGAATCTGATGTCTGTACTGTACAGATGGAGAAGACCTTCTATAGTTAAGCTTTTCTTTTCTTGTTTTCTTTTTTTTTTTTTTTCAGTTGTTTGTAAGTCTGTTAATTTGTCATGGTGGATAGATATGAAAATACCTTCTTACTCTATTAATTTTGGATTCCTGCTTTCTATTACCCCAGTGTGTCACATTTGGAGAGAGGAGAAATGTACAGCAAAACAGGAATTTACCATTTTGAATAAAATAATAGTTATTTTTCTCTCTCATGCAACTAACATGATTTCTTCCTCTGAATCTGTATGAGATCAGTTATCCGTCTCATTCTTTATTATTCACAAAAGCCTTTCCTGCCTATTTATTCTCTCCTTTCTTCTCCCTGCCATTATGCAATGTGCAGTGCTGTGTGCCTGAGACTCCAGCCTGTTTATTTCACCAAAATCTCTGAGTGTTATTTCTTTTTAGAAAAGGTGTGAGAAGCCAGATTTTTGGCAAGCTCCAGTAAAACAGTCAAATAGTCTGAATTACTGATGTCATCCCCATGATGTATAAAACAAAAGAGAGAAGAAAAAGATGAGCTACAAGTTTCAGATTTTATTTTTAAATAGGGAGGTATGGCAGGTGTTGTGGTTTCTGACAAAGATTTCATCTGCTTTCTAAGCAAACTGTGGGAGGGATGTCAGCAGGATTCCTGCAAAGAACAGCAGCACAGACCCTAGCAGGCTTGCAGACAGTCAGGTTTCCTTAGCGAGTAACAATGGATTCAGTATTACCTGAAAAATGTACTGATCCAAGGTTTCACTGCGACATTTGGTTTCACAGGATGCGCTCACAGGGCCATTTTTCTTCTGGATATATTCCTGGAGATATAACCACCAGGACAGTGAGTTTGCCAGGGATGTTTAATGGAGGAATTCTCTCTGATGGCAGATGCTCGGTAGTTTTATTTCTCTCTTGAGCCAGGAGTGGATAAAAATGTGGGAAGAATGGTTTTATTCCACCTTACTGCCTTAGTTTGCTATTCTACAGCAACTTTCCTAAACTTTGGTATAAAACCAGAAACACCCCCCTGCAGTTTCCTTAATTTACACTTTGCAATGCCCTTAGAGTTTGGGGCATTTGAGGTTACACTGCTGTGTAAGACTCTAATAATTAATGTATAGGTTGGAGCAGGGGTTCTTCCAGCCCGGATCAGCTACAGGAAGGCTCATGGCACAGCAGCTTTCCTCAGCTGGCTCTGCCTCTTCCCTTTCCACCTCTTCCCTTTACCCAATCAAAGAAACAAATCTTCTTTTTGTTCTGCCTAATCCACTGAAAGCCTTTGCTATTGAACAAACACTTGAGGAGATCATGTGTAAAGGCTGTTTCTTATTTTGGGGGTATTTCTTAGGCCTTTAAAATTGTGACACCAGAGGGGCACTCTGTACCTAGTGGTGATAGTTTTGTTGTGATATACAGGTGATATATGTCTCTCATGGGATCTTCAAAGATGGTTTTGTGTAACTGTTTCCTTTTTCCTGTTGCAAATTTCCGTGATTTCTTTGGTTTAAGGCAAAGTTAAGGAATGCAGAGGAAGAAATTGGAATACTCAGTTTCAAAGCCCCTCACTTACTGGAAAAGGCTTTCTCGAAAAATGGTTGATGCCTTGGGTCCATCAGTGTTCAAGAGACATTTAAACAATGCCCTTAATAATGCACTTTAACTTAGTCACAAGTATGCCCTGAAGGGGTCAGGCAGTTGGACTAGAACATCCTTGTAAGTCCCTTCTAACTGGAATATTCTATTCTATTCTATTCTATTCTATTCTATTCTATTCTATTCTATTCTATTCTATTCTATTCTATTCCCCATTCTACTCCATTCCATTCCATTCTGGTGTGTGAATGGAATTACCATCTCTGGAAGAAGAACAAGAACAAAAAAAAGAGCAGCTATCACATGATATCTCCCCTCCCAAGAAAAAAACAAAAAACAATAGATAACAGCAACAAAACCAACCAAAGAACCCAATCAAACCCCCCCAAAGAAAACAAACCAAAACTCACCACATATTTTCCTTGAAAATTCAGAAATAGTATTTAAAGAAACAAAAAACCCCACCCCTCATTAATATATCAATGTTTTTGTAAATTAACTAGCTCCCATTGGAAACATGTTTCTTTTTCAGCTACTCTCCTATTTTCCTATAGATGCACAACTTTCTCACAAAGCCATAAGTCAAAAATAAACTGCACAGTGTTTTCTTCAAAGACAGAACAAGGTTTAATGCTTACAGTTTTGTTGAGAGCCAGAAAATGAAATCGTCTTTGGATCTAGAAGTCAAATCTTATGCTTACAGTGATAAAAAAAAAAAAAAAAATATTCCTGAAGTAGAGAATCAGGAGTTGAAGGGTGAGAAAGGACTGTAAGGGAAGTATTCATATATAAATGCTACATTGTAATAAATATTATAAATATGCACATTTTTAACCAAGTTGAAGTATAATTTAAGGAAATACAAAACATTAATTAGTATATGGGCAGAGGTCACACTCTCCTTTCCTTTCCTGATGAGGAAGTGTCCCAGGAACATTTTTGCTAAGCAGGCAAGTTGATCCCCAATAATCTTCCTTTTCTTACAGGGCAAAGGTCTAACCCCCGAGTCCTTGTTATCTGCTGAGCTCTTCTGAAGTTAGTGAATTGCTTAAAGCAGGTCTTTGGTTCTACTCTGCTAAAATTCCCCAAAGACTGTAATAGGAATGTCTCTAACTAATATCTTAGAAAAAAACTAAGAACAAACTCTGTGAAGTTAAATTGTACCAGATTTCTCTTTCAGCAGCAGAAGGTCTTCAAGGGCCCCCTTGGTCTCTTCATGAAAAACCTTTCAGTGTAATGAAACAATACTTAATATCCAAATATTTTGAGGCTTGAGAATGAAATTATTTGTGGTGTGAACTCTTCCTTGGATAGCTATTTTTCTTTAATGTTTCTTCTGCCTTTTCTAATGCCATCTCCTTATTTCCAAGCATATGTAGGCATTGCAAGCTTAGTTTAGATACTGCAAGAAAAAAATAACCTTCATGCATTAAGTTCCTCACTCTTATTTTTACATGCTTGTATGCTATGTTTGGATTTTTACTACTATAAATAAGTTTAAACTCTCAGATTACCTTAAAAAACTCTGCTCTGTTGTGCTCTGTGAACCCACCATTTTATTGCACATTGCCAAAATACTGCAGAAGCATTAATTTTAATTAGTGTAAGTATAAATTAGGTAAAATGGTATAATTGATTTGATATACACTCACAAGCATGTATGCACTTTGGTTCTTATCCATGTGGCAATGTTTACCTGATTAAAATCATTACAATTTTTCTGATATTTTGGCAGTTTGCTCTCACACCTTGACTAGAAGTATTTTCATCAGCTAAGAATCTTCACTATTATCATCTTGCTTTAATAATATATTTCCATCTATGGCAGGTATTCAAGAGAAATATTTCATCCTGTCCAGCCTGAAACTTTCATCACTGGGCTGCCTCTGTTTTCCCAGAATTGCCTTGTCCTGTCAGGCACTTGTTTATTAAGAAGAACCACTCCATTACAAGGAAGTACTGTTGTAGGTGCTTTATAAACACAGATAAAAAGTATTCTACAAAGGCAGGCACAAATTCAGCAGTATCTTATCTGTGACCCTCAGCAGAGTAGTGAGTGGAGTGCATTAAATATTTCCCATTTTCATGACTTTTCATCTCTCTTCATCACGATCAAGATACACTAAAATAACTGAAGCAAGCTCTGCACTGAGGCTGTTACTTCTGTAAAAAGTTATACATTTTATACTCTGTAAAAGTTATATCACAGCGTTCACTAGAAATGTTGTAGGTCTATACCCTTCCTAGAGATCTCTCAACTGCCTCCCATAAAGTTAACTTTATATATTTGTTTTTCCTAGAAGAGGTTGGACAGAGCATGCAATGTATTTAAGTTTCACACACACCTCTGCTGGGGGTGTGCACGTCTGTGTGGCACCATGGTCTGCAGCCAAACCTTCCACTGGTGTAGCTGGATCTGTTTGCTGAAAATTACAAGTGTCAGGTGTGGTTGAAATGATGCATTAGAGACTCACTGATGTTTTTTTGTTACTCTATTCAGTCTGGTTGGACTATGCCTGGCAAAAAACACAGAGGAAAAACAACATACTATATTTGGTCACTCTGTATATGAAAATGATTAAAGCATCCATGGAGGCTCTCAGTCTGGGTCTGGAAGACATATTTGGCAACCTTGCAATCTGTCCCCAGCCAAAAGTCCAAATTTGAAAACAAATACACCAAGAATATATATTAACTTTTTTGACTACTTTCGTGCATGAACAGTAGGTACCAAGTTATGATTTCTTTTGGTTACACAAGCATTTAAAGAACAGCATTCCCATTTCCATGTAGACATTAATATTCCTGATGTGTGACTCACAAGAGTAGTAAAGCAAAACAACTCCATGAAATTCCCTTTCCAGTGAATTCCTGTTCCTTTTTATCAGTAAGGTGGAATAATATGAACACAAATTTTGGTAAAAAACCCCAAAGCCAAACACATTCACATTCATCTCCTGCATGGCTGCTGAATCCATCCCCTCACCCAGGCTGTCTGCTGGTGAAGGAGGTGACCTCTACATTTACCACCGAGTGCCAGAATCAGGTATCTTTTTTTTGGGCTTGACTTTAAGATTACTGGAAGCTCTTTACTTTGATTGATGCTGATGGGCTACCATGTGAACCATAACACTGAGTAGGACTTGGAGACCTCAGAAAATAATGTTTTGTCACACCACTCCAGGACATTTTGTTTTGAAAAGAATAAAAGACACAGAATGAAGTCAAGCCTGTCTGTGCCCAAACCCAAGAGAATCTCGTTCTATCGTGTTGATCTGGCTGACCAGCAGGTATCAGCAAATCTTGTATAATTAATTTATCCTATCATAATTAAACTAATCCTCCTTTCTAATTTTGGGGGATAGTCACTGCATTCTCATTCTGTAAAATGATGGCAAACAGATGATTTATCTTCCTTTTATTTTAAACGCTGCAGTAGAATTGAAGGTTGATTTATTTTGTCTGTATTAATATTGGCAACATCACTTGGTCTAATGATTAAGTATTCATGTCTGGATAAAAATTACTTTCTTTGCTCTAGATAATAACAGATTATTTTTCACTCCTGCTATATGTGAATTATGAAAGATAGTTATTTCTTTAATCTCCAGGATATCTTGCTATGAAAGGGCTTATGCATTTAATTCATGGTTCAGGGAAGAAGTGATCTTTTAAGACAAACTAGGATGAATGTATAGTTGATGTCAAAAATCTCTTTTGTTTTTTAAACATATTTTAGGAGAAAGAGAAAAATGTCAGAAAGACAGAACATTTATTTTGCCTCATTTTCTTAAAAGCAAAATTCAAGTGGGTACACAAAAATATTTAGAAGCCATTGAAAACCCCAAAATATCCATTTGCTGCACCAGGATATTTCATCCTGCTATGCTCAGTATCCAGCCCTTCAGCAAGGAGATGAATCTTCCTTCCCCTGAGCTGCCTGGTGAGCCAGCCTTGTTGACAGGCTCTGAATTAGGCTTCAGAGAGATGGGAGTTCAATTCTGCACAAAACTGTGAGAAAGCTCTGCAGCTCTGAACACTTCTTGTCCTGGCTTCAGCTGGAATAGAGTTTTAATTTTCTTCTGAATTCTGAAAACAAGCCCAACAACTGCAAGAACAAACAAATCATCATTGTGACCAGCAAATATTAAGCCAATACAGGTTTCTATAGCTGGTAAACATATGTAGAAATTTGGGTAACAGCTCTCCCCTGTCATGCAGATAAATTTTCCACTGCTCCTTAAGATGAGGAGAGTTGAACACAGTAAACAAGCTGACTAGATCTTGTTTGATTTTAAAGGAAACCAGAAGCTACTCAAGTACAGCTATCTCTGCTGTAGGCAGGTTTGTTTAATCAGGTGAATGCCTGCAGCCAAGGGCTGCCTGGCTGGTTGGATGCTGTCAGCCAGTTCAATATATTGCTTTTAGAAACTGATTTTCATCAGTAACAGCTGATAAAATCTACTTCTTCTGCATTGATTCTCTTTGTGCTGTACCTACTCACATAGCCAGGAAGAACTACTAGATTTCACTTACCTCAGAAATTGCACATGTTCTCTCACAGAGTACATGCAATCTACCCACTCCAGTGCAGAATTGTATATTGTATTTATTGCATGTGCTATTGCATAAAGATACATTTACATCATCAGAGTATGTTTGGCTAAATATCTTGCTCCAACTTATTGCCACAGCTGCCATCTAACACAACATCATGCACACATTTTAAAGGAAAATAGAGCAGACTCATTGCACAGACAACAACAGACACCTTAAATTCATTGCTTTTCCCTTCAAATTAGGATTTTTTTTTCCCCTTGGGCACCAGATGTAGCTAATCTTAATATGGCCTACTGCTTTTCAAATTGAAAAAAGGTCACTATGGAGTGTAAACGCTGTTGGCAACATACTGCTATATTAAACTTCCAGATGTCAGCTTTGACAGAGGAAGCCATCAACAATTCATGACATTGTAAAAACATTTTTCTTGCCGATCCATTTACGATGAAGTATTATGTTGCCCTCTTGACAAATAATGCAATATGATGTTAAGTATAAATAAATCAAAAATACAGATGTACTTGCTTGAATTATGATGGTCACTAATAGCATTTTGGGGAGAAAAAGCAAATTCAAAGTCTGACTAATGTCTCTGGTTACCCCTGCCCAGTGTTTCTGAGGAGCTCTGCAGTCCACAAAAGCAGAGTAGAGCTTCAAGGGAGCAAATGTTTGTGTTTGTTTGGTAATCAAGCTGCAAATACCCTTCCACATGCTTGTTCTTCTTGTTTTAAAGGGGAATTATGGTATGGCAAGGCCACTGACCATCCTTTGACAATGAAATTCAGAGATTTCCTAGGGTGAGAGAGGAGTGGACGAGCCAGATTCTCTGGTTCTGAAGGCACAGCATTCCACCCACCCAAATGCAGCCTGGTGCCTTAGCATGACAGCCTCTCTCAGGGAAATGTCAGTGGTGATGCTGCTCAAAACCTTACCAGCCATGATTTCTTCCAAATCAGTTTTTCTCTGCCAGTTTAAAGGAGAATATATGCTAGATAAACAGATCTATCTTTGAACAAATGTAACCTTCTAAGAGGAAGCTGTTAACAGATCACCAATATTTTTCTGATGCTATTTGCTTTTAGATGGGTACCCATAATTAGTATGGAGAAATCTTTTTTAAGGACTAATCGGTTCCATAAGAAATGAAAAAGTGCAGTTAGAACATGATGAATATTTCTTCAGAAAAGGCTAAAAAGCATTTTGAGCTGTAATATTTAAACTTAGTGATTCATGATCGCAGAATACTTAAACTGCATAAAATGTACTCATCTTCTGAACTTGTTGTTTTGCTAGCATCTAAAATGATGGATTCAAACATCTTCATAATCTGCTAGTTTATTATAATCTCTGCTCAGTGTTCTGGAAGCACTATTATCCCATTGGCTTATTTATTATTGTGTGTAATATATTAAAAACAGGGCATTCTATTGACCTTAATCTCTGAAAAAGTAATATATGAGAGTGAAAAAGCAATAGTTGGAATTAATTATAGATCTAGACATGATGGAGGACTCTCTGCCAGTGTATATTGGCATAGTCCCATTGAAGTCAATAGAGTAAGACCAATTTACATCAGTGCAGGAGCTGATTTAACAGGCGTTGGAAGCAGATGTTCTGAGCTTTGCACAAATGCAAAGGGACAGACAGAACACTGAAAATATCAAACTGTTTTGTATTTTGTTTGTGTGTCTGCAATTAACCTTCACACCTGTTTGTGCACGCACTATAAAAGTTACTTTTTTTTTTTTCCCATGTGCAGGAAAGGTGCAAAATTGCAAGGATATCAGCTGAGGGATTTTGCATGCATACAAAGCTTGTTGAAGTCCAGTCATGATGTCTCATAAGATGGTAAAGCTCTTCTTTTTGAACATCAAAGAAGTACATCAAAGTGTACCTCCTGATGCTATGGAAGCTGGTTAAACAGATTCAACAGTTATCCTGTAATAAGCTTTGAAAAGATATCTATGCATAAATGAGACTGAATATTTTGAATCATGGGAATCTTTCTAAAATTACGTGGAGTGAACAAATAGAAAGTCTAGTTCTTACCACCCTCTCATTTTGCTTCAGTGTACTTGCACTGACTTCAGAGGCCATATGCTGGATTTACCTCATGTCAGGGTAACTCAAAACAGGCATTGTAAGGGCAAAGTGGCAACAAGATTATTTCTGATAAATTGCAGGGGAGCAGTAAGGAATAATCAGATAATGTCTTTCAAATATTGCTAGAAATATAAGGCTGATTTTGGTTCTACTCTGTGAGTCAGAGTGACTTTTCCTCTTGCTTTACAATCTGACTTCAAGAAAACCTACTTACTGGGGAGCTTTTGGTGAGAAAGCTATTCTTATAATGCAGTGATTCATGCCTCCTGTTTCATATGAAGTGTTATTTTGTGCTATGCAAGGGTCTTACTGTGGCAGTCTGGGTGCAAAAACTACCTAAAGAAAATAGAGACCTTTTATGTAGCAGTAGAAGAAGAACTTGTTCCACAGCCAAGCTTCAGACTCTTCTAATGGGAATAAAAATTTTGAAGAACACTGTGTGTTAAGAGTCAACCCTGAAAATTAGTTGTTCTTGTTTATTTTGTTCTTCTTTTCCTTCAAGCATGAATGACACTGGCATAAGTCCAAAGACTTAATTTGCAGTTACAGGAATCACTCTATTCTTTCTTCCTGTAGCCATGTGAACACAGAGATGATGCCTGGAGTGATTGATCTCTGATTTTTCAGGCAGTTGTATAGAGCTGCCTTTGCTATTTCAGAAGAGGGGGTTCAACAGGGTACAGCTATGGTGATGGTGGGAATGGAGATCTGTATTTTATGGGGCTCGGTAGGACAGACAGAAGGAAAGGCATCCATGAGGAGATGTCAGAGGGGGAATGATGGACAAGTGAAGTCTCTGCCTCAGAGAGACACAACCCCCACTGTTCCTCTGGAAACAACAAGTCAATCTACAGGCAAGAAAGACAGTCTAAAGCTGATCTTGCACATAATTTCATCCTTTTCAGAATGTAAAGACAAATATCACTTTTGGTGATCAAGGTCTCAGAGGCAGAAATCTGTAGTGCTGAGCTGTGCAATTATCAGAGGGCTCTGCTGCTGTGGCTTATTTGAGTCTCCATTGTGCATTGCTGAAGAAATTAGTACAATCCCACAAACATAAGACTTTTAGTAGGCAGAACCTTGATTCTGGAATAATCATCTTAATGAAAAATATAACACATGGCGGGACAGAACAGGGAGACAGTACAAAAGGAAAGGTATCCATGTGGGTGCATAGAGAAATCCATAAAATACCCCTCCATTAGTCTGAGAAAGCCTGCTGGAATCCCCAGATTTCAGTTGGCTGAAGACATGCCCTTGCTAGTTTGCATCCCCAAGGATCACCACATGTACAGCCTTTCTGCCATTTTGCATTTCTCTGATGAACCCCAGCAATACATCAGGAAAATGCCATTCCTCTGGTAATGTATTGCTGTGTTATGCTGTTAAATGACCTTGCTTGGTGACACACTCAAGTAACACATCTTCAGACAGATGAACTGTAGCAGTGGCCTCTCTGTCTGTCACATGTAAGGGAGTATGGGGAGTAAAAGATGCAAAGTCAAGGGGTAGAGAGGAACATGAGGCTGAGCATGTGCCAGCCTCTCTGGGACAGAAAGGATGCAAACCAGGAAATACACAGGAAGTCACTGAAAGGGCAAATTTAATGGGCTTGCCAAAAAGCATCTAGGCACAGGCTTTAGCAAAGTCAACAGCAAGGAGTGCCATGAGAAAATTCAGAGCATATTAAAAAGATGGCTGTGAAGAATATTCCATGGGGATGTAAAACATTGGCTTCTCTTAAGACCAAGATAATGCATTCAAGCTGGAGCCCAGGAGACCCAAAGTCACATCTGGCTGAGATAAAATGAGTTTGGCATAGCAAATCCATTCCTCTGGTGAGTTTGTCTCCATCAGCTGCTCCATAGTGCAGTAGTTCAGGGCAATTAGAAAGTTGTGCTCAGGATCAAAAGGAAACTCCCTGCTGCTGAGTTTCTGAACTTCAGAAAACTTGTAGGGGAAACTTAGTCAACTTCCAATCAGCAGGATCCTACAGAAGAATGTGTATAAAAAACAGAGAGAGATTCTCTTTTTCCCTTTTCCCTGAAAGTAAACAAAACAAATTCAGGGAGAGGAGGCAATTCAATTCAAAAGCATATCCTTTTTTAAAAATTTCTCAAAGAATATGTTTCAGTGAAACCTGGATATCTCACCATGGTAATTCGTTGCTACAGGAGGGTGGTGTGTCAAAACCACTGGGCAGCTTTGGAGGTTTAAGAATAGACCTGGATTGTGACATAAACACAAATAACAGTGGTACAACCACAAGAGAGCAAATATAAGAGCTGTACAATCTATTTTTCAGGAATAGCATGACCTGCTGAGGTTAGGCAAAATTGTCCTGCAACGTCTTACACCACACAATCAGACCCAGTGCAATAATTTTGCTTCTCTGAAGCAGCTGTACTGAAAACTTAAAAGACAGCTACTTGTCCCAGCTAGTCCATTGATCTGTTTCTATGTGACAATTTCTTTGTGCCTACAAATAAATCCAGGGAATCTGCAAAAACTGCCTAAAGTGCAAACTGAGCCATGGTAAGCTTAAAGAGTCAGGTTTTCATTATCTGTTTTCTCTCCACATATAATAAACTGAGGCAACATGACTAATAAATAATAAATGGCTAATTCTTAGATCTTTTCTAGCACCTCTTACAGAGCAGTTTTTAGCACACTGAACAGAATAAATAAATTAATTCTTGTAGTATGCCATTGGGACAGATATGTTTGGCTGTACACATTTCACAGCTTGCTAAATTATTTTGTGCCTTTCTAATTAGTGTAGTCCATGGTGACCAGAGCCATGGAGTAATCCTCTGCAGTTCTGCACACCCTGTGAGCTCTGTGTCCCTGCTGAGCACACAGCCCAAGTTTAAGGCAAATTACAGGAATTGTGTACAGGCAGGTGGGAAAAACAAGAAACTAGGAGGTGGGGAGGGATTTCTGCACTTGAATTGCCTAAATAATTCCACATTTTCTGTAGGAATGTAGAATTTATGGCTGTGGGTTTCAATAGCACTCAGAAATACCACATTTCATAGTATATCAAGAGTATTTTTATTTCCAGTTGAAATCACTATATATTTTAAATATTTATATTTTCCCCACAAAACTCTGAAGTAAGGCAAGGATTTTTTTCTTCAAAAGGAAGTAGTGGAAACTCCTGGAAAAAATGATTCATTCTTTTCACCTTCACTTTTGATAGGCCGTGACCTGAGGTGAAGTATTATCTGCCAGTATGTTCAT